>NC_056516.1:39480966-39485421 GCF_014905685.2 Nematolebias whitei
CCCTGAAGGTTCTGGTTCTGTTAGCAGCCCTGAAGGTTCTGGTTCTGGTTCTGTTAGCAGCCCTGAAGGTTCTGGTTCTAAGTCAGTTTTTTACAGATTTATGGTTTTTGTGTGTCGTCTGTTTTCATGGAGAAATTTTTCATTTTATTTTGAAACTTCAAAACGTTTCAGATTTTATTTGTTTTAATAATAAATAAAGTGGACGAGACATGTGGACATTTGTCTTCATGTCCTTAATGTCCATGTTATGTCCCAATTAGCCAACATTCCTGTCTTTAGCCTGCAGAAATAAAAAGTCTTCAAATGGACACATCAAATATTAAAGTCCTGCAGGGTCCCAAGAACCAGGTCCAGGTCCCAGGAACCAGGTCCAGGCGGGTCGGACTAGTTTTTAGTGAAAAAAGACATTTTATTTGGAAAAAAGTCTCAGATTTTCAAGAGACGTTTCCTGTCTCAGCCTCGGCTCTGCAGACTTTACCACAAGCTAAACTCTGTCTGAGACGCCGTCCCCGTCCCCTGGTGATTTGTGGACAGTCTGAGGGGACACGAGGGGTTGAAACGTCTTGGGAGACACCCAGCGAGGCTCGAGCTGCGTCTCATTACTGAGACGCAGTAGGTAGGAGACATCAGCCTCATGGCTGGACGGAGACATGATAGATGGTCTGAGAGACAAGTCCAACAAGTTCAAGCAGGATGTCCAATGTGTTTGAAGGGACATCTCATGAGCATGAGACATTCTGTGTCTCCCTGATCCCTTGATGCTGACTTTGTTGTTGAAGACACGTCTTCATGGGTGTGGACAAATCAGCTGGGGACATAAATGTCTAGAAGCCAGATGGACTTGTCTCTGTGACCTAATCATGGAACTAAAACTTGTGTCTCACCTGTCTCCGTCCCCCTTGTGTCCATGTCTCACCTGTGCCTGTGGATGATGGCATTGAAGAGCTTGCCGTCCCTCCAGCTGGTGGTGAAGTTGTCGCAGCGCAGACCCGGGTGTCCCTCCACCGTCCTCTGAGACCACAGCAGCAGCTTCTCTTTGGCCGTCATGTCGTCTGACTGACCGTTCACCTGGATGTCTGAGATCTGGACCCGAGGACAAAGACTCGTTAGGGACACAGGCGTCTTTAATTTGTTTAATCCCTGCAGGTTCAGGCGTGTTACTGAAACTTTTTTTTAACGTTTTTGTTGCTTTGAGGTGTTTTTGACAGCACACTACTGTTAGCTCCGCCTCCTCTTCTACTCCTCATGATAAGGCGGGAATCACCATGACAACCAGTGACTCAGCAGAATGTTTCAGACTTTCCTGCAATGCTCACTGGATTTAACTGAAACTTTACTTCTTCGGTTGTTGATGGGAAGTTTTATTGTAGCACGTTGTGTTTGTGAGCACGCAGCGAGCTGAAAAAAAACTTTATTACACGGTTATAACACGTGTTGGACAAGAAGCAACGCTAGCTGCATTAGTAGACATTTACATTTATCTGCAACATTTCAATTTATTTTCAGTTAGTATTTGCTGATAATAACAAAGTCCATGCTCAATAATCCAGGTATACAATCCAAACGTTTCGCCTTCGATCCAGAAGGCTTCATCAGTCAAGGAAACACACAACAAAAGTGATTCTTCCCCAACAGCTTACTCCAATCAGTTTTGTTGTGTTTCCTTGACAGATGAAGCCTTCCGGACCAAAGGCGAAACGTTTCAGCACAAAAAAAAAGAAACTGTCCAGATGACCTGACTGAAAAATGTTGGATTTGCTGATAATGTTCAGTTTTATTTTGAAAACCCAGGGTCAGTTTTAAAAATGCTCCATTTAGAGAAAACTTTATTTAGATTTCATGCAGCCTCATGACGTCCGTTAAACAGAAACACTTTGTGATTTTACGAGCGCCAAACACAAATCTTTTGTAAGAAAACGCCCACAAGCAGCTGATCCAACAGAGCTGCCATTTATTTTCCAAACTAAACTTTTATTTTTTTACATGAATAACTGCTCAGGAGGCGGCTAATGAACGTCGGACTGCGTAACAGAATGAAGGTTTTATTGTCACAAAGCTGTGAGTCATGAAGATTAAAACCCGCACAGGAAGAAGTTTATTTCTTTCTTTTTATAAAAAACTGGAGCAGAAACAACTTGTTTACGTCCAGGGACCACCGTGACTCCCAGTAACATTAAGAATCATTTTTATAGTAAAAGTGGTCAAATAGATTCTCTCTCTCATTTTTTAGTTACCCATGTTCAGATTTATGAATTTGTGTATTTTTTATTTGTCTTTTATAATTGTAAAACTGGTGTTTCCTTCAGTCCTTCAGGTTAGTCAAGTTTACTTATTGCTGTTTTAAACTATCTTCTATGAGACTTTTTGTTTGTTTGTTTGTTGTTTTTCTTTACACTGTAAAAACTGCCGGGTTAAAAACTAAAATTAGTGGGAACCAGAGGTGGGTCACATTTGGACCGAGCCGAGCCTGAGTGGTTTTAACCCTGCAGGTCGGCCCTCTGACCTACGACGGAGTATTAGGACCACGCTATGAAAAAAGAAATACATTACGAGAAAAAAAGTATTAAAATTATTAGAATAAAGTCAAAATATTAGAGAATAAAGTCTTAATATTACGAGAAAAAAATTAATAAAATTATGAGAATAAAGTCATAATATTACGAGAATAAAGTCATAATATTATGAGAAAAAATTAATAAAATTATAAGAATAAAGTCGTAAGAGAATAAAGTTGAAATATCAGAGTCAGAGATTCTTTATTGTCATTTGCACCACATGTGGTACATGTGGTGGAGTGAAATTATGTACACAGGGTCCCAGTTAGGGACAACAATAAAATGTATACGATGAGAATTATTATAAGAATAGAGTCGGAATATTACGAGGATAAAGTCATAGTATTAAGAGAATAAAGTCGTAATATTATGAGATTAAAGTCGTAAGAGAATAAAGTCGAAATATTATAGGAATAAGGTTGTAGTATTTTGAGAAAAAACTCATAATATTATGAGAATAAAGTTGAAATAATACGAAAATAAAGTCATAGTATTACGAGAATAAAGTCATAATATTACCATACCATACCAATTTTTTGATAGAGCACTTAAAACAGCAACGAGGCCAACCAAAGTGCTTATTACGAGAATAAAGTTGAAATATTATGAAAATAAAGTCATAGTATTACAAGAGTAACGTCAAAATATTACGTGAATAAAGTTGTAGTATTACAAGACTAAAATTGTAAATTATGAAAATAAAGTCATAATGTTATGAGAATAAAGTCGAAATATTATGAGGTTAAAGTTGTAGTATTACAAGGATAAAGTTGAAACATTGCGAGAATGAGTTGAAATATTACAAGGATAAAGTCATAGTATTAAGAGAGTAACATCAAAATATTACGAGAATAAAGTCATAATATTACAAGAATAAAGTCGTAATATTACAAGAATAAAGTCATAGTTTTACGAGAACAAATTCATAGTTATTACAAGAATAAAGTTGTAATATTATGAGAATAACATTGAAATATTAAAATAAAGTCGTACGTAGTATTACGGGAATAAAATCGTAGTATTACGGGAATAAAGTTGTAGTATTACAAGAATAACCTTGTAACACGTCCTAGGTCGACTCGCACCTGCTGTGAACATCCTCCACTGTGAGTCACTGTGTTGATGAAATAGTCCGCGATCACTTTTGGGTCACCGTTAGTGAAATATGCCTCCATCCAAATTATGTGACGACTAAACCCGTCAGAGCAGCCATCAAATGCAACGCCATGCGGCTTCAGTTATCATAAGAATACATGTGCCATAGTGCGTTGGGCCCCTGCTGTTGTACTGCAGACGTCAACATTCATCATTTTACAACAGTTGTAAGACTGAGTTGTTGTGTCAGAGTTCTCATTATATTATGATTTTATACTGGTAATATTATGACTTTATACTGGTAATATTATGACTTTATTCTCTTTAGCGTGGCCCTAAAGCTCCGTCGTACTGACTCAATGAACCGAGGTTAGTTGTTTGTTTGATTTTACCCAAAAATGGATCAAAATGATCAATTTGTAGAATTCGGGCTACTAAAGAAAATAATTTAATAAGAAAAAGTCAAAATATAAGTTGTTAGATAACTACCACTTTGGTTGGTGCTAGATGAGCTAACAGCTAATAGCATCAGCTAGCTGGCACCAACTAATTAAAGTTTTTCAGAACCTAAAACTTACCGTCTAACTAAAATTTTTAACAAACTGACTGAGTTAAACATCGTCTAACGAGATGTTTTACCGTCTTATATTTAAAGTGAAAGCAGAGGTGCAGTCAGGTCCAACTTGACCAACTTCTGGTCTAAAATATTGAACTGTGAAGGTCTGACCCGGTTCATCTTTGACCAAACCACTGGGCCAACATGACCCAACATGACCAACATGACCCAACATGACCAAACATGACC
>NC_056516.1:39485521-39486969 GCF_014905685.2 Nematolebias whitei
ATGACCAACATGACCAACATGACCCAACATGACCAACATGACCCAACATGACCCAATATGACCAACATGACCAACATGACCAACATGACCCAACATGACCCAACATGTCCCAACATGATCCAACATGACCCAACATGATCCAACATGACCAACATGGCCCAACATGACCCAACATGATCCAACATGACCCAACATGTGACTAATAACCAAGTTATTAAAGAAGTTTTATTTTTTCAGCAGCTGTAAACTTTGTGTACCAAAGTTTTTTTTTTTTTATGTGAAGCTAGTTGTTAGGAAAAGTGAATAAAAACAGATTTATAAAACAAAAGCATATAATTTTCTGTCCTTCAGCTCGTGTTGAGCTGCAGTGGATAAATCTCTGACTGGAACATCTTTAATCACTACGTGTGTTTTTAGCTGATGAGTCAGAGCAGAAGTAACAATTTTACATTTTTATAACAGGAAGGGTGGAGGAGGACAGAGGCATTTGTTCCATGGGGGGGGGGGGGGGACCCTGAAGACTCGCTGGGCATGAGTGACTCAGACCCAAACTGGACTTGCACCCTCTCAGGGTCCTCTCGTCTCACTGGCAGTGAAGCAGATCCAATATTTTTATCAGCCGACACTCAGCCGAGAGCTCAGAGGAAACTAACCATTGTTAGAAAAATTAAAGACACGCTGCCAACTTTTATCAAGTTTATTTAAAACTTGTGGGATTCTCCTGCCAGTTTTCTCATGAGAAGCAGGATTCCACAAACATCCCATCATAACCAACATACTCATTAAATCATCAAAGAATCAGCAGGACCGCCTCGAGATCCTCCCAAAGCAGAGGCTAAAAACATCCTAACAAGCTTCAGGAACATCTACTGTCAGACAAAAACTAAACCAGACGGTTTATGATGTGAAACTAGGAGGGACTCCCTGAAACACCCAACAGAACCACAAGATGGAAAAGTATTTTCTCTGGAAACAAAAGTTGGAGAATGTTGAAGATTAGCAGTAGCTTTGTACACGAGCCAAAGTTTCCCCAGAGGTCCAAATGAATCCTCTTTCTCAGCCGGACTCAGTGCTGAGTCAACATCAAACCGGAGCTCAGACTTTCCTCCCTGCTGCACCATGTGGTGAAAACAAACCACACAACTTCTGACGACGTGGTGTTCAGAAGAAAAACATGAAGACTTAATACACTGGGAGTACTTGGAAAGAGAACAAACTGACAAAACAAATTGTGCAACCTGATGAAACGTTTCAGCTGATTTTATCAAACAGGTCAAAGACAAGACACAATCCTGAGCAGTGGTTAACAGTGATATCATGACTGACACTTATTAAAACTTTGTCTCACACTGCTGAGGTTGGGGATGCCCTCGAGTCATAGGTTAGAGGTGGGGGACACCCTCGGATCATAGGTTAGTGGTGGGGGACACCCTCGGATAATAGGTTAG
>NC_056516.1:39486979-39489096 GCF_014905685.2 Nematolebias whitei
GGGGACACCCTCGGATTAGAGGTTAGAGGTGGGGGACACCCTCGGATCATAGGTTAGTGGTGGGGGACACCCTCGGATAATAGGTTAGTGGTGGGGGACACCCTCGGATTAGAGGTGGGGGACACCCTCGGATCATAGGTTATAGGTTTACCACTCGATGATTTTTTTAAAGTTTGTAACCCATTTTTTTAAAATACCTCCTAAAAACCTGTTTCTGTGTGGATGCAATGAAGAAACAATAAAAAAAAGTTCTCTCTTCCCAAAACCTCTTGTTGTGTGGGTGGGGCCTAAAGCCCCCAGTATACTCCTGCGTACGTCCATACTCAGAGGTACGCACATACGTACGCGGAGGTATGAGCGTACAACCCAGGACATGTCCGTGCAAAGCTCAATTTTTACGACCGCATACGCGGTGTCGCACAATAACCTGCCCGGTGACGGATTGTTTTGTATGTGACACCAATGTATTAAATCCCCTTCTTCATCCCTGATCTGGCCTGTTCTTTAGTTTTTCTGCCAAGAGGCAGTGATCTCTTCCTCCTCCGTTGATGCCATGACTGAAATGGTGAGAAATGGAGGAATTTGTCACGAGCGAATTAAACTCAGGTCCAGCGTGGATGCGGGAGGGTCTGGAGATTTCCTGGTGGGCTGGTCTGATGTGTGGGCTGCAGGGCCAGCGCTCCCTGTTTTTATTTTATTTTTTAGATCTTTTTATTAACAACATATAAACACAGAACACCGCTGCAGCTGAGGCTGCCAGCGCTCTTTTTTTTTTTCTTCCGACCTGTCAATCAATCCAGTAGGCGTGTCAGCAAATGACCAATCGGCGACCTCAATTTGTCCCGAAGGTAAACGCCCCTTGTCTGTGAAGCTGCTCTGCAGCTGCTCGGGGTGGACGCTGGAGTCTGAACCCTCTGCGTACAGTACACGTGTACGTACGTACGCGGGAGTACACTGGGGGCTTTGGTTTGAACAGTTCACCCATTTATTTCCATGGAGATTCATGTAAATTATTCACTGCACATCTGTTGAAGGTGATCATCATGTGAACAAACCAGTTGTAGCGTCATTTCTACACCAGTCAGTGACCTAAAACATGAGATTATTCTGTTCATCAACCTGATGTTTATTTACCGCTCCTTTGTTACCTGGAAGTGCAGGATGATGGTCCAGATCAGACCCAGGGTCAGTTTGGGGTTTCCATCTGCGATGTCATCGTTCCTGATGTTCACCAGTTTGACCTGAAACAGGAACCAGTCGCTGAGCGTCGACTCCAACAAACAGGAAGATAAACAAAGTGCATTCTTCTTTCTCACTGACCTGTCTGTGTTTGAGGAAGTCCAGAGCGATCTGCACGTTCTGCAGCTTGTGGAAACGCATTCGGCCTTTTTCCCGCGGCTAAAACAGACGAGAAGAAACGTGAAACTCTGGTTTAAAGATTCACTCGTTCTTTCAGGTGGAAGCATGAAGGTGATGAGAAACCTTTTCCTGAATATTTGTCATATTTCTACCGATGGCTCAGAGGTGGTGTTTGAAAAGGTGATGTCACCAGTCAGAACCGGAGCCTCATCCGTACAACCACTAAACGCATCATGTTCCTGTGCCGAGATGTTCTGAACACAACCAGAACCCTCGCTGTTTCTGTGCTTTAGTTCTTGGACACAAACTAAAGTAAAACACGTTTGTTTGTCCAGAGTTACTGCTTAACCTTCAAGTTTTGTTTCCTCAAACCCTCGAGACGTCTCTCTGTGAAGGTTTCAGGTGTTTGTAGGTTTCATGAAGACCAAAACCGTGTTTTTATCTGTTTGAGGCGTTGATCTTGTGGGATGTAACTGCAGTGGGATAAAAGTCAATCGATAACTGATCAAATATAAAAAATAAAAGTATTAAATGACTACAAAATATAACCCGTTAAACATAATTTCAATAAAACTAAATGAGTCGTTCATGTCATTAATGAACGTTAAATTTATCGCTGTATTAAAGTAAAACATGAACTCTACTTGTGTGTAAAAAACATCCCGGGGGGGGGGGGGGGCTGCCAACATGCAGGACCCAGCAGCCACCTGGGGAGGCGCCACATGCCACGCCCGAGGAGGCGCCACATGCCACGCCCG
>NC_056516.1:39504096-39509949 GCF_014905685.2 Nematolebias whitei
GTTTTTAGCTGTTAAATGTTTGTTTTTAGCTGTTAAATGTTTGTTTTCAGCTGTCTGAGTTTGTCTTTAGCTGTTAAATGTTTTAGCTGTTAAGTTTATCAGAAGTGCAGAAATCAAAAGGCATTAAGCTGCTGTCAGACCTTGGGCTCATCACAGCTAAAAGACCAGACATCAGCTCAAATGCTCAGGTGTTCAGATAATCTCAACAGGTCCAGGTGGGACAGAAGCTAAAAGACCAGACATCAGCTCAAATGCTCAGGTGTTCAGATAATCTTAACAGGTCCAGGTGGGACAGAACCGAACCGAGCCGTGTCTGTCTCCCTCTGCTGGTCAAACCAGTCGGTTCAGATTAGATCACTTTGATCTGCGGCTCAGTTCTGATGAGTCCGGGCCCGTTCGGGTCCACTCACACTCCACGGACACGTGGGGGAGTGTTTACACGAACCGTTGCCATGACAACGCCACAAACAGATGGTCCAGATGAGGACTCAAAGAAGAAAAACTGAAGTGCGGCTGCGCAGAAAGTCCAAGTTGCTAAAGAAGTTGCTGAAACTGAAGAAAGTTGCTCACTGACGTCAACTTGAATGAATGAAGAGATGCACCTGCAGTGGGCGGGGCCTAACTCAGGTGTTCAGGGATTTTAATGAGTCCATTTCGGACCCACGGAGCTGATGGTCCCCTTCACCTCCCCCCGCCCCTCCCAGCCTGGATCTCCGCCCAGCAGAGACCCAAACAAGCCGAACCCGACCCGGTGGACCTACCTGCGCAGCACATCTGGCTGTACAGGTGGAAGCCCACGTCCTCGCAGCGCATCTCGTGGATGAAGTCGCTCCTCCGGAACACGAAGTCCCGCTGCAGACCCCCGGACCAGGACGGGACCGCGGCCCGAACCGAGTCCTCCACCTCGGCCATCCTGCTGAAGGTTTGTGCTCGTGAGGCTCCAAGCGCGCCTTCCCTCCTCAGGACCCGCCCCTCCCTCCTCAGGACCCGCCCCTCGCCCTGCCCCTCCCTCCCTGGCAGGTCCTGCCCCGCTGCCTTCTGGGAGAAAAACACGCAGCTCAGGTTGCAGTTCTGTCACAAGCCCCGCCCACTCCGGTTCTGTTCAGCTGCACGAACCCCCCCCCCCTCCCCCCTCTCTCCCACTCCCAGACCCAAAACCCAAACCAGAAGCTAATCCAGTCAGGGAGGACTCCCTGTTCTGGTGTGGGTCTGGTCTCAGGGATCAAAGGTCAGGTTCTGGTTCTGTTGGATTCTGCAGCAGCTGGACCCATCTGACCCACAACAGGTGGGTTCGGTTCTGACTCAGCTGCAGGGTTATTTTCCTGCTTTTATCTCTGCAGGTTCCGGTCCAGTCTGGCGGCTGCTCAGAACTTTAATTTCAAACAGGCCGGCCCGGTTCTGGTTCTTAAAGTCACGGGAGGACTCAGGTCTGAGAACGGTCCAGGTTCTGCCTCCTGGTCCCACTTCAGAACCATCAGAACCATTTTGTTCTGATCCACAAACGTTTTCCTCAGAGCTGATGTTGAGTTCTAAAACTTCTGGTCCACTCAGAACCAGAACCAGAACCACCAAGTTCTGGGTCAGAGTCCAGTCGTTCTGAACTCATTTTAACTTCCTCTTTTCCCAGGTTCAGTGAACGCATCACCAGGTGAAGCTGGAGCAGAAAAAGTTCTCCTCCGTTCTGAACCAGAACCAGGTCCACCAGAACCATCAGAACCCCCACAGGAGGCGTCCTCAGATGAAATCTGGTTCCAATAATCCATCAAAACCGTCCAGAACCAGGAAACGGACCAACTTTCAGAACTTCAGGAAACATTTCAATCAGAGCGTTGTTAGAAGTTTATCTTGATGTTTGTTTGTTTGTTTGTTTGTTTGTTTGTTTGTTTGTTTGTTTGTGTTTCAGCCTCCGTGTCTCAGACGTGGGACAAGTCGTCTTTCCACTCAAGTTCCGAGTCACGTTCAAGATCAGGACTTGGAACACCGAGTCAGTCCAGAGTCAAGATGAGAGTCTCAAACCGGGTCCAGAACCTCTAGTCTGGTCTCAAGTCCACCATCAGAGTCCTGAACCCTGACAGACCTCCAGACCTGAGTTTTTACTGAAACCATCAGCTTCTGTGGTTCTGAAACGGGCCGACAGGTCCACCTCTCAGCAGGACGGTTCTGTCCTCTGACATTGTCTCATTTGAAGCGAGCAGCGTCTCAGCCCCTCCCCCCCCCCCCCCCCCGTCCTCAGTCCCCCGTCCCCCCCGAGTCTGTTATTGTCTCGCTGAAAGACGACCGGAACATGAGTCACAGCTGCCGAGCGCAGCACTAAAACTGAACCTGATCCCGGTCTGAAGAACAGAACCTCGGGTCTGCCGGTTCCTCCAGATGCTGCTGCAGATCTGGGCGTGGCGTCCTAAACGGATCAGGGACAATCTGTCTTAATGCTGAAGACAAAGACCGTCTCTGATCCTCGGAGACTTCAGAGACACGCAGCAGCAGCTGGTGTTTGGATCAGCTGGGACGGGTTTATGATCTCTGGTTTTGGACTCAAGAGTCCTGCTGGTCCAGAGGGTCAGGAGGACGGTTTGTTGTGACTGTCTCCAGGGGACACAGTCCTCAGTTGTCTCCAGGGGACACGGTCCTCAGTTTACGTCCAGCAGTCATGTGTGGGTCTTTTTTAAAACGTTTCCTCCGTCTGGTCAAAAGCAGCTGACAGGACTGAAGGACTCAAGCGGACGGGTCCAGACCACCGTCTGAAGGCAGGTCTGCCGGTTCCTGACAGCCGAAGCAGGAAACTGTCAGCTGAGGGATCAGAGACGACCTGAGCGCCTACAGGAAGTGGGAGGAGCCTAACAGTTGTGCATAAATTGATCCAAATTCAAACTTGGTGTAATTATTAAAAGTTGTGCCAGAGAGGAGCGTCTGGTGGATCCAAACTGTCTGCGGTACGAGACGATTCACCCTGAAGGTCAGACCGTGCACGGACTACAGGCCTCAGTCAGCAGGCCAAAGGTCATGGCCTCTTCTGTCTAAAAACAACATGGCCGCTCGACTTAGATTCATCTGAAGGAACCTCGAGACTTCTGGACCAGAACCAGACCCAAGGGGAGGGGTTTACCCAGAATGCACGGCATTTAGCTCCCTCCTTTAACGTCCTCATAAAGTGAGCTGAACCAAAGCCACAGACAAAACGTGTCCAACAAAGAGGCTGTGTGTTGGACCGGACCTCATCTGGGCTCTGACAGTCCCAGGTGAGTCCACAGGTGTAGCGGCGAGCGAGGCAGCTAAAGTTCGGCTGAAACATTCAACAAGCTAAAACAGAACAAACGTTGGCTTCATGTGGTCAGAAAGAAGACCTAATCTCCGTGTGTCCTCTGGACGGCATGTTGGGACGGGGCAGGAACCATTATTTGCTCGTTAACTGGGTCAGAACGGCCCGGTCCAATCTGAGGTTTAGGAGGAACCCCAACAGCTCCTCCAGCTGTCAGCACGGTGGTGCAGGACCGGTGGTTCGAGCTCCTTCAGTCCCTGAGTGGACCAGAACTCCTCTGGAGACCAAACATGAGTCCATCTGTCCAACAGCTGAAGCTTGGCCCAAACTGGGTCCAACAGAACCATGACCCAAACACAGCAACTGATCTACAGCAGAACAGAACCAAGGTCCAGTCAGAGTCCAGAACCCGAACCTGACTGATGCTGTGGTGGACCTTCAGAGAGCTGAGCAGAACCCTCATCGATGGACAAAGAGCGGGCCAGAACTCCTCCAGAACCAGGAGAGACTGATGCAGAAACCCACTGAGGGTTCTGCTGCGGTTCTGTTGGGTCCGGGGCTGGAATCTCTTGTTTGTTCCACGTGTTCAGCTGATGCTGAAACATAAAACCTTTTTCTAACAACCTTCTTACACCTGTGCAGGTAACTCTTTACGAGACACGCGAGGCCTTCAGGGGGCGTGGCCTGCGGCCAGAACTTCAGGGGGCATGGCCTGCGGCCAGAACTTCAGGGGGCGTGGCCTGCAGCCAGAACTTCAGGGGGCGTGGCCTGCAGCCAGAACTTCACGGGGCGTGGCCTGCAGCCAGAACTGCAGGGGGCGTGGCCTGCAGTCAGGTTGGTGAACATTCTGGGTGGAGGAGCTTTGTGGCGGCCGACAGGTTCCTGCTTTGATGTGGACCAGCAGGACTGAGGCAGAGACCTGAGGGTGTGCCCCACCCCACCCCCCACAGCGCTGCATTGTGTCAACAGTGGAACCGACCCGCCTCAGGTGTGGCTGCCGGCAGGTAACCTTCAGGTTGCATACCTGAGAGGGTTTTCTCCTTCCTGTTGGGGCTGAACAGAGTTCTGAGAAAACGGATTCAGAGTCCACCCCGTCCGGTTCTGTTCAGAGTCCACCCCGTCCTCTGGAGTAAACTGATGCAGGATCGGGGGGGGCTGGGCCTCCTGTCAGCATTTACAGGGTTAATCTGAGCATGTGAGCCTGAAGGGGCCAGACAGGAAACAGAAGGAGTGTTCGCCATTACCTCAGAGAGCTCGAGAGGCACGGAGCGCCGGCACGAGGACAGAGGACAGGGGACAGAGGACAGGGGACAGAGTCCCGTCTTCTTACCTTCCTTTCTGTGGACTCTCCACCTCCAAGCCAGGATCAAGGTCACGATGTGACCCACAACCACCAGGGCCGGGAACACATCTCCAGGGGGGCCGGTCGGCATCAGGCCTGCTCAGAAGTGGAGTGTCCCGGGTCTGGGAGGACCGGGACAACTGAGGAGGTGAGGGGGAGGCGGGGGAGGTGAGGGGGAGGCAGCGGCTAAGGGCGTGGTGCCATCCTGGACTTTAAACCAGCTCTGCAGCCAAGTTCTCCGGGACTTTATGAGCAGAAGGACGGGAAGAGCTGCCCTCCCTCTGCTGTGACTCAGTCCTCCCTCCCTCCCTCTGCCAGCTCCTCTCTGCCTCACAAAGCCCTTCTCCCCCTTCTCCTCTTCTCCTCCTCTCCTCCTCTCCCCTTCTCCTCTTCTCCTCCTCTTGTTGCTTCTAAACCACCGCCAGCTCGTCAAACATGCAGCTTCGCTGCTCAAAATAAACTTTAAACTCGTTTAAACTCTGTTTGTCCTGCAGGGGTCACCTGCAGCTGCCTATCTGCACACACGTGCACACACACGTGCACACACAGGTCGGCACAGATAACACTCTGACAGTCAAAACACCAAAGTCCATGCTCAAAAATCCAACAACAGCTCATCTGGACGGCTGGTTTTTGTGCTGAGACGTTTCATCCTCCACCCTGAAGCTTCATCACCTGAAGCTTCATCACCTGAAGCTTCATCACCTGAAGCTTCATCACCTGCAGCTCGTGGCTTCTGGAAGTTAACGAGTTGCAGATGATCCAAAACCAGAGCCAAATATTTCAGCTGAAACCTCAACATCCCATAATGACCCGCTCACCATCGTTCTGTTTATTCCCTGGAGATAATCGTCTCCGTGTGTTTGGAAACCGTTTGATTCTCCACCGACGTTCAGAAGAACCTCGTTCAACAAACGCGTCTCGAGTTTTTAAAAACTGCTCCTGACAGTCACAGTTACTGCCCCTGGATGTCCAGAACCACCTGGGTCCAGAACCACCTGGGTCCAGAACCACCTGGGTCCAGAGGAGGGACACACCTCTGAACTACCCGAGTCGTCCCAGCCCACCAGCAGCAACTTCAGAGGCTGCCGGCACGACGCCGAGGCTGAAAGGTCACGACTGTCTGAACTTCAGCTGCAGGTCGCCGCTCAGAAACCAAACACGGAGCCTGAGGCCCGGTCACACGTCTACACAACACAACAACAACAACAACAACTACACAGCAACACAACAACAACACAACAACTACACAGCA
>NC_056516.1:39509959-39512154 GCF_014905685.2 Nematolebias whitei
AACAACAACACAACAACTACACAGCAACACAACAACAACACAACAACAACACAGCAACACAACAACACAACAACAACTACAGCAACACAACAACACAGCAACACAACAACAACACAGCATTACAACAACAACTACAGCAACACAACAACTACAGCAACACAACAACAACACAACAACTACAACAACACAACAACACAACATGACGAGCGCCGCGTCTGTAAAAATAGACGACAACAGTTTGACCGAGGACAGAAGCGACACTCGAGCAGAACATTCAAAGAAAAGTTTTTTTATTGTCTCAGAAGATCAAACATCTTTTATTTCATATTTTCTTTAAAAGCAGTTTTTAACCAGAACAAACTGTGAACATTTATTTCATTAATCCAAACGATTTATGTGGATTTAGTTCACCTGGGACACTTTTCATTTTACAGCCCTTTGACCGCGACACTTGAATAAATAAAAATGCAATAAAAATTATATTTACTGAGTTTTATGAAATAAATGAAACCCGGCGGACTCTGCAGCTGACAGAGAGGACATTAGAGCGAAACTCCTTTGTGTTTTATTATTTGCACACACTGACGAACACGAGACGAAAACGTTGTGTGGCAAGCAAAGGGGGAGGGGCTTAATGAAAGGCGTCGCTCACCTCCACCTCAAGGTTTGAGTCCTCCTAACTCAGATTAACGAGAGGTTCAAGTTTTATTTTTAACAAGTCGACCAGTCACTGTGAACTAAATGAGCGACTCTTCCTCTCAGCACGTAGCTACAGAAGCTGCTCACAACGTGACTCGAGTGCCGCGTGGTCCTAGTGCCTGACCTGTTTGTTTCAACACAAACTGTTAAAGTCTTTGGAAACACCAAGTCCGGCAGCAGTGTTCAGCTCCAGGAGATGATGTGCTGACGCCCGGTGCTGAAAGTCGTTTGTCTTCTGAGACACGAGGACCAGACGCTGGACGCGTCACGTTGTGCTCAGAGGAACGTCCTCTAAACGCAGGCATGGAACGGTGTTCTAAAAGAGCAGATGTTTGGTGGAGAGCAGGAACAAAACAGGGAAATGAAAAAGGACTAAAAATGATTCGTGAGTGATAACAGCTGGGCTCAGCTGCAGGACAGGTGAGTAACGAGCTGAGGCCAGAACACCTGAAGGAGCCAACGATCAGAGACACGGAGAACCAGGCAAACCCAAAACTCTCTGAGCACAAGAACCTCCTCATACAAACTTTGAGAAGTTCTCGGCTCGGAGGTTCAAGAACGTCTCGCCTCACGAGCAAACGAGAAACTTCAGGTGGTAGCAGTTAGTCTGGGCAGACGGTCCAAAGCCCGGCTCTTTAACTGAAGCAGAACCTGGAGCAGATGTGTGGAAACATTTCAGCAGCTCTCCTCGAGGGGAGGAGTCAGCCCACTCCCACCCTGCACACATGTGGACGCTCGACGAGTCCACGTTCTGCTCAACTCTCCCACGTCCACCCAGAACCTCGCCGCCCGCCTCTGCTCGGGCAGAGCCAGATGTTTGGGCTGAGTGGAGCCGAGGCGGCGGCGCAGGGAGCGGCGCTCCTCTGCAGAGGAGGACCCTGACGCAGCATCCTCACCACAACCTCCATCTGAGAAGCAAAAGGCGCCTACCGTCTCGAGGTCCGGGGCACCAGCAGCACAGCTCCATCCCGTCGCAGCTTTAAGGGAGAATGCAGAAGAGAGAGAGCTCTGAGCTCACGACATTGTTCGGATCAGAACCAGGGGGGCGTGCAGAGAGGCAGGAAGAACAGCCCGAGAGGGGGGAGGAAGACGAAGAGGAGGCGAGGAGCTCACACGGAGTTGGTCAGGGTGGAAACAGCATGAACTGGACCGGCGCCACGAGCAGAACCTCCGGGTCACGTTTTAGGACAAAGGCTGAAAAAGAAGCTTTTATTTTCTTAACTCGCTGTGAAAACAAAAGCTTCTCTGTGGAAACATCTGGAGCTGGACGGTTCTGTTGGAGCTCAGCAAAGAGTCCGGAGTCGGTCCGGAACAAGCGGAGCCGGACTTTTACTGAAATATGAAAACTGATGTAAAGATAAACAACAAACAAACAAACAAAAACAACTTCCTGTCTGGTGTTTAAAACACGACGTTCAGAACCAAACCAGATCAGAACCAAACCAGATTAGAACCAAACCAGATCAGAACCAAACCAGATCAGAACCAAACCAGAT
>NC_056516.1:39512164-39512317 GCF_014905685.2 Nematolebias whitei
AAACCAGACCAGAACCAGAACAGAACCAAACGAGATCAGAACCAAACCAGATTAGAGCCAAACCAGATTAGAACCAAACCAGATCAGAACCAACCCAGATCAGAACCAAACCAGACTAGAACCAGAACAGAGCCAAACCAGATTAGAACCAAC
>NC_056516.1:39512327-39513250 GCF_014905685.2 Nematolebias whitei
AGACTAGAACCAGAACAGAGCCAAACCAGATTAGAACCAACCCAGATTAGAACCAAACCAGACTCAGATCAGTAAAAACATGGAGGAAGTTTTATTTGATTTATTGGATCTGGAGAGATTTTATTTTTATTTCGTTCTGAGTTTCATCCTGAATAAAATTTATTACATATTTATTACTCATTAATTACCACTACTTCATATTAATTACTGACACTTAACTTCTTTTACTCATTTATCATATCCTTAATTGTACTTACAAATTATTCCTTACCTCCTTATTACTCATTAATTAATACTTAACAATAATTATTCCTTATTTATTACTTTATTGAATTATTACTTCCTAATTTTACTTAATACTTACATATTACTCATTACTACTTACTTACCAGTATTTACTTGTTATTTCTCATTACTAACAAAACAAAATTCCAGCTGTCGATAATTAAATAAAAAAGTATAAAATCCTTGAAGCTTTTGGAAACGATGAGAAGGAGAAAAAAGATTTAAATAATTTGAGTAGATTTAATTCAAAGAAGATTTAAATAAATAATTTGAGTAGATTTAATTCAAAGAAGATTTAAATAAATAATTTGAGTAGATTTAGTTCAAAGAAGATTTAAATAAATAATTTGAGTAGATTTAATTCAAAGAAGATTTAAATAAATAATGAGTAGATTTAATTCAAAGAAGATTTAAATAAATAATTTGAGTAGATTTAGTTCAAAGAAGATTTAAATAAATAATTTGAGTAGATTTAATTCAAAGAAGATTTAAATAAATAATGAGTAGATTTAATTCAAAGAAGATTTAAATAAATAATTTGAGTAGATTTAATTCAAAGAAGATTTAAATAAATAATTTGAGTAGATTTAATTCAAAGAAGATTTAAATAAATAATTTGAGTAGATTTAGTTCAAAGA
>NC_056516.1:39513260-39528733 GCF_014905685.2 Nematolebias whitei
TTCAAAGAAGATTTAAATAAATAATTTGAGTAGATTTAGTTCAAAGAAGATTTAAATAAATAATTTGAGTAGATTTAATTCAAAGAAGATTTAAATAAATAATGAGTAGATTTAGTTCAAAGAAGATTTAAATACATGGTTTGAGTAGATCTGGTGAACAGAAAGTTCAAAGATGTTTTTTGTGTCTGGAGTTAATAAAACGTGTTTTTGTTCATATTTTGGTGTTCGAGTCTCTTCAAAGTCTTTGAGGAGGTTTTCATGTTTCTGAACCACCGGGCCGTCCTGACAGAACCGCAGCATCTCACACAGTTTAAAGTTAATTATTTAGTTTGACTCGGGCCGGCGCCGCCGCTCAGGATGCTCTGCAGAGGAGGAACCGGACCTGGACCTCCCTGCTGCAGGAAACCTGATCCGGCAGCACCAGGTCCGCAGACCGGGCGGTGTCTCGTTGCTACACAGTCGGTTCTGAAGTGGACCGGACTGTAGGAACCCGCTCTGTGTCCGTCTGGTACCGGTGAAGCTGCACAAACCCAAACAGAAAGTGTCATTGGATCCTGCCACACCCGGACCTGCTCCATCCTCCTGCTCTGCACATGCTCAGAACTGCTCTTCGGTGCTGACACCTTTTGGTCAGAACCCTGAACTGTTCTGCCTCCTACCTTGGCCCTGTTGGATCAGAACCTCCATGAAGTCTCTCCTGGGGACGCCGGCCTCCATCGCAGCTCTCTTTGGTCACGTGACGCGAGTTTTGGATCAAAGCAGATTCGATCTGAGAGCGTCTGCAGCCGACCCGCTCAGATCCACTCAGATGGTTCTGAACCTTGGCTCTGACTCATCGCGGGCTGGACCAACAGAAACTCATAAAAAGTGGCAACGTTTGGCCCGGTTTGCAGCCTGGCCCTCCTCGTGGAGGCCCAGGCAGGAAAAGCTTTGTGGTTGAACTGGGCTCGTGCTCCCGGGCCTGCTGACTCATTCATCCCGTCCACAGAAAGTTCTGGACGTTCTGAACATCAGACCCGGAGGCTTCAGCAGCTGCAGCATGGAGAACATGTGCAGCTGCTCATATCGGACCTGTTTAGAAAGTGATCCAGTTGTTAAACAGAACCGGGTCCATGATGACGTCCAGAAGAAGTCCTCAGAGTCCTCCACTGGACCCGACCCGCCCTGCAGATCAGAACTTCTGGTCTGATGCTGCAGATATCTTCATCGTCTGGTCAGAACACGTTTGAACAGAACCAGAACCTGCAGCGTTCCTCTGGTGAAAACAAACATGTAGATCGGACCTGCTCATCAGGTGGCTCCCGGGTCAGAGACGGCCCAATTTAAAGTAGGCGGGGCTTAAATTCAACACATCAGAGCTCCTTCCGTCCCTGAGTCTGACGTGAAGGTGTGTCCCTGTCGGGGGGGGTAATGTCAGGAGAGCGTGCACCATGCGTGTTATTTTACAACATCCTGTTTCTGCGTACGATGTT
Source organism: Nematolebias whitei (assembly GCF_014905685.2). Taxonomy (NCBI): domain Eukaryota; kingdom Metazoa; phylum Chordata; class Actinopteri; order Cyprinodontiformes; family Rivulidae; genus Nematolebias; species Nematolebias whitei. The sequence goes on from NC_056516.1 coordinate 39,514,733, forward strand.
TCTACGTGGTCTACTTTCATCTGAAGATGGACCCCTCTGATCCAGGGCCTTCTAAACCTCCGGACCAACGGACCTCAGGCTCCTCAGAACTGTCCCGTCTCAAAGTGTCCCTTGGAGGAGACAGGACGTGGCTCACGCCTTCAGTTCTTATATCCTTGTTCAAAGTAAAAGTGTTTAATCATTAACATTTATTCTTTTCTCACACGTCCGGAGAAAACACCAACAGCGTGTCCTCGACATCAGTTTCTGTCCAACTCCAGTTTCTGTCCAACTCCAGTTTCTGTCCAACTCCAGTTTCTGTCCAACTCCACACATGAACAGAACTCTCTGTGTTCAGCTGCTGTAAAATATGAGCAGCGTCAAAGACTAATTCTTTCCAGAGGTTCCTCTCCGCTCTTGGAAAGATTAACCCCGAGTTATAATCTCCGCTCTGCCAACATTCCCATCAACACTTAAAGACCACACCCCAAACCAGTCCGACCCAAATGGAAAAACCAATCGGGTCGTTTCTAAGAAAACAATCAGTTCTGTGTTTGAGCTTCTGGTCTGAAACTGGAAAGAATTGGAGTCCAGGATCATCTGCCAGCTGCTAAAAATACACACAGGAGGTGCAGAACGGTGATTTTTACCAAACAGTTTCATGATTGAGACAGAGGCTCCCAGGACCCGGACTGGAGCTCCCGGGACCCGGACTGGGGCTCCCTGGACCCGGACTGGAGCTTCCTGGACCCGGACTGGGGCTTCCTGGACCCTGACTGGGGCTTCCTGGACCCGGACTGGGGCTCCCTGGACCCTGACTGGGGCTTCCTGGACCCTGACTGGGGCTTCCTGGACCCAGACTGGGGCTCCCTGGACCCTGACTGGGGCTCCCTGGACCCTGACTGGGGCTTCCTGGACCCGGACTGGGGCTCCCTGGACCCTGACTCAGTCCCCAACAGGGTCTCTGACAGGGACTCCGGCAGAGGCGGGGTCTCTCTCTTTAATTGATAATCTTCTAAAGAACGAGTCCAAGAACGCAGAGCTGTCAGTCTTCTTCCTTTCTGCCATAAATTTCACATTTTATTTGTTTGTGCAGAAAGTTAATGTGAAGCAGAGTTCTGCGTGGAGGAGTGAGGTTCTGATCCGATCCAGCAGGTCCATCAGCCAATGAAGCCGAGAGGAGCTGCCACACCCCTCAGAGGAACGACGGGGTTACAACAATCTGCGAATCGTTTCTGCTCCACATGAGGCCCATCAGAGCCGGAGAGCATGTGCTGCCAGCTCTCTGGTATGTTGACGACCCGTCACAGAACCGGCGGTGATTTACTGACAGAACATCAGAACCAGGATGAATTCCTGATGCGCTGCTCTGCAGATAAACCTTCATTTTTCCTCTGAGAACAGATTCCCGACAGTAAAATCCTCAGGTCTGAGCTGAGTCCAAATGTTCTTCATTAACCTCCTGAACTTCTTTAAGTCCGTGGTTCTGGGTCGGACCAGCAGCAGAACTGTTTGGTCACGAACACAGAACGCAGGAATGAAGATTTCTTACAGAGTTTGATATAAACCTTGAACTTTTGAAAAGACTCTGAAATAATAAAATATCTTTGTAGTTCAATGTGTTGAGGGCAAACGGTTCATGTCCAGAGTCTCGTGGACCGGTCGCAGAAAACGTCACACCGTTAGACCGATGCTCTGCAGTCCAGACGGACACTTGTCAAAAACCCTTCAGGGACATTTTTATTCTAGAAATTAAATTATGTTACAAGCTAGCAGCACAGTTAGCATGCCTGGTCGCAAGATCCCAAACTCACAACCCGTCAGTTCATGAAGACTCAGCGTTTGGTGAAAGTGAAACTTCAGAGTTGTTTCTTTGATTAAACAGTTTTCTCTCATCTTGGTGCAAAACCAGGGAAAGAAAAGTTTAACTGTATTTTAGTAAAAGTAGAGACATGCTCTTTGTGGTAAACACATTAAAAACAGAATGAACGTCATTTAAAGATCCTTGTTTACATCCTGTTGTTTTGTTTGTTGACCTGAAGACCAGGTCAACATGTGAAAGACCACTTCAGGCTGAAGACCAGGTCAACATGTAAAAGACCACTTCAGGCTGAAGACCAGGTCAACATGTAAAAGACCACTTCAGGACCTCAGGCCGCGTAGTCCATAGACAGAAATCTGAGAGGAGCTGCAACATCTGGTCTCTGGGTCTTTGCACCAAAACTGAATGTTTCTGTTTTACCTTCGTTCAGCTGTAAAACTGTGTGCGACATTCAAGCATTAAAAAAGAAACATTTAAAGTTTGGGAAGGTAGAGGACCTAAAGGTGCAGCTGTAAATCATCTGCACAATTATGAACGTTTATGTTGTGTTTCTACAAAAGCATAAAAACTGAATGATACTGGACCGAGAACTGAGCCATGAGGTGCTCCACAGATCAAACCACCCACTCTGATATAATTCAAATAAATTAACTCTCAGGTGTTTATTCTGAACTAATTAAGAACTGGATCAGAGAAGTCAGTCCTGTTTTCCTAACTGGTCCAACCAGACATGAAGGTGAAGGAACTCTGCTGAATGTTTCTGGAACGTGCTGCAGGAGAAGAGATATGAAGCTGGGACTAAACAAGAAATAATCTGGGTTTATACTTTCAGATATGGAATAAAACTCAGTGTAAGCAGAGCAAGCCAACTGTCTGTGCTTCCCAGCTGCTTCTCATTAAATGGAAACAACTGAGTCTGGAGACTGGATGGAAGAACTCCCAAAAACATAAAGATTCCTGCGAGCGGCTCTGACTAAAGCCTGGAAAACGTAAAGCAGCAGCTGATTTACTGCAGCGCTCCGAGGAGGAGGAGGAGGAGGAGGAGGAGGAGAAGAATGAAAACTGTAAAAAAACAAACTGCTTCAACCCTGCAGGAGGAGAAAATGCTCCCAGGACATCGTTCAGAGAAGGTCGTTAAAGCAAGTCCTGACAACTGGAACCAGAGCGGCAGTGGGAAAAAGGGTTTATAACACACACACACACACACACACACGCACACACACACACGCACGCACACACGCACACACACACACGCACGCACACACACACACACACACACACACACACACACACACGCACACACACGCACGCACACACACACACACGCACGCACACGCACACACACACACACATGCACGCACACACACACACACATGCACGCACACACACACACACACACGCGCACGCACGCACACGCACACACACACACATGCACGCACACACACACACACACACGCACGCACACACACACACACACACCGTGAGACATTCCTGGAGTATTTTGCAACAATCAGAGCTTCGGCTGTCTGCAGCCGGTTCTCATCCAGAAGCTTCTTTTGTTCATATTTTAACACAAACATCAAAAACAAACAAACAAACAAACATGGTTTCTGATTCAAACACAAGCTTCACTGTGAGCAAATAAAAATAGTTTTAAAAGTTTGAGAACAAAGAAAAATATAAGAGAAAGTAAAGAAATAAGATTTTCTACAAAAACACAGCAAGAGTGCTGAACGAGCTCTGAGGAAACAGCTAAATGACAGCTAAAAGTAGCAAAGCAAAAGCTAAAAGCTAAATGTATGAAAAGGCTAGGTAGAAGCTAAAAGCAGCAGAATATGAGCTAAAAGTAGCTAACAGGAATGTGTAACACATTTGTAAATAAAGTTAAATATTTAAAAAGTATAAAAGTTACATGAAGCCCGCTGCTGAATGAGCCGAACGTTTGATTTAAGAACAGCTAAAATAAGTGAAAGTGTAGAAAATCAAAAAGAGGAAATAATCGTGCTGACTCAGCGTTCAGACAACAAGGTCCAAACAGTTTGTTCAAACTTTGCTCTTTTTATTTACTTCATTATTCGTCAGGATGATAAACAGACACCATGATGGAAACTGATAAAAACTTGTTTTTCCTGAAACTTCAACTAATTTCACGTTTTTTCTGGTTGTGACACAAAACTGAGGAGGTCTGTTTACAGAGCCTGGTGGAGCTTCAGGAAGTGATGTCACAGGAGAAGATTTACAAAATAAAATAAGGTGAAGTGAAACTTTGTTGTTCCTGAAGGTGAGTCCAGTTTACAATCAGCAGAGTCAGGTGGTGCTGCAGCTGTGACCCATCCAGGCCACCGTAGTTCCAAACAAACAGCAGTTCTGGGCCCAGGTGTGTCACACAGAACCAAGAAGACGGACCAGAGCGGGCCTGAAAGGTTCAGCTTTTAAACTCTGATAAAATGGCCGACGCAGGCAGCTGCTAATGGAGGCGCTCAGCAAAGACCGCAAGGATTTATGGGAAAATCCTGGAGCTCCTCAGGGACGTATCAAACAGCTCCGCCTCGGAGAGAAGCTGCAGAAATCTGACAACTGGAACCAGGTCAGGACCAGAACAGGACCGGATCAGAACCAGAACCAGGTCAGGACCAGAACAGGACCAGATCAGGACCAGATCAGAACCAGAACAGGACCGGATCAGAACCAGAACCAGATCAGAACCAGAACAGGACCAGATCAAAACCAGAACAGAACCAGATCAGAACCAGAACAGGACCAGATCAGAACCAGTACCAGATCAGAGCCAGAACAGGACCAGATCAAAACCAGAACAGAACCAGAACAGAACCAGAACAGGACCAGAACAGAAAAATGAACAAAATCTAAACGCAGAGAAAGTTCAGGAACATCTTCTTTAAACAGGAAGTGGGTCCAATGATGCAGGGGAAGGAAACGACCAGCGCAGTGACTCATCACAAAACTGGACCGGGCGTGGCCGTCGCCACGGCAACCTGACTCCCACAGAAACATGAGTAAATACAAAGAGACAGCCAGGAGGGTGGTCTCACACACACACACACACATTATTCCTGGAAGAGGAAGTCATCAACTGTTGACCAGAACTGAAAACCCAAAATACCGGGCTGGGCTGCAGAACCATTAAAGAGCAGCTCAGACCAGCAGAACCAGGAGGCGGTTTCAGGTCCGATTGTCTCTGTTTACTCAGAGCTGCACCAGAAAAACAAAAACCTGCAGGATCCCTGATCTGAACCAGAACCACAACCTGAGCTGAAGCAGATGTGGCTCATAAAAAGAAGCATTTTAGAACCATCAGAACCAACAGAACCGTATATTCTGCTATTAGAACCAGCACCTTGTTTCAACCAGTAAAACGCAGCCCGAGGGCCAGAACCGGCTACTGGACCATGTCGATCCGGTCCCTGATGTCCCTCTGGAGTAAGTTTTGAGTCAAAAGAAGCTCGTCGACTCGAGCCGGCCGTGCCACTTCTGGCCCGCGGGCCGCCAGTTGAAGAGCCCTGATAAACAATGTTGTTTATCTGGTGCCGGAGTAAACAACAACAAGAACTCAAAACAAAGACAGAGCTCCAGCCTGACCCGTCTTAACGAACTCGTTCAGTTTGAAACATCTGAAGAAACAAAAGTCGCAGTTTGTGGTCTCAGGTCTTTCTTCAGGGTTCCTCAACGATTCTCTGATTCTGATCCGAACAACGTTCCATGTCTGGGAAATAAAGGTCCAGTTGTCCACTGGGATGAAGTCCTGGAGGACCGAGACCAAACACGAGTCTGTGGGCCCAGTCTGATCCGCTCAGACGTCCTGGACGGGACCCATCCTGAGCTTCACACCGAAACAACTGGACTTTAGTTCTGTTGGATGCAGGCGTTCCTCTTCCAGAACCGGAGCGTTCGAAGCTTTAAGTTCTGCAGCTGCAGAACAGAAGTCGAGCTGGTCCAAACACGACCATCGGCCTCGGGTCAAAGGTCAAACTGGCTGAGAAAGTTTCGTCCTTCACTCGGAGGCGTTGGCTGCTCGAAGCCTCAGAGGGAACCCGCTGGTTTCGTTTGTGGTCCTGAGGAACCCGCTCGGATCACAAGTCTTAAAGACTGAAAGTTGGAGCAGCAGCTGCTGTTTCCATGAGAGCTCATTAGAACCACGTCATTGTCAGAGTTTGGACCGGGCCAGAACTCTGGTTACCGAGAAGCTTTTTCTGCCAAATGAGCACAAACAAAACAGAAGCAGCCTGAAAAGACCCGGGTGGACCCTCTATGGTCCTGGAAGAACTCTGAGGCCACTTCGTCAGACTGATGTGAGTCCAGAGTCGTTAATGGAGTCCGACACGTCAACCGGACCGCCCTCACACCCCACACACCCCGTCAGAGTCCAGGAGCTACTGTAAAATGAAACTGTTGTCCTCAGCAGCACTGAAGCTCTGGAAGCATCAAACATCTCAGCAGCTGCAGCCCACCAAGAGAACCAAGTGAAGAACATGAACGTGTGCAGCTCAGAATGACCGAATCAACAGAGCAGCCATTTTACCCACAGATGATCTAATCAGCACCGTGAACTTTGAGCACTTTACTGGTCCAGACTCTAAGTTCACATAATGCTCCGAGAAGACCACATGTGGAGTTTCACAAGGAGGTGTGTTCGGACATTCAGTTTTTACAGAATCCATCACTTATCTTCCTCTCATTCATGGAGGTACCAGGTCCAGGATGGAGACCCAGATCTCCAGCTCCTCCTGTAGGACTCAATGTGTTCCGAGACCAAAGGGGGGTATGTCATCCCTTCAAAGGGTTCTGGGGCTGCACCAGTGTTTCTTCCTCCAACAGGAGTGTTCTGATCAGAGTCTGAACCTCCTCAGATGACTCCTTTCTGTGAGGAGAAGCAGCTCTGCTCTGAGCTCCTCACCTTATATTTAAGGCTGACCCACCCCACATGACCACGGGTGAGGGTTGGGTTGCAGACGGACTAGTAAATTCAGAGCTGGTCAGCTGGACTTTCAACAAAGCGACAGGGTCTGGAGAACCCTCATGCCCCGCTGTGATGCATGAGACAGGACACGTCATGGATCTGATGTGCCTTTCCATATTGTCTCTGGAGGATGCCGAAGATATTGGAACCATGATAGCAGGTTTCTGCTTTTGGCACCAGCAGATTCAAATGTTATTGGCTAATGAAGAAGACGGCGGCAGCAGTTTTGGTCACGGCAAAGCTGCTGGCCTTGTGTAAAGATTTAGCTCGTGCTTCGAGCTCTCAAAATCAGCTGATTTACGAGCTCAACCGTAAGATGGAAGCGATTTGTGAGAATCATAGACCACTTGTGGCTTCTGGGACTCCCCTGCATGTTGGGGACGATCTTAGCGGGAGCTAATAAGCACGGACCAGTGGCATGCCAACAACTCTGGCCATTTTTAATATTAAAAATATTAAAAGAACCAGCAGAACTCAAGACTGACGAGAAACAACAGTCTGCCTGAAAAAAATCAACAACTGTGGCTTATCTGAATCTGACTCCCCCGTTTGGCCTTGAAGCAGGCCGACATCAAATTTCTCCTGGGATATGTGTAAACTAAGGTTTTCTTTATCGCACTCCCCTCCCCCGAGAACTTCTGTGAATACTTATCAGAACTGTACCAACTGACACCAACATCTCATCAGGACTATGGTGCTATCTGGAAGTGCTTCATGGACAAATCTCACCGTCTTGTCGTCATTATGCGTCTATAGATGTGCTGCTGGTTGAGTTCTTTGACGTCTTAAATCGTGTCCTGATAGGACAAGGTGTGAAGAGATATTTTTTGTAATACCACGATCCTCTCCTCGTGGCCTTTTCCCCTTTTCTATCTAAAGAATAAGAAGCCGCGCTCTTAGGAGCAGCAGCAACGTGCACGCCGCCCATCTTTTAGACGACTGTACGAACATAATCTCACTGTACTTCAGTGCAATGATAATAAAACTGATTCCGAGTCTGATCCTGATCCAGAAGGTTCAGAACCTTGACCTCAGAGTCTCCTACCAGTCACCTCACACTCATCTGGGAACCACACCAGCACCAAGGCCCGAAGACGCCAACAGAACCACATCATCTGCATAAAGAAACAACAAGACCCTGAGGTTCCCAAACCAGACTCCGTCCTCTGCAGAACTGGTCGTGTTCATGAAAACCATGAACAGGACCAGAGATCAGGAGCAGCTGAGCTGGAGTCCAACCAGCACCAGGAACAAGCTCAACGTTGTGCAGAGGTTGTGGATGATCCTGGTTCGGTTCTACAGCAGTCGTGCCTGATCCTGGTCCTCTCCTTAATGTTTTAGGTGTTTCTCTGTTTGGGCACGATGAATGATGAACCTCTGCAGAACTGGACCTGCTGCAGAGCCAGGAAGCAACCACAGCATCAGGATGGTGGACCTCCAGGACCAGGAGTGGTGTCCTACAGGGACTGGATCTCCCTTCAACCAGTTTATTTGTAGACTCAACAACGTCTGAGGCTCGTCCATGGACCAGATGCTGAGTCATCTCTTTCCTGACATGCCTGTCCTCTTTGATGAAGGCAGCGGTGCAGCAGACTGCTCCTCTTCCTCCGTTTCTTCACGTTAGGAGGCACTAACTGTCAGAGACGGTGTTCGTCTTTAAGAAAAGACACTGTCCCAGTAGGTCTTTACGTAAAACCAGTTCCCTCTAAATATGCAGCATGAAACCAAACTATAAGAATCAGACCAACGTTTACGTTTTGACTGACAGAATCTGTTGATCTCTTTAGGCGTCAGGCGCCGCCCACCCGACCGTTGGGCCTGCAGGGAACGCAGAAGCAAACAGCTCTTTAAACTCCATATCATGTGTGTGGGGGGGGGGGGGTCAAACTGACAATTAGAGATGGAGAAATGTTGGAGGGAGGAACGAAAACAACTTTCAGTGTGAGACGCTCTGATGCGTCATTCACCAGAATAACCTTATTATCTGCAGGTCAGGAGAGCTGGTCTCAGGCTGGAGATGACTCAGAGCTTACTGAGATCTTCATGTGATCCTTCATTTGATGTGAAGACGTTCAGACGAGCCCGAAGCTGCAGAGAACGCGTGACTTTCAGGACGAGACGACCAACATCCTGCAGCGTTTTAACACCAACAACAACCGCAGCGTCAGCACAGGCAGCCGTTGTTCCAACAGCAAACGGCTGAAAGGCTTTTAAATTCAAAACACGAGGAAAAAAATTCTTCAGTTTGATCGGCAGCCACAGTTTCAACATTAAAACGGGTTTTAAAGGTACAAAAACTGAGCAGGAAACAAAGACAGCTTGTCCTAGGACTTTTTTTTCTACACATTTCACACAAAATCTGCAATAAAAGACTTTTAAAGGCTGCACCAAACAACTCAAAGTCTTTATGAGTCAAATGTTCCCAGAGGTAAAGAGGAAAAACCTCTAATAACAGAAAATGCATCTATAAAGTTCAGGGTTGGTTCAGGAGAAGAAAACTAAGGATTAAAAACAGGAGGCCTCTGATTTTATGTAATATTTCAGATTTCTGCAGCGGTCCAGTTCCCTCTGCCACTTGCAGGTCACTACAGGAACTACAACTCTGCCACCTGCAGGTCACTCCAGGAACTACAACTCTGCCACCTGCAGGTCACTACAGGAACTACAACTCTGCCACCTGCAGGTCACTACAGGAACTACACACACAACCAACACTTAGGTCATTTGAAAGTTAAAGAAGAAAGAGTTTAATTTCACCTCAGCTGGAGGCGTGAAGTTCAAGCTCTTCAGATTCACAGAAGACAAACACGACGTGAAGCCTCGTCAGGAGGTGAGGATCTTTGTTTAGACCTCTGTTCCTCATCAACATCTAACCACGAACAAGAAGCACTTAAACACCACTTTTATACATCGTTAGTGAATCTTAAATAATATTTAATGCTCAGTTTCCCTCAGGTTCAGAGCTGTGTTCAGTCATGAGCTGCAGCTGAAGTTTAGCTTCAGACGAATCTTCTAATCTTTTGTTTCAAACGTCTTCAAGAGTTTATTCAGTCAGAGATCTATAGGTCTCTCTGGAAAATGGAGGGAGCGTCCATCCTGGGGCTCTGGACTAGAGCTGTCATTTCTAACCCGGGCCCAAAGCCTAGCCCGGCCCGACCCAAATTCAGGGTGTGCCGAGTCGTGATAATGTGCTGGATGGGTGGGCCGGGTCGGTTTTGGGCTTTGATTGCGTCAGCAGATCAGCCGTAATCCAATTATATGGCAACATGGTTTGCCATATAAACACCAGCCGCACGTGGCCATTTCACCGAGATATGACCGGCCTTGACAGAGTTAAAAAGTTCAGTTAAGCTTCAGATGGACTGTACTGCCAGGAAGTGATCCATCGCCCAAATGGATGTTCAGCCACTGCACTCAGCCGCCGCACTCAGCGGATGCACGCGGCCGACGACCCAAACAGGTGAGCTCTCAAAGCAGACATGTCAGAGCAGGGTCCATGTCTGAATAATGCAGAGTGCAGCAGAAACAGGGATTAATGTGTTTTGATCACCATGAAAGGACAAACACCCCCTCAGCCGCGCACGTCTGCTGACCGGGTACGGAAATGATGGCTACAGGCTGGGGCCAGGTCAGATTGGATTTTCTGGGCCCGAATACAAATCTAGCTCTAAGGTCAAAAATCACACTGGAGAGCGGTTCTGGGTCCGGACGGTCAGGGTCTGGACGGTCTGTGGTTACGCTGATGATACATTGATGATACGCTGACGATACATTGACGATACGCTGACCATACACTGACAATATGTTGATGATACATTGACGACACGCTAACGATACGTTGAAGATATGTTGACGATACGTTGGCGATACGCTGACGATATGCTGACGAAAAGCTGACGATATGTTTACAATACGCTGACAATAAGTTTACGATACGCTGACGATACGCTGACGATATGTTGATGATATGCTGACGATACGCTGACAATACGCTGACGATAAGCAGACAATACGTTGACAGTACGTTGACAATACGTTGACGATACATTGACGATACGTTGACGATACATTGACAATAAGCTGACGATACGTTGATGATATGTTGATGATACGTTGACGAAACGCTGACCATACACTAACAATCTGTTGGCGATACACTGACGATATGCTGACGAAAAGCTGACGATACGTTTACGATACGCTGACGATACGTTTACGATACGCTGATGATACGCTGACGATACGCTGATGATACATTGACGATACGCTGACGATACGTTGATGATATGTTGACGATACGTTGTCGAAACACTGACCATACACTAACTATCTGTTAGCGATACGCTGGTGATACGCTGACGAAAAGCTGATGATACGTTTACGATACGCTGACGATACGTTTACGATACACTGACGATACGATGATGATACGCTGACAATACGCTGACGATACGCTGACGATACGCTGATGATACGCTGACGATACGCTGACAATACGCTGACAATACGCTGACAATACGTTGACAATACGTTGACCATACGCTGACGATACGCTGATGTGTTTGATCTGAAACACCAGCTCTTCAGTTTAGACTAAACTCCATCAAACACATGAAGTGTTGTCTACCTGTCCTCAGGTGGAGATTAAAATGTCTGGAGAAAGCCAGTTTTGGTCCTCAGGACATTTAAAAGCCTCTTATGGTCGAAACAGTTTTATCTCTAGGTTTCTGCTGGAACCACAACGATCATGTCCGACTTTAAGTTGAAACCTGATAAACAGATTTATCATCTATAAATCATATATGAAGACAAAGATTCCAGCTTTAAAACTGTTTCGACATCAGTCTGTCCTGGTGTCCCGTCTGCAGTCAATAAAACACCTGCAGATTCTGGAAGTCTCAGACTCTGGAGTCGGTTCTGAACTTCTCAGCATTCTGACCTCTTTACTTCAGAGACTCTCAAACTGTAGAAGAACAACTTCTAATAAACTGACGGTTCAGTAAAGACTTTTATTAAATGTTGGAAAGACACCGGAGACTGACAGAGACATCAGAGACTGATGGAGACATCAAAGTCTGACGGAGACAACAGAGACTGACAGAGACAACAGTTTGATGGAGTCATCAGAGACTGACAGAGACATCAAAGTCTGACGGAGACAACGGAGACTGACGGAGACAACAGTTTGATGGAGTCATCAGAGACTGACAGAGACATCAAAGTCTGAAGAAGACACCGGAGACTGACGGAGACGTCGGAGAGTGACGGAGAAATCAGAGACTGACGGAGACATCAGAGACTGACGGAGACATCAAAGTCTGACGGAGACACCGGAGACTGACGGAGACATCAGAGACTGATGGAGACATCAAAGTCTGACGAAGACACCGGAGACTGATGGAGACACTGGAGACTGACGGAGACACCGGAGACTGACGGAGAGAACAGAGACTGACGGAAACATCAGAGACTGACGGAAACATCAGAGACTGACGGAGACATCAGAGACTGACGGAGACAACAGTGACTGACGGAGACATCAAAGTCGGATGGAGGCATCAGAGACTGATGGAGACAACAGAGACTGACGGAGACTTCAGAGACTGACGGAGACAACAGAGACTGACGGAAACATCAGACACTGACAGAGACTGATGGAGACAACAGAGACTGACGGAGACTTCAGAGACTGACGGAGACAACAGAGACTGACAGAGACTTCAGAGACTGACAGAGACTGACGGAGACTTCAGAGACTGACAGAGACAACAGATACTGACAGAGACAACAGAGACTGACAGAGACATCAAAGACTGACGGAGACAACAAAGACTGATGGAGACATTAGAGACTGACGAAGACACCCGAGTTTTGCCGACAGGATCTATCCTTCGTGGACTGACACCATGAAGACCCTTGATGCCGTACAACCCGGTGCTTCTCTTCATGGATCAGGTTCTGCTCTTGGCAGAGAGCTCAGCAGCAGAAGAACCACAGCTGAAGTTTCATCTGCAGATACCACCAGAACCTGACTGCACACAGAGGATATTAGAGGACAGGGAGGGAGGAAATCCAAAGTGTGGAAAGATGTGGAGTGGTGGCACAGAGGTTAGAGAAGGTGGGCCTGTGATCGGAAAGTCACGGGTTCAACTCCTGGTACCGTCAACATCAAAATGTGGGTGGAAAAGGTGAAACACCTACACCTGCCTCCACCCTCATTCGCCCCACTCTGGGCCCCTGAGCAAGGCACTCAACCCCCACCATCTGCTCCTAAACAGGTCTCTCTAGAAAATGAGTTCTCGTGACTCAATGAGTCGACCTGGATAAATAAAGGGTCAATGAAAAAAATGAAATATCTCATCAGATGAAGCTTCATCAAACTGGGAGCAGGAGAGTTGTCTGGTTTTAAACTCAACATGAAGAAGAGGAGGAGCAGAGTCAGCTGAAGGTTTCTGATGGTATCTGGACGTCTCATGGGACGGGGCTTTGGATCCGACTCAGATGATGAGTCCAGTCTAATAGTTCTGGTGTGAAATGACCTGGGAGTATCTGAGCTGAATACACAAATAATTTCCATACTTCTTAACATTCAGAACAGGTTAGTTTGCATTTGGAGCTCCGAGCTCTTCTTCAGTCTTAGATTACCCACAATGCATCAGAATGTGACCATTGATATGCTGAACGTTAAAATACTGGACACCAAACAGCATCCTGGAGTTAAATCTGAAGGAGACCAGCGCCGCTGAAGGATCGTTCCAGTCTGTCTCAACTGGGAGCACATTTACATTAAAAAACTTTCTTCACTAAAGTGATGTACAAAAAATGTGGAATAAAATCAAAATCAATATTTTATATAAAATCAATAAAGATCAACTCAGATAAAACTAATTATCAAATAAAACTTAAAGAACTTCAACACTAAAAAAGGAGAACAGAAGGTTTCTTGGTACACATCCCTGAGGAACATCTATGACTCTGTTTAGCTCATAGTTGTGATTCTGAGAAGGTTCTAACGGGATCATCCGGGTCAAACTCCATCCCCAGCTGAACGATTTTAGCCAACATATTCATGGTGATGAATACCGGGTCTAACAGAACCCTAATAAAGAGGTACCGGGTCTAACAGAACCCTTATAAAGAGGTACCGGGTCTAACAGAACCCTGACAGAGAGGTACCGGGCCTAATAGGACCCTGACGGAGAGGTACCGGGTCTAACAGAAC
>NC_056516.1:39528743-39531398 GCF_014905685.2 Nematolebias whitei
TGATAAAGAGGTACCGGGCCTAACAGGACACTGACGGAGAGGTACCGGGTCTAACAGAACCCTGACGGAGAGGTACCGGGTCTAACAGAACCCTGGCAAACTTTCTCCTGTTTCATAAAAAACAAAAAGTTCAGTTTCTACCATATAAAAAAAAAGAAAACCCTACAAAATAAGAGTGTTCTTTCAGAATAATTCAGCTCAGTTTATTCTAAAGCTCCACGTCACAACAGAACTCGTCTCAGGGACTGAACACAAACATTCATCTATAAAATAATAATTTAATAATAATAATAATTTAATTTAGAATAAGACACCAGCTCCGCCTCCTGAAGCAGGACATGGAACAAAGACTTCCGAGTAAAGTTCTGACCCGCAGCTGGACCGGTCTGTGAGAGGATTTAAAACTTTGTTAAACCTTTCAGGTCCGTTTGAACCATCAGAACCTGCAGCAGCTCGGACTTCCTGTCAGTGCTGGATCTTTCAGCTCTGAGGTTCTGTTTCCTCTGATGAACCACCTGCTCTCACTCCCCTCTGCGTTACCGTGGTGATGCAGCAGCAGCCCCTGCATCCCCTCAGCCTGCCGCATGCAGCATCATCATCCTCATCATTAAGCAGCAGAACCAGAACCTTCAGCTCTGCTCTGATGAAGAGGACCAGAACCAGGTTCTGGGCAGGACGCTCTCACACAGAGGCATTCTGGGAAATAAAGGCGGTCCTGAAGGCACCGCGGTGCTGAGTCAGGATGTGGTCCTGAAGGCACCACGAGCTGAGTCAGAACCAGAGGAAGGTCCGGAGGAGTACCTTTGAGCGAGCTGATCTCCTGGTGGATGGAGCGAGCCGGGTCCATGTTCTGCTCTGCAGACGGAGGACAGAACCGGGTTTCTGCTGATCCGTTTCTTCAGGTGCTGCTGCCTCATCAGCTGCAGCTCAGGGTTTCTGTCGACTCCGTCCTCCCCCTCCTCCCCACTCTCCTCCTCCCTACTCTCCTCCTCCTCCTCCTCCTCCTCCTCCTCCAGCCCCTCCCCGGTGCTGACCCGACTCTGACAGACCAGAAAAATTCTTTATTTATTTATTAGACGATCAAATGTGTTGGATTTAGTTTGTATAAAAGATAAAACCCGTTTAATTTCTTTTTGCATCATTTTAACATTTTTATTTGATTTTCCTTCACGAAACATTTTCTGTTTCATTTATATTTATTTTAAGTTTGTTTATTTGTGTTTACGCTGCTTTTGGAACCAGAACTCTCAGGAACAAATTATGATTATTATAATTTTTATTAAATAACGGGACAAAAGAAAGAGTAGGATTTTGATGAAAATTATATTTTATTAAAATAGAATTATTTATTTTTATTCATAAAATCTATTTGTGTTGTTCCTGTTTAATGTTTATATGTCGTTTTATTAAAAGTTGTTTTATGTTGTTTGATGTTTTTGTTCAAATTTATATTTAAAGTCAAACGTTGTTTGTTCTTGTTTACTTTAGAACTGTTTTTAAATAACATCTGTTTGTTTTTATAGATTTTTGTTGGATTTTCTGGTTGAAAAACATATTTTTGATTTTCCATCTAAAGTGGGAACTGTCAGGTTTTTAACTAAATAAAAGTTAAGATGAAAAATGTTCAAACGACTCATCAAACTTTGTTTACAGAAGCATAAACAAGTAAACAACCAACAGTTTACATGTAAACACTTATGCTAATGTGATGGAAGCAACTAAAACTCAAACAGATCAAAGTTTGACAGATGACCCTCAAAGGTCAAAGGTCGTGGATGAATCTTTGATGTTTCCGCAGCTGAAGAACAAAAACAATTTAAAAAAAAATTATTAAACTCTTTCTTGAAGGACAGATCTGCTGTTTTCTCCAAAGCTGACCCAGTTTCCAGTCCGGGGCGGTTCTGGTCTCGGTCCAAACAGGCTTAGAATGGGTTCAGACAATGAAAGCTGCAGTTGGCGGATTTGATTCGTTAATCAGTTGGATCCAGTTCTCGGAGTCCGAGGGACAAACAGTTTAAACTGCAAGTAATGAAACCCTCGCAGAGCTCCGAGGCCTCCGGAACGTTTCACTCCTGAACTTTGGTTTTTTGTTGTTCACCAAAAGTGAAGACCTGCAGAGGGTTTGTAGTTTTAATGAGCTGCTAAAAATGAACGTCTGGTCTGCTCCTCGACTGGCCCCATGAGGACGAACAAACAACAAACTTAAGAAAAAAAAAGGAATTTGTATCAAAATGAGAACAAAACAAAAAAATGTCTGAGGAGACGAGAGAACTGAAAATAGAAACCCAGGAGTCGTCTGGAGACTATTTTCTGCTCCAACAGAGAGCTGCAGAATTCAGCTCCTCTCTAACCCATCCATCACCTCCAGACCAGACCTGAGTCAGACCCGGTCCAGACCGGTCCAGTCCAAGAAGACTGTCAGTGGCACTCCTTTTAGCTGCTGCACAACAAGGACAAACAACAACAAATACCTGCACAACAAGGACAAATAACAACAAATACCTGAACAACAAGAACAAACAACAACAAAGACCTGAACAACAAGGACAAACAACAAAATAGACCTGCACAACAAGAACAAACAACAACAAAGACCTGAACAACAAGGACAAACAACAACAAAGACCTGAACAACAAGAACAAACAACAACAAAG
>NC_056516.1:39531408-39532903 GCF_014905685.2 Nematolebias whitei
AGACCTGAACAACAAGAACAAACAACAACAAAGACCTGAACAACAAGGACAAACAACAAAATAGACCTGCACAACAAGAACAAACAACAACAAAGACCTAAACAACAAGAACAAACAACAACAAAGACCTGAACAACAAGGACAAACAACAACAAAGACCTGAACAACAAGGACAAACAACAACAAAGACCTGAACAACAAGAATAAACAACAACAAAGACCTGCACAACAAGAACAAACAACAACAAAGACCTGAACAACAAGAACAAACAACAACAAAGACCTGAACAACAAGGACAAACAACAACAAAGACCTGAACAACAAGAACAAACAACAACAAAGACCTGAACAACAAGAACAAACAACAACAAAGACCTGAACAACAAGGACAAACAACAACAAAGACCTGAACAACAAGGACAAACAACAACATAGACCTGAACAACAAGGATAAACAACAACAAAGACCTGAACAACAAGGACAAACAACAACAAAGACCTGAACAACAAGGAAAAACAACAACAAATACCTGAACAACAAGAATAAACTATAACAAAGACCTTCAGACTCTGATCAGTACATCAATACAATTTTGAACACCTGGAGAGCTGGTGCAGAGAGAATAACCTTCACATTAATGTGAAGAAGACAAAGGAGATGATTGTGGACTTCAGAAGGAACAAAAACACCTACACCCCCCTGAACATAAGATCTGTGGTGGAAGTGGTCTCCAGCTACAAGTACTTGGGTGTGCACCTGAACAACAACCTCAGCTGGAGCAACAACACCACCAGCCTGATCAAGAAAGCTCATCAGAGACTCTACTTCCTCAGACGGCTGAGGCGAGCTGGTCTGGAAGCTCAGTCCTCACCTCCTTCTACAGGTGTGCAGTGGAGAGCATCCTGTGCTCCAGCATCAACGTGTGGCATGGAGGCTGCACAGCTGCAGAAAGAAAAGCTTTGCAGAGAGTGGTGAAGGCTGCACAGAAGATGTTGGAGTCAGTCTCCCCACCATCACAGACATCTACACCTCCAGATGCAGGAAGAGGGCCACCTGCATCATGAAGGACCCCACTCACCCAGCACACACACTTTTTTGCCCCGCTCCCCTCAGGAAGGAGGTTGAGGAGCATTAAGTGTAGAACCACTAGACTGAGGAACAGCTTCTACCCTGAGGCTGTTAGACTCATGAATCTCTAACTAGAATAATCACTGTGAAAAACCATATCATGTTGCTGCTGATCTGTTTCATGTTGCTGCTGATCTGTTTCAATGTTGATGTGTTCATGCGTGCACATCTGCTCACAGACTCATGTTCATGTTTGTGCTGATGTTCAATGTTTTATGTTATGAGTGCTTAGTGTATATTTAGTTGATGTTTTTCTTAGTTCATATCTTAGATGTTATTACTGTTTTTCTTATACATTTTATTGTTGGATGTAACTGGGACCCTGTGTACATAATTTCGCTCCACCACATGTACCACATGAGGTG
>NC_056516.1:39537903-39547485 GCF_014905685.2 Nematolebias whitei
CACGTTGCTGCTGATCTGTTTCATGTTGCTGCTGATCTGTTTCATGTTGCTGTGTTTATTTGTGCTCATCTGCTCACACAGACTCATGTTCGTGCTGCTGATGGACAAAATGTTTTTATGAGTGCTTAGTGTATATTTAGTTGATGTTTTTCTTAGTTCATATCTTAGATGTTATTACTGTTTTTCTTTTACATTGTATTGTTGGATGTAACTGGGACCTTAATAATAATAATAATAATAACCTTGTGTACATAATTTTGCTCCACCACATGTACCACATGAGGTGTGAATGACAATAAAGAATCTCTGACTCTGACATCCAGACTTGGACCAACCCGTTGATAAAATTGATTTAAAAAAATTCAACCAAGCGATAGGGTTGCTCCAGTCTGGACTTCTGTGCTAGTCATAGTTTGTCCATCACAAACACCATGTTTGAACATCAGGGTGTCCATAAGTGCACTTGGCACCAGGACGCCATAGGTAATAGATAAATGATTGACTTTGTAGTTGTGTCATCTGATTTTTGGCCATTTGTTTTGGACACTCCGGTGAAGAGTGGGGAGTGGTGGCACAGATGTTAGAGAAGATGGGGCTGTGATCGGAACATCGCATGTTCAACTCCCCGGACTGACAACATCAAAATGTGGGTGGAAAAGGTGAAACACCCACACCTGCCTCCACCCTCATTTGCCCCACTCTGGGCCCCTGAGTAAGTCCCTTAAACCCCACCACCTGCTCCCAAAACAGGTTTCTCTTGAAAATGAATTCTCGTGACTCAATGAAACTACATGTAGAGTAAATAAAATAAGAGAGGAGCTGAGCTGTCAATTGATCACCGGGGGGGGTGATGCCAGACTGACCTGGTAGACCCAAACGTGTAGTGAGGGTTTGCTGGGAACGCCTGGCAGAACAACTCGTCAGAAAGATCTTCAACTCACACCTCCGGGAGAGCTTTAACTGCATCCCAGCTGAGGTGGAGGACATTGAGTTTGAATGGGCCATGTTCCGTGCCTCAGTTGTTGAGGTGGCTGCCTTGAGCTGTGGCTGCAAGGTTGATTGTGCTTCTTGTGGTGGCCATCCATGAACTCGGTGGTGGACACCCCGGGTTAGGGAGGCTGTCAAGCTGAAGAAGGAGTCCTATCAGTCCTTGTTGGCTGGTGGGACTCCAGAGGAAGCAGAGGAGTACCAGAGGGCCAAGCAGTCCAGTCTTGAATGTTGCTGAGACAAAAGCTTTGATGAGGGAAGAGTTCGATGAGGTCTTGGATAAAGACTCTCAGTCGGTTCCAAGGAGATTCTGGCAAACCATCAGGCAGTTGAGGAGGGTTTACTTGCAGGAGTGCTTTACTAGTGAAGGTGGGGTGCTGTTGACCTCAACCAGTGATGTTGTTGGGAGGTGGAAGGAATTCTTCTCAGACCTTCTCAATCCTACCAGCATGTCTTTCATGGAGGAAGTTGTGTGAGGGGACTTCAGGGTTGGTCTGTCCAAAACTGTGGCTGAGGTCGCAGAGTAAGCTCTGCGGAGGCAGGTCTCTGGGGGTGGATGAGATCCACCCTGATTTCCTTAAGGCTCTGGATGTTGTAGGGCTGTCTTGGTTGACACATCTTTGCAGTATCACATGGACATTGGGGGCAGTGGCCATTGGATTGGTAGACTGCGGTGGTGGTTCCCCTCTTCAAAAAGGGGAACCAGAGGGTGTGCTCCAATCTCCTTATCCACCCTGGTAAGGTCTATTCAGGGGCACTGGAGAAGCTAGTCTGATCATTGGTTGAACCTTGGATCCAGGAGGAACAATGCAGGTTCCATCCTGTCCGTGGAATACTGTAGCAGCTCTTTACCCTCACTAGGGTCCTCGAGGGGTCATTGGAGTTTGCCCATTCAGTCTACACGTGTTTTGTGGACTTGGAGAAGGCGTTCTACTAGTGTGAGAGTTTGGTTTGTATTGCTGGTAGTGTCAGTCGGGGTGGGAGTTGGACTCGGCCAGAGCTGCCCGTTGTCACCAATTCTGTTCATAACTTTTGTGGACAGAATTTCTCGGTGCAGCCAGGGGGTGGAGGGTTTTCGGTTCGATGGCCTCAGGATTCCATCTCTGCTCTTTGCAGATGATGTGGACCTGTTGATGTCATCATGCCGTGATCTTCAGCTCTCACTGGAGCAGTTCGCAGCCGAGTGTGAAGCAGCTGGGATGAGAATCAGCACCTCCAAATCTGAGACCATGATCCTCAGTCAGAAAAGGTGGATTGTTCTCTTCGGGTCAAGGATGAGATTCTGCCTCAAGTGGAGGAGTTCAAATATCACTGGGTTTTGTTCACGAGTGAGGGAAGAATGGAGCATGAGATTTACAGAAGGATTGGTGCAGCGTCTGCAGTATTGCAAACTCTGTACCAGTCCGTTGTGGTGAAGAGGGAGCTGAGCTGTAAGGAGAAGCTCTCTGTTTACCGTCGGTCTATGTTCTTTCCTTCACTTATAGCCACAAAGTCTGGGTAGTGACTGAAAGAACGAGATTGCTGATACAGATGATTGAAATGAGTTTCCTCCGCAGGGTAGCTAGGGAAGACCCAGGACATGCTGGAGGGACTGGGTTGGCCTGGTTGGCCTGGGAACGCCTTGGAGTCCTTTCAAAAGAGCTGGAAGAGGTGGCTGTGGAAAGAGATGTCTGGACCTCCCTGCTCAAGCTGCTGCCCCCGAGACCTGAGCACAGAACAAAAGGAAATTGATGGATGGATGGCTGGATGGCTGGATGGAAGGACGGACATCCAAACAGAGCACAGAAGTTGAAGCTGAAACAGAACCTGCCCCCTGTAGGCTGGGCCCAGAGGAACATTTTAAGCCCCGCCCCCTCCATTTTAGTGAATGGGACTTTGGATGTGAGGTCATGACTGACAGCTGTGATTGACAGCTGTAGTTTTAGGCTTTGTGAGATTTACAATCAATTTTTTAAAAAGCAAAAACAATTGTTTACATTTTATTATTTATTTTTGAAGCCGTTTTGGTCAAATGTCAATGACATCATGACTGCTGCAGGACGTCCCTCTCAGAGTGTTGGGGATGACTCTCAGCTACTACCACATCATATTTCTATCCGTTTCTGTATAGATGACAGAACTATATCGACTCGTGGTTGCTAAGGTCAGTTAGCTGTGGTGGCCATCTTGAATTGGGTTGACTCCAAACGTTCATCCAGTCATTGCTTCAGTAAAATTCCTCCATTGGTTCATCAGATATTTTGCTAACAGACAGATTGCCCATCTCTCATGAAGGCAGGGCCTGATGAATCTCAGACGTATTTAAATGAAGTCAGATTTATTGATTAAACGTGTCTGGACCAGTTTGTTTTAAAAACTTTTTTTCAATTTCTTCTAAAGTTCAACCAGGCCCCCCCCCCCCCCCCCCCCCCCACCCCCACCACCCCCCCCACCACTACCACCACTACCCCGCCGCCCCCGCCCCGGGTTTGAAGGGGAAAGGTGAGACGGTTCTGTGTTGCGCTGATGACAGTTTGTTGCTGCTTGGCTACAAACATGTAAACAGCCGAAGCATCAGGAAGTTTAACGAAGCAGCTAAAAATAATCTGTCAGCACCTTCAGCTGCTGAGATGGCTTCAGCTGTTTTCTAATCTGAGATAAAAAGATTAAACACTTAGCTGCAACCTACAATGAGCCTCGTACTTTGGCTGATTTTCATGAAAAAGCAGCCAAAGATTTATTGAGTTTCAACTCAGGTTTTATCAGATAAACTTCAGCAGGTCCTTGACCCTGAACCTGCGTCCTCAGAGACCCTCGGCAGGACTAAAACAGGCGCAGAAACATCAACGAGAACATAAATGGTTTTATTTCTGAGGACAACATCGTGTGGCCTCCCTGTGTGTAACCACGTGCACGAGACCACGTGCACGAGCTCGACTATTTTTGAGTCTGGGGGTCAAGTTGCAGGAAACTGATCTGAGGCATCTGCAGACCAGAGAGGACTGAAGCTCAGTGAGTGGGACCTGCAGGTGGTCCAGAGTCCTGAAACTGGGTCTGGGTATGTCCGAGGGAGGATTCTTCTCCACACAACAAATCAAAGAGAAACCAGTGAAACCAGTGAAACCAGTGAGTGAAAATACAAGCTGAGCAAAAGGCTGGCTGCTGTGGAGCCGACAGGTGTGTGTTAACCCCACACCAGGGCGAAAATACATCAGCAATGACCTCAGAGGAGCAGCTGTTGCTGCCCGTCAACCTGGGAGGGGTCAAAGGTCATTTAGAGTCCATCGTTCTACAAAGAGGAAGATTATTAACACCTGAAGGTCAGACCATGCAGTGACTCTCCAGGCCTCAGGTCGCAGGTCAAAGGTTATGACCTCTTCTCTAAAAACAACATGGCGGCTCGACAAGTTTGGAAAGTTTAATCTAAAGGAACCACCAGATTTCTGGTCCAGAACCAGACTGGAGGAGAGATGTTTACCCAGAATGCACTGCAGCAGACAGTTCCTCCAGCTGTCAGCACGGAGGTGGAGGTTGATAATTGGGGCTCCTGTCAGTCACTGAGTGGACCAGAACTCCTCTGGAGACCAAACAGTCCCGGACTCAGATGTGAGTCCATCTGTCCAACTAACTGGGTCCAACAGAACCATGACACCAAACACAGCAGCTGATCTATAACAGAACGGGTCAGAAAGACCAGGACCAACAGTCCAGTCAGAGTCCAGAACCTGAACCTGACTGAGATGCTGTGGTGGACCTTCAGAGAGCTGAGCAGAAACCAACGCTGTAAAGAAGATGGTCCAGACCTCAGATGACTCCACACCCATAAATCCACGGCTCTGAGTTGAAGGTCAGATGTTCAGAAGGACTCAGAGACTCTGGAGACTTATGTGGGTCGAGTCGTTGAAGCTGCAGGAGCTGAACCTGCTGGGGTCTCGTGGTGTGCAGCAGAACGGGTCACTCATAAAACCACCATCAGGACGTCTGTAAACAAACTAGAAAACAACTCGCTGCGGTGGTTTGAGTCCCGAAGAGACTCAGACGTTTCAGCACTCAGAGATAAAATCCTGCGTGTAAAGATAAAATCTGTGATAATCTGTGGAATAAGCGTGCACGGCCTGAACCATGACTGCTGAGATCGGGCTCAGAGACCCATGTTTTGGCCCCGCCCACTCTACAGCAGCGTTCTGATTGGTTGATGCTCCTGTCAGTCATCCAACTCCTCCTGCAGAGACTCTGCTGAGCTCCGCCTTCTCTGCTTGCACTGAAGTCCTGACCAATCAGGAAGAAGCTTCAAGCATGTTTCTGCCTGGAGACAAACATTTTACAGAATCCGATTGGATCATTTCATAATTTTAAAAAAATCTTGCTCAACTGCAAAAAAGTTTATGGCAAAAAGAGAAAACTGCGGTGAATATATTTACTTTATACAAATAACTACTGAATAAAAATGATAAAAGTCATGATGAATTTAAGCTGAATTCTTGGGCCTTCTCTGAAGGAGTTGAAGGCCCTGAGGGTTCCCCACTGGTCAAGAACCAGCAGACTGACACCTGCAGGCTCCGCCCCCAAGTCACAGGTGTGTCTCACCTGGTACGTCCCTCACTGAGGTAAAACTTATAGTTCTCTCTCAAACTCCCCCTCTCCTCCGTAACACCCTGTAGAACCATGAAACAGAACCTGTGGTACCACCAGAACCTCCTGCAGAACACAGCTCAGGTCCAACCAACAGTTTCCACACAGCGACTCTGTGCGTGAGGCTTATTTTTCAGTCTGCCTGTCACTGCCTTCAGTCAGGGAGTGACAGAAGCAGGTGTGTGGTTACCATGGCGACCCAGACGAGCCACCAGCAGAACCTTCTCCGACAGTTCATTCAACGTTCTTCACAGCTGTCAGCAGCGTTCAGATCCCCTCCTCCTGCAGCCTTCTTCAAACCAGAACCATCAGCGTGGACCCCATCAGCAGCCGTGACCCCCCACCCCCAGCCTGCAGACACACCCACCTCCCGGGCGTGCAGTCAGAACCCCCACAGCAGAAAAAGCGGGTCGTCGTCATTACCTTTGTATTTCTCCCTGACGTTCTCGTAGGCCTGGACGTAGTCCTGCTCCTCAGGAAGTCTCAGACCCGGGTCAACCACGGACATGGTGCAGAACCAGACTTCTCCTGTGTCTCCTCGGTGCTGATAGAACCCGTCCAGGCCGCACGTCCACCTGTCTGTCTGTCCCTCACACACTCAGACCTCGTAAAGCTGCAGATTTCCCTCCAGAAACCCCCCCCCCACAACTCAACACCTCCTGTTGGAGAAACTCACACATCGGACCCTCCCCTTAAAGACACACACACACACACACACACACACACACACACTGGGCCAAACCGGGCCCAGTGGATCCTGTTGGCCGCCCCAGAATGACGGCAGATTCTTGTCAGAACCGGATCACCAGATCACATGAATCAGATTGAAGCTGAGAAGAACTGAGGAACAAACCAGAACACGGACCAGACCCGGTTCATGAGACAGACACGCTCAGGAGGACACGTTGGACATGGACACAAACTCACAGAAAGTTCTTAAAGTCCAAAGACGACTCGGTCCAAAGTTCTGGTTCATTCTTAATAAAGAAATGATACCAGGACACAAAGGAGGACAGACCTGAGGACAGGACTGAGGACAGGACTGAGGACAGGACTGAGGACAGACATGAGGACAGGACTGAGGACAGGACTGAGGACAGACATGAGGACAGGACTGAGGACAGACATGAGGACAGAACTGAGGACAGGACTGAGGACAGACATGAGGACAGGACTGAGGACAGACATGAGGACAGAACTGAGGACAGGACTGAGGACAGACATGAGGACAGAACTGAGAACAGGACTGAGGACAGACATGAGGACAGAACTGAGAACAGGACTGAGGACAGACATGAGGACAGGAGTGAGGACAGACCTGAGAAGGACTGAGGAATAGCTTTAACTCAAACAGGAACCTCCTGGGACATTGTCTCAGCGTCCAGCATGGTGGTGGTAGTATTATACTCCGGGGCTGTTTGGCCGCACAATGGAAGACAAGTCCAAAAGCCTGGTTCTGGGCTTGGATATGGGTTCTGAGCTGGTTCTGGACCATAATCAGGATTCTGTGAATCCACATTGTGTTTCCATTCCAAAATCTGATGAAGAACAGCAAACGGGTTCTGGACCGGCCCGCCTGCAGTCCTGTCCTCCATAAATTGTCCAAAGCTGTTATGAGGACAACCCAGTTCTGTTGGACACCTGGGACTAAATAACAGCTAAAACTGTTTGTCCCCTGGTCTCCTCACCATCAGAACCTCTTTAGGCTCTTTAGGTTACATTTCATTAAAGACTGGTTCATCCCAAAGATCCAGTCCCCCGGCACAAACAGAGCAATGTTGTGTATGTTGTTCAGTGTCAGGAGGGTGATCAGTCTTACATCGGGGAAACTAAACAGCCACTGGCCAAAAGGATGGACCAGCACAGAAGATCAACATCATCAGGCCAGGACTCTGCGGTCTACACTCATCTCCTGGCCAGAGGTCACTCTTTCAGGGATGAAGATGTTCACATCCTGGACAGAGAGGAACGATGGTTTGAGAGAGGAGTAAAGGAGGCCATCTTTGTGAAAAGAAATCATCCATCATTAAACAGGGGTGGAGCCTCCAGGTTCAACTGTCCCCCTCTTACAATGCTGTGATTGCTAGTATCACTCAGCCCTCTGTGAACAGTAAACAGCCATCAGGTGCTAATGATCCATTGTTAGGCTGATGGTCCTTCTTGAGCATGTGAGCAGCTGGTTCTAGTTGTCAGCAGCAAACTGGTTGATCCACTCTGAGAAGGTGCTATTTAAGAGACTGAATTTACTGAAGCTCCTGAGACTGAAGAAGTCCTTTGGATAAAAAATGAAACGTTTCAACAAGAAGAATCTGTCCAGAAGACCCGACGGCATCTGGTTAAACATCTTTAGATTCAACAACGTTCAAGACAAAAACAGCTGGACTTTATTTGTAGCTGATTCTGTTACAAAGTCCAGTTGTTTTTGTCTTGATCATGTCCTGGAGGACTGAGAATCTTCACCAGCAACATCTTTAGATGTTTGCTGAAGGGAAATAAACCAAGAAGAACTGGACCTGGACCAGTAAGAGGTGAACTGGATGAATATTTACAAACAAGCTGAAGCTGCTGAGACAAACAAGGACAGTCTGGACCTAAATCAGTCCAAACTGTCCAAAGTGTCCAAACTCTGTCTCGCTGGTTTAATTAGCCTGCAGAAACATGTCTGTGTGTGTGAGAGAGACTCTGTGTGTGTGTGACTGTGTGTGTGTGTTCCAGCTGTGTTTGCTCAGTTATCTGCAGAACCAGCAGTTTCATCAGCAGGAACCCACAGAACCACAGGCGCTGCAGCCGAGGCTCCCAGACTTCAGCTGCAGGGACGTGAAGATGTTTCGACACTCGGCGAAGAGTTACGGCGGTCGGCGACGCTGCCAATAAATTACAACCTGGAAATGAGTCGCAGAAACAAACGTTCTGGCAAAGAAGTTCATCTGAAATCCAGCTCCAGCTGGAACCAGAAGAAGAGCAAACACCTGCGCGTCTCATGAGATACAGAACTGAGAACTCAGCAGGTGAAGTCCAGCAGAGTCCATCAGACCGGAGGAAGAGTCCGACACATAATAATAATAATAATAACAATAATAATAATAATAATAATGAATTAAATTTGTAACGCACTTTTCATTAACAAAAATCTCAAAGTGCTACAGAGTGCAACTAAAATTTGTGATAAAATCAACCAAAATCTGTGATAAAATCAACTAAAATCAATGATAAAATCAACTAAAATCTGTGATAAAATCAACCAAAATCTGTGATAAAATCAACTAAAATCAATGATCAAATCAACTAAAATCTGTGATAAAATCAACTAAAATCTATGATAAAATCAACTAAAATCAATGATGAAATCAACTAAAATCTATGATAAAATCAACTAAAATCAACTAAAATCAACGATAAAATCAATGATAAAATCAACTAAAATTTGTGATAAAAATCAACTAAAATCAATGATGAAATCAACTAAAATCTATGATAAAATCAACTAAAATATGTGATAAAATCAACTAAAATCAATGATAAAATCAACTAAAATCTGTGATAAAAATCAACCTAAATCTGTGATAAAATCAACTAAAATCAATGATAAAATCAACTAAAATCTATGATAAAATCAATTAAAATGTGTGATAAAATCAACTAAAATCTATGATAAAATCAACTAAAATCAATGATGAAATCAACTAAAATCTATGATAAAATCAACTAAAATCTGTGATAAAATCAACTAAAATCAACGATAAAATCAACTAAAAACTGTGATAAAATCAACTAAAATCAATGATAAAAATCAACTAAAATCAATGATAAAATCAACTAAAATCTGTGATAAAATCAACTAAAATCTATGATAAAATCAACTAAAATCAATGATGAAATCAACTAAAATCTGTGATAAAATAAACTAAAATCAATGATAAAATCAACTAAAATCTGTGATAAAATCAACTAAAATCTGTGATAAAATCAACTAAAATCTGTGAT
>NC_056516.1:39547495-39550766 GCF_014905685.2 Nematolebias whitei
GATAAAATCAACTAAAATCTGTGATAAAATCAACTAAAATCAATGATAAAATCAACTAAAATCTGTGATAAAATCAACTAAAATCAGTGATATAATCATGTGGAGGCAGAACAGGCTTGCTTAAAAAGAAAAGTCTTTAAGCCTTTTTTAAAGTCAGTCAATGATTGTGGAGCTCTCAGAAAGTCAGGGAGGGAGTTCCAGAGGCGGTAGGGGTGGGGGGGCAGCCACACAGAATGCCCAATCTCCCATGGTCCTTAATTTAGTTTGTGGAAGGTGGAGGAGATTACTGTTCTGTGATCGTAGGGACCGGGTGGATGAATATGGAGCAAGGAGGTCCTTCAAATAATCTGGTGAATTTCCGTATAAACATGGAGGAGAACAGCTGAGCTCTTCTTCTGACCCATGTTCTGCAGCAGGACCACAAAGAAACAGGAAGCTGCACCTTAAACATCTCAGAACCGTTTCACTGGATCATCACCTGAACATTAACGTTCCACAAAAACCAGAGACCCTCTGGAGACTCTGTGAAGACACAAAGTCTTCACCAGCCAAATCCCTCTGAGTCGCTCCGGTCCATCGGGGTGAAGACAGAGCTGAGCTAAAAGGCAGAGCTCTAAATGTATTTCAGTAAAAACTCAACTCTGAGCTCATGGAGAAGATTTTAAAGTTTCCTGTGGTTTTATGACAGGTTCAGGTTTTTATCACAGCCTGAACAGAAACACCAAACAGAACCAACAGGGACGACCCATCAGAACCTGAACAGGTCCGTCCATTTCTGTCCCAAGATTACCCAGCATGCCCTGGGGCTCACAGACTCATGTAATTTCAATAACTCAGAATGAAATTCAGCATTAATCCACAGAACTCACTCTTCTGTAAAACATCCCGTAAAGAAACCAAAACAACTTTAATGTTGAAAATTATCAACGTGAACATAAATCTGATATTTAACCTGCGTTTTACAGACCAGCTACAGTTACTGTGTGGATGCTGGAATTTACAGATTGTAACTGAATGCATCACACGTCTTCACGTGGTCAAAAACTCACAAGGCCTTCCTGAAGGCTCAGAGCCCGTGTTTTGGTCCCGCCCACTCTACACCAGCATTCTGATTGGTTAATGTTCCTGTCAATCATTCATGTCCTCCTGCAGAGACTGTGATGAGCTCAGCCTTCTCTGCTGACCCTGAAGTCCTGACAGAGCGACGAGCAGCAGCTTGTCTTCGGACGCTGTCCTCTGCTCAGACGGGTCAGAAACTGGTTTATGTCCCCAAACCTGAAGACAACTTTAACTCGTTGAGTCAAACCTGATCCAACCACCGGTCACTGACTCTCAGGTGTGTTGTGTCCAGGTGTTCTCTGCAGGAGCTGAACCTCAGAGCTCAGCTCAGGACAAACTGCTGCAGCTGACGAGCGGTCCAAACAAACGGCACCAGCGTCGATGTTTCATCAGAACCATTCTTCAGCTTGTTGCTCTCACGTCAGCTGATCCTGACAGCATGTTACTATTTTTAGCTGTTTTAGTTAGCCTTTAGCTGCTTTTAGTTTCCCCTCGAACATCAAAACAACTCCAGCTTCATGTCCCACCAATCAAACGTCTGATATTTTACTAACAGGCACAATAAGAGGGAGGAGTGTAGCGCTGTCAGCAGGTCTGCAGGAAAGTAGCTGGACCAGAACCAGAACCAGCTGAGAACAGCTGCAGGTTCCCCTGTCAGCAGGTGGCAGGGGGCGGAGTCAGAAAGCTTCACCTACCTGCGATGCGGATCACGGCCCGTTCTGCCGGGTCCAGAACATTCTCGGAGGCCGACTTGGAGCGTTTGATGCGGTGATGTTTGGGGAGGTTCCAGGGCAGCGTGTCGCCGGGACACGGAGCGCCGCTCGCAGAGCTCGGGTCGCCGGACGCCTCCTCGGACGCCGCTCGCACCAGAGGCCTCCTCCTCGGCCGCTCCCGCACCTCCTCCATCAGCTGAAGGCGTAAACAGAAACAAAACGGACAGGGTTCGGCCATCAGAGAACAACAAACCTGTCAACTACCAGGAACAAATATCTGCTGAAACACAGCGAGACAGCTGAACAACAGCCGAAATCTGCCGGAGAAGACGAAAATGAGCTAAAGCTAAAACAAAAAGACAAGCTAAAACCAGAAAACCAATAACAAATGGTCAAAAGTAGCAGAACAGCAGCTAAAAGCTGAAGTAGAACAACTTTAGCTAGAATAACAAAACAACAAAATAGTAGCTGAAAGCTAAAAGTTTAGCAGAACAGTTTTTGAAGGAGAAAGCGTGTCAGATGAACTCCCGTCTTCATCCAGACTGAGTGAAAATTAACAAAGAAAAAACAATCGAACAATAAAAGATCAAATCAATTCAAGCGCGGTACAGAAGCAAAACACAAACGGCTGCTTGGACTTTTTAAAATTAATTTATTTATTTATTCAGTTTTATTAAACTTCTCCTGTGTTTGATGCGTCTGCTCATAAAAACATTCATCACCAGTAAAACAGATTCCTACATAAAAACACTGGAAGCCTCTGAAGACAAAGTTTTGTTGCAACATGAACTTGTAAAACTTCAGACGACCGATAAACTCGACAGAACCACACACGACGTCAACGTTCTGTGTTCTGGACTTAAACCAGAGACAATCGGGCCGGTTCTGATCCTCTGAGCTCAGAGAAACGAGCCGAGTCATGCTGCTGCAGCTTCATTCTGCAGAGTCATCATCCGGCTGCAGCGCCGCCGCTCTGACTGGACCGTCTCAGAACCGAGGCCTCAGGAGGGTCGGAGCTGCAGAGTCCGGTTCTGATCAGTTCTGCTGCAGGTTTAGGTTTGAAATCAGCGCATCATAAAAGTTCATGACAGTGGCCCGGCTGCTGAAAGTGGGTCAGAAACACACTTCCTGGTTCTGGTCACCACCAACTCAAAATGGATTCATGGAAACGGGTCGAGCAGAACCAGAACTGCTGCCGTTGAACAGGTTTAACAAGTTTCATCTAAAAACAGAACAACTGGACTTCTGTTCTACCTCCATGTCCCCAGGAGGACAGAAGGGACGGACGAGGAACAGAACCACGTCAAAAAGTCCAAACCTGTGAATCTCCAGGCTGATCCAAAGACCCTGATGACCCTCAGGAGTGAGACAAAGACCTGATGACCCTCAGGAGGGAGACAAAGACCTGATGACCCTCATGACGGAGACAAAGACCTAATGACCCTCAGGAGTGAGACAAAGACCTGATGACCCTCAGGAGGGAGACAAAGACCTGATGA
>NC_056516.1:39550776-39552129 GCF_014905685.2 Nematolebias whitei
CCTGATGACCCTCAGGAGGGAGACAAAGACCTGATGACCCTCAGGAGTGAGACAAAGACCTGATGACCCACAGGAGACAGCGTAAGGCTCACTGTGAAGTTTCTTGACAGATTAATGAACACTATTTGTGGTTTCTTTTGTTCATAGAAACTTTTTGATCTTCGTGTTCAGCTCAAGTTCATGAAAAATGGGAGAAAACCTAAATGTGTCAATCACAGAGTCACACTTTTCTTTAAGCATCAGATTAAAACTAAACGTGTTTTTAAAATGTGTATTTAAAGAAACAGCAGCAGGTAAGAGGCGTGAGAATCAACAAAAATGATCAGAAATCTAAAATCAATGTTATCAATATTATTATTTCATCCATCCATTATCTTTACCTGCTTCTTCCTTTTTGGGTCACGGGGGTCACCGGTGCCATGTCCAGCCGTCACTGGATCGATTATTATTGTTTTAGGAAAGTGTGAGACTGGTTAGCATAAAGGGGGCGGGGTTTAAAAGCTGCACTGGAGCCACCAGGGGGCGCTCATCCTTTGTGGCTTCAGCTTCCAGCTTCTAGTCCAGTTTCTAGTTTTAGTGTTTGTGGATGGTTCTGACCCAGTTCCTGCTGAGGGTCCAGCCCAAAAACAGCACCACATCGGAGACAAGACCCCACCGTTCATAAACCAGAACAAGATCCGGTCCATGAAGACCAGGATCAGAGACCAGGAGGGGTCCAACAGGGAAGCAGCTGGACTTTGTGCTGAAGATGAATTTATTGATTTATTGACACATCCAGGTGTTTACTGACAAACAAACAGCTGGTGTGACGTCCTGCAGGAAGCTGACAACAAACAGTTTATATTTTATGACTCTTTAAGTTGGCAGCACGGTGGATCAGTTTGTAGAGCTGCTGCCTCTCAGCAAGAAGGTTGCCGGTTCAAATCCCAGTCCAAGGGTCTTTCTGGGTGGACAAAGACCCTGATGACCCTAGCATGTTCTCTCTGTGCTGTATGGGTTTTCTCCAGGTACTCCAGTTTCCTCCCACAGACCAAAAACATGCAGGTTAGACTGGTAACTCTAAATTGTCTCTAGGTGAGAGAGATTGTGAATGGTTGTTTGTCTCATTTGTCTCTGTGTCCCTGTGATGGACTGAGACCTGTCCAGGTGTCCCCCGCCCCTCACACAGTGACTGCTGGGCATGGACACCGGTGACCCCCCGTGACCCAAAATGGAAGAAGCGGGTAAAGATGATGGATGATGGAAGGATGATGGATGGATGCATGATGGATGGATGGATGATGGATGGATGATGGATGTATGATGTATGGATGATGGATGGATGATAGATGGATGATGGATGGATGATGGATG
>NC_056516.1:39552229-39555881 GCF_014905685.2 Nematolebias whitei
TATATATATATATATATATATATATCAACAGTAGTGTAATATACGCAGCAGTGTGAATATAAACAGTATATAAACAATTAACAGCTAAAATAAACATTTAACAGCTAAAACAAACATTTACCAGCTAAAATAAATATTTAACAACTAGAAATAAACATTTAGCAGCTAAAGCAAACATACCAGGTAAAACAAACTAACAGCCAAATCATACATTTAACAGCTAAAACAATCATTTAACAGCTAAAAACTAATTAACAGCTAAAAACTAACAGCTAAAAACAACTATTTAACAGCTAAAACAATAATTTAACAGCTATAAACAAGCTAACAGCTAAAAACAACCATTTAACAGCTAAAACAATCATTTACCAACTAAAAGAAATTAACAGCTAAAAACAACCATTTAACAGCTAAACCGATCATTTACCAACTAAAAGAAACTAACAGCTAAATCATACATTTAACAGCTAAAACAATCATTTAACAGCTAAAAACTAATTAACAGCTAAAAACTAACAGCTAAAAACAACCATTTAACAGCTAAAACGATCATTTACCAACTAAAAGAAACTAACAGCTAAATCATACATTTAACAGCTAAAAACAATCATTTAACAGCTAAAAACTAATTAACAGCTAAAAACTAACAGCTAAAAACTAATTAACAGCAAAAAACTTATTAACAGCTAAAAACTAACAGCTAAAAACAATCATTTACCAACTAAAAGAAACTAACAGCTAAAAACATGAAATGAAACTGAAGACTTAGTTTGAATTTAGGTTAATTAATTTTGTCAATTAATTTTGTTTTTATTGTAAATAGTTTATTTATTTAGCGCTGAGTCTGTTTCTTAGACAATGACATAGCTAAAGATAGCCGAACAGCAGCCAAAAGCTAACAGTAGCTGAAGAAGACAGATCCAGCAGCTGAAGCAGATTTTAAATATGGGGAAAATATTTAGAAATAAAGTGAAATATTTTTTAACTCTATAAAATTCTCCTGAACGAGCCGAAGGTTTTGATTTGTAAACAGCTAAAACCGCTTCAGGCGGAGTTGGACTGTAACATCCGAGTCAGCGTTCATAAAACCAACTTTCCGTTTATCGCTGAAACACTTGAAGGTTGTTTCTGGTCGTTTGTTCAAATCAAAGATAAATAAAGTTTATTGATGTTTCTCGGCTCTCGACTGGTCTGACGGAACGTTTTCGCTCCGGTGGGATTTTTCCCATCATGCCCCGGGGCCTCGAACATTCCTGCCCGTCGCAGGCCGTCACCTGTCCATGAATGTGTTTTTATTGGGGGGGGGACACGCTCCGGAGCAGATTCCTCGCTGACAGCTGAACCTTTGAGGGAGGTTTTGAGTTCAGCCGGGTCTGCTGGACCTGGTTCCTCAGGTTCTGACACGTTCTGCAGGCATCCCAAACATCCGTCCTGCTTCAGCTGGAGGGCCCGAGGTTCCTCCTGCTGCTGCTGGATGGGCTCATCTCCACAGTTTCATCAGAACCTGAAAGGTTCTGAAGGTTGGGTTCCTAACAGAACAAAGTTCTGCAGGTTGACCCACATCATCAGAACAAGTTCTCCTCTGAATGTTGTTTCTGAGCCTCCTGCCTCCGTCTGCACACTCAGACCCTGCTCAGGTTCTGTCCAGGTTCTGCTCAGGTTCTGTTCTGGTTCTGTACTCGGGGTGTGAACACCTCTGCGACCCGTCTCTGCTCAGTTTGCTCCAAATTAGGGAATCTTTTAGCGGTGCTGGTTCTGTGAGTCTGTGACGGTTTCTGTCTGAGACCCGGTCTCCGGGTCAGTGATCTGTGGTCCAGTTTGGACCGGTTCTGCTTCGGTCTTTTACCGGCTGTTGCTGCTTTGTTTCCACTGAACATCAGCTGAGCTGTCCGTCATTCTGCAGCCCTCTGGTTTCCATGGAAACGCACCTGAAGCACACCTGCTACCTGCCAGCCTGCTTCACTGTTGATTGACAGCTCAGGGAGCCAATAGGAGCTTCCTGTGGTGTCCACAGACTCCGCCCTGAAACCTTCAGTTGTTGGACCAGAACTGTCTCTGTGTCCTCCTTGTCTTTTCCCTCTTCTGTCCTTTTGTCGTCTTTTTATGTTTTTCTGTCTGCTTCCTGTTTGTCCTTCGGCTCCTCGTCTCTAACAGCCGAAGTTCAGCAGTTTTTCAGATAATTGCAGCCACATTGTTCAGTTTTAAACTTTATTTTATAAAAATCATATTTGTTTGTGATTAAATCTGTAAATGATTCAAGTTAATTAAAGAGTCGCTGAAAACCACTGAGGCTTCGTGCAGCCGAAGGTTTGGCTTCGGCTCGGAGCTCTGAGGTTCTGGTTGGGTGTCTTTGGGTGGGCGGGGTCACGAGGACACCCCCCCCCCCCTCTCTGGGGGATGAACAGCAGCTCCTGTCATCTCAGCCTGCAGGCAGGACTTTTACAAAGAGCTGCTCTGAGTCCGAGGTCTGAACCCGCCCCCTTGGACTGCAGGGACTGGATCAGGGTTCAGAACCAGACCGGATCTCCTCTGGTTCTGCTCAGCTTGTGTTTGGGCTCTGAGACGGGCCAGAGATGGAGTCCCGGTTCAGGAACTCCTCGGACAGTGCTGGGAGTGACGGGGTCTTCGTGGAGGACTGGTACTACCAGGGGGTGCTCCGGGCCTCAGACCACAGGAAAGGTAGAGTCCGTTCTCCGGTGCCGGGTCAGACGGCGGCACCGTGCGGTTCTGGTTCTGTAGAAGCAGCTTGTGTGTTTAGATCTGAGCGTTCTGCTTCCCTTTAATCAAGCGGACCACACCCCTCCACCAGACCCTGCTGTCTCCTGTCAGCCGGCCTCGCACTCCTAACACAGCAGACAGACAGAACATCTGGATCTGCAGCAGCGACTGAAACGTCCGGTTTTTGTAGAAATGACCCAAAATATTTTAATGTTTCAGAATTTGATTGACAGCAGAGGAGAGTTAGACACTTAATATTATCTCTGTGTGTCTGTCTGCATGTCTGTCTGCCTGTCTGTGTGTCTACCTGTCTGCCTGCCTGTCTGTCTCTGTGTGTGTCTGTCTGTCTGCCTGCCTGTCTGTCTGTGTGTCTTTCTGCCTGCCTGTCTGTCTGTCTGTGTGTCTACCTTTCTGCCTGCCTGTCTGTCTGTGTGTCTGTCTGCCTGCCTATCTGTCTGTCTGTCTGCATGTCTACCTGTCTGCCTGCCTGTCTGTCTGTGTGTCTGTCTGCCTGTTTGTGTGTCTGCCTGCCTGTCTGTCTGTGTGTGTGTGTGTCTGTCTGTCTGCCTGCCTGTCTGTCTGTGTGTGTGTGTCTGTCTATGTGTCTGTCTGTCAGTCTGTCTGTCCGTCTGTCTGTGTGTGTGTGTATGTCTGTCTGTCTGTCTGCCTGCCTGTCTGTCTGTGTGTGTGTGTATGTCTGCCTGCCTGTCTGTCTGTGTGTGTGTCTGTGTGTCTGCCTGCCTGTCTGTGTGTCAGACCCAGCTGTTGATTTCTAGAATCAGAACCGTTCTTCCTGTTTTCTGATGTTTGTTCAGCTTCTGTGTTTGGAAATTGGAAAGTTCTGAAGGTTCTGTGGGTTCTGAAGGTTCTGCGGGTTCTGTGGGTTCTGAAGGTTCTGTGGGTTCTGTGGGTTCTGAAGGTTCTGTGGGTTCTG
>NC_056516.1:39555891-39557541 GCF_014905685.2 Nematolebias whitei
TGAAGGTTCTGTGGGTTCTGTGGGTTCTGAAGGTTCTGTGGGTTCTGAAGGTTCTGTGGGTCAGCAGTGTCACGTCGTTCTCTTTGGTTCTGTCTGATTAACATCTCTGAACCGTCCTCCTCTCTGGAGCTGTTGGTTCTGGTGTCAGAGCAGCTGATGGGTCTAATCTGTGCCTGAGCAGAACCTGCAGGTGGGTCGGGTAGAATCCAGAACTTGTGCTTCTGTGTTTTGGGAACAAACAGAACCCTGAAGGTCCAGTTTGGTTCTCCATTTACCTGAGTGGACCAGCAGAACAAAGTTCTGGTTCAGTTTTTGATGCTCGTGTTTCTTTAAATAAGGAGATACGGATCATATCGAGCCCGAACCAGAGAACCAGAACCCCCAACCCAAATCAAGTGCCACGAGTCAGAACCGCTGGTCTCTCATGGACCAGTACAGACACGGGTCCTCCCCCCCCCCCCCCCCCCTATGACTGTCAGAACCAGATCTAGGTCTTTGTTGCTGCTCTGATGATCCTTCAGGCACGCTGGGTTCCCCTCAAGAACCTGGTCTGGTTCTGGTCCGGTCTGTGGTTTGGATCAGGAGTTTGCTGGATGTGGTTCTGTTCAGAGGATCCGGTCCAGGACGGGAGCATGTCTGGATTTATTTAGATGATTCTGAACGGTTCTGATCCGATTCGCGCTGCTCGTGATGAGTGGAACCAGCTGATTTAAAGCCTGGACCTTCGGCACCGCGGTTCTGAGGTTCTGTTCAGGTTTTGTATTCTGACAGAGGTTCTGTTTGTTTGGTCTTTCTGCAGATGAACGGGACCGAGTCCAGAAGAAGACCTTCACCAAATGGGTCAACAAACACCTGATGAAGGTAAGGACCGGGTCAGAACCTCAGCTGGGTCCAGACACTGTCTGCTCCTCCTACCGACTCCAGACGAGCCCAGAACAGGTTCTGGTTCTGGTCAGGAACATTTCTTCACGAGGTCCAGCCGTGTTCAGAACCCGGGTCAGAACTGCTCAGGTTTCACATCTGGGCTCCAGATTTTGTGCTGAAGTACCGGGAAGCTTCTTGTGGGACCGGTCCAAACAGAACCAGAACCGCCAGTGAACAGATCCGTTTCATTTAGTCACGAAAAATCAGAAGATCTGTTTTAATAAAAGATCAAAGAAAACAAAAATAAAAACACCTGAAGCTAAAAATAAACTTCCAGATGTTTGTGGATTAATTATAGCAAATATTAAACAACAACATAAAAACAACATAAAAACAACGTACAACAACGAAACCAACAACAACATATAAACAACAACAACATAAAAATAACATACAACAATGAAACAAACAACATATAAACAACAACAGCAAAAAACAACAACATAAAAACAACAACAACATACAACATCACAACAACATACAAAACATACAACAACGAAACAAACAGCAACATATAAACAACAACAACAACATAAAAACAACAACAACAACACAACAACAAACAAACAACAACACTCAGTTCATTTGAATCCTGTGGTTCAGTTTTTGTTTTGTGGAAGAAAAGCAGCTAAAATTCAGCTGCTGTTTGTGTTTTTGGTCTGCGTGTTTCACCTCCTCCCATCACCTCCTCCTCCATCTCAGGTTTCACCTCCTCCTCCTCACATC
>NC_056516.1:39557641-39559174 GCF_014905685.2 Nematolebias whitei
GGATGGATGGATGGATGATGGATGGATGGATGATGGATGAAGGATGGATGGATGGATGATGGATGGATGATGGATGGATGATGGATGGATGATGGATGGATGGATGATGGATGGATGATGGATGGATGAAGGATGGATGGATGGATGGATGGATGGATGATGGATGGATGGATGGATGGATGATGGATGGATAATGGATGATGGATGGATGGTGGATGGATGATGGATGGATGATGGATGGATGAAGGATGGATGGATGGATGATGGATGGATGATGGATGGATGAAAGCAGAACTCTCGTTTCTTCTGGAACATCTAAATTATTTTGTTGGTTTCATGGAAAACGTCACATCTGGTTCTCAAGTTTTTACAGATTTTAGAAGTGGACCAATCAGGTCCAACTCATGCGGACCAGAGCTGGTCTCATCCGGGTCTGAACCAGGACTAAAAATCCAGTCGTCTCTGAGGACAGACCCAACAGAGACATGTCCTCATGGTGTCCTGCGGGACTTTTTAGACCAGATCTGGTTCTTTGTGGTCAGCAGCAGGAACCTCTGCTCCGGGTTCTGCTGGACCTCATGAGGAACCAGGTCAGACTGCAGGACCACACCTGAATCCTGCAGAGACCCAGCCCACATCAGAACCAGCCTGTCCCGGTTCTACAGCCAGGATTTATCATGACATCACGCCAGCATGGATCAGAACCGGCCCGGCGTTACTCACCCGAACCCCAGCAGTGTGTCCCGGGTCACCTTCCGAACAGAACCGCTCTGCAGCCCCGCGTTAAATCCGCTCAGACATCCCGAACCGAACCGAGTACCGCGCCTGCGTCCTTAGGTGTCCCGTCTGGGACGCTCGGCTCCGGAACCAGAACCGAGCCGAGCTGCAGTCCGGAGGATCCTCCTCCAGTCAGGTGGATGCAGCAGCACCAGTCTGGATTCTGGATCTGTTCCCGCCTTAGAACCAGGATCAGTTTTTATTTTTCATGAGCCCGATTTGATGCTCGTCCCCGAAGGGAACCGAGGTTCGAGTTTTGGGCCGGAAGTCCAGAAGATCAGGAAGAAACAACTAAATATTTGTTAAAGTTAATGATTTTTCAATGCAGTTCCGTGTCAGTCTCCTCGTTTTTTATA
Source organism: Nematolebias whitei (assembly GCF_014905685.2). Lineage (NCBI taxonomy): Eukaryota > Metazoa > Chordata > Actinopteri > Cyprinodontiformes > Rivulidae > Nematolebias > Nematolebias whitei. The sequence goes on from NC_056516.1 coordinate 39,558,775, forward strand.
TTTCCTTTCCATGGATCCGGACTTCCTGTGGACCGTTAGATCCTGAGATCCGGATCAGGTCTCCAGACCTTGTGGATGTCTTTCAGAGGTTTTAGTCTAGAACTTTGGCTGATTTTGTCTCAGGACCTTTAAAGGTTTTACTGCTTAGAACCTCGTTACTTCCTGGTTACATCTGGTCCCAGCACACCTGTCCTCCTGTCCATCACACCTGTCCTCCATCACACATGTCCTCCTGTCCATCACACCTGTCCTCCTGTCCATCACACCTGTCCTCCTGTCCATCACACCTGTCCTCCAGCCCACCTGTCCTCCTGCACACCTGTCCTCCTGTCCATCACACCTGTCCTCCAGCCCACCTGTCCTCCAGCCCACCTGTCCTCCAGCACACCTGTCCTCCAGC
>NC_056516.1:39559274-39561596 GCF_014905685.2 Nematolebias whitei
CACCTGTCCTCCAGCCCACCTGTCCTCCAGCACACCTGTCCTCCAGCCCACCTGTCCTCCAGCACACCTGTCCTCCAGCCCACCTGTCCTCCAGCCCACCTGTCCTCCAGCCCACCTGTCCTCCTGCTCCTCAGCTGCAGTCACTCTGTAATCCCTCCTCTCAGCACCAACCCTGTCGAGTCTTGCTGGGTTTGGTCTGGATCAGCCGGTCCGTCTGTCCCCTCTACAGTTTCAGTCTCTGTGGTTTTTGTCCACAGACGTTCTTTCATCTTTGTCTGGGGTCACCATCACACCCGAGTCAGGTGGACCTGAAGAAACTGGGTTTAACCGAGTCAGAACTTTATTAAAGCCAACAATTAGTCCCAAAGTGTCTGACTTCAGACGAGTTTTAAATCTGTGACATTATTAATTATTTTTTACGTCTTTAGGAAACTTTGTTGCATTAAAGAAATAAAATGATTTATGGAAAAATAAAGGAGGATAAAAGTTTCATTAGAGTAAAATCTAAATGAAGACGTGAGAAATAAATAAAACTGAAAGAACTTCAGAAATAAGAAAACCCACATTACTCCTGGTCTTTGAATGCAGCATCACCTGCAACCTCTTCAGAGGTGTTGACACTCAGATTAAAATTTAAAATAATTTGACAAATTAGATAATCTGCAGGATAAAACTGGATTAGTTAATCCAGATCACAGAATAAACCAGGATTATTTAATCCTGACCACATAATAAACCAGGATTATTTAATCCTGACCACATAATAAACCAGGATTATTTAATCCAGATCACAGAATAAACCAGGATTATTTAATCCAGATCGCCAAATAAACCAGGATTATTTAATCCAGACTGCAGAATAAACCAGGCTTATTTAATCCAGACTAAACCAGGATTATTTAATCCAGACCACAGAATAAATTATGATTATTTAATCCAGACCGCAGAATAAAACAGGATTATTTAATCCAGACCACAGAATAAACCAGGATTATTTAATCCTGACCACATAATAAAACAGACTGAACTTTCCTCTCTGTGGATAGAAAGTTTTAAATCATTGTAACCTGATGTAATTTTTAATGTTTTAGTGGATCCAGGCTTCTTAAATAATCTAAAGAGACTTGGTCCAGACCCGGGTCCTACCGGCTCCATCTCGGCGGGTCTCAGGTCCAGGTCCAGTGGGATTAAAAGCCGTCCTGCTGGGTTGTTGTGTAGCTCCCTCACAGCTTGTTTTCAGCAGAGCTCCTCATCTTTGTGAGTCTCAAGAGGAGGTGGTTCTGTGGGGGGACCGGGTCAGGGGGTTCGGTTCGGTCGGCCCATCAGTCCTGAAACCAGAGACCGTGCCAGCTCTTTGCCCTCTCTGGACAGGATTTAGTCCCCGCCCACTCCGTTGCCCCAGAAACAACGACGACAACAACAGAGCCATTTTTGTTGTTTTTATTCTAGTTTGGACTCATTTGGTTCTGATCCAGTTGGGACCAGAACCTTTAAAGGCCCTCGCAGGTTTAAAGCTTCTGGTCTCAACAGAGTCACAACTTTACAGATGAGTTTACAGATGTGTGTAACCGTGAGATTATCAGATTTAATAATCTCATAGACAACAAGAAATAATCTGGTCCAGTCTGTGGTATCTGGACTGTCCAACCACGCTGGCTCAGGTCCAGGAGCTGAATCTGAACCAGGTCTAAAGGTTCTGGTCCAAACAGAGCCTGGTGTTGGTTCTGATGCAGCCTGAACAGTTTGTCTTCATAAACCAGATGAAGAGGTTCTGAAAGGACACAAACTGAGCTCCTCACCTTCTGGGTTCCTGGTGGACTCTCAGAGTCCGTCCGAGCTTCGGGAGGCCTCCTCCTCCTCTTCCTGGCTGAAGAACCCGGAGCTTCCTGTCTGAAGGCTGCAGGTTGGGACGGAGGTGCAGCGGGCGGCTTCTCCTTCTGCTTCTTCTTCCTCTGAAATCAAACGCTGAGTCACTTCTGTGAGACTGATCTGCTGAGTCAGCATTCAGGCTCCTGAGGCTTGTTTTAGAAAAAATGATCGACAAAAACTAATTCTGAGTAGATTTTAATCAAACCCTTATTTTACCAGGAAATAAATCCACTGAGATAATTAATCTCTTGATGTCCTGGGATAATAATCTGAGGTTTAGATGTTTGGAAAACAATCAAAGGTGCAAAATAAAACCAGCATGGATCTAAGTTCAGGTTGGGCTCATTTTTGGAGTTTGAACCGGCAGGTAGAACCAGCGGGTAGAACCTGGAGGTAGAACCTGGAGGTAGAACCAGCAGGTAGAACCTGGAGGTAGAACCAGCAGGTAGAACC
>NC_056516.1:39561696-39565984 GCF_014905685.2 Nematolebias whitei
GTTCTACCTGCTGGTTCTACCTCCAGGTTCTACCTCCAGGTTCTACCTGCTGGTTCTACCTGCTGGTTCTACCTCCAGGTTCTACCTGCTGGTTCTACCTCCAGGTTCTACCTGCTGGTTCTACCTCCAGGTTCTACCTGCTGGTTCTACCTCCAGGTTCTACCTACTGGTTCTACCTCCAGGTTCTACTGCTTCTTTAATCTGCCTCTGATTAGCAGTCAGCAGATTGAGGAGTCTTACTGCGTCCAGACTCAAAGTCTCTGAAAAGATGCAGAATATACAGGACTGAGTCTGTGCAGCCCTCGGGGCTTCAGGGGTCAGAGGTCAGGGGTCAGGGGTCAGTCTTTTCACAGAATGATGAGCAGTTTGGGGCGTTGAGACGAGCGGTTGTTCATCAGTGCGACGTCAAACAAAAAGTTTCTTTCATGAAACGAATGAAAAGTTTGTCTCGTTTGACCTTTAGTCCTCAGAGACACCAGATGAAGACAGTGTCCACCAGCCGCCGAGAGACGCAGGACTGATGTCCTCTGTTGTCCACTCGCAGTTACTGAGGACCAAACAAAGCGCTCCACTCACGGAGGCAGTCCACACCGACAGAACGGGCCCAGCAGAACTCAGACCCAGATCCAGGGTTCTCAGGACTAAACCAGAACTGAAGGAGCAGCATCTGAACCAGAACCAGCCGAGCTGACCAGTCAGCTGCTGTCACTTTATTACTGCAGGTCTCATGGAGATTTAATAATCTGATACAGATTATTATTCACCATCACTAGTGGAACAGTCCTGCAGACCTTCAGTCTGGTTCTTCTTGAAGTTCCTCAAACATTCACATTTCTTCCAGATGTCCAGATGTTCGTCAGCTGTGTGGCGTCGGTGTGAAGGAGAGTTCTGATGAGACCAGTGTCTGGTTCTGATGAGTGAGGGAGGACCCCGGCAGGCTGAACCAGGTACTGCAGGACCATCAGGACCGGATGGATCAGGTCTTCATTCAACATCTGATCATTTTTATCAAGTGGTGGTTCTCAAACCACGGCTCCGGACCCCCCAGTGGACCATGAAACGTCAAGTTAGGTCGGCTTCAGAAGTCCAAACAGATCAAACCAGCGGTACACCTGTGTCCCGTCTCTGAGACGTCCCTGTCTCTGAGATGTCCCTGTCTCTGAGACGTCCCTATCTCAGAGACGTCCCTGTCTCAGAGACGTCCCTGTCTCTGAGATGTCCCTGTCTCAGAGACGTCCCTGTCTCTGAGGGGTTTGAACAGTTCTGGACATGCCTGGAGGTGGACCTCAGTGTTTTTGGTTCAAGTGGAGGAGTTCCACTGAGGAGGAGAACAGGATTTATTGTTCTTGTCTGAAGTGGATCAGAGACGGATCCTGGGGAGGAGACATTTATCGACCACCAGGGGCGGAGCTGGGGGGGTCAATGGTGGCCTTGGCCCCCATAGATTAATCCTCCACCCCTCAGTCTTTACAGGAAACTACACTTTTAAGCAAAATTAAAACTATAAAGAGCTTCCTCAAATGATTGGGGTGGCAGCCATCTTGGATTTTGACGTCAACCCAGTTTTCAATCGCGACCTTTTTGACACGGAGCTGAAGCCACGCAGCAGCTCACACGTGTCCAACTGGCCCTCTTCGCTCCAGACAAAAGACGTGCACAGAGTTTATTTCCAACATGATTAACAAGACGGGACTTTGTTTAAATGTTAATAAAAATATGATGAAAGAAACTACAGAGCTTAAAATCTATTGCATTCACACTAAACGTGTTTGAAAAGCTGCGGTCACGAAATCGAAGCATCTTTAGGGAAATAAATGTGGACAATCTGAACCTGATGGCAGGAACACAGCTCAAAGAACCAAGTGATCCGGGTCAGAAGCAGCTGGAGGAACATTCAGGAGCAGTCTGAGACAAACTGTGCTCAAAGAGGAGGAGACGCCTCGCAACTGATTTCAGGACACGTTTCTGCTGTTCAGTTCAAAACATCAAAGTTTCATCGTCTTCGTTTCAACATGTCAAACCTGTTCATTGTGTTTTTAATTAAAACGTGTTTTAGGGCTTCACATTCTGTTCTTACTCCACAAAGTCCCAACTGTTACAGGGCTGGTGACGTGCAAATAAATAACCGGGGCTCTTAGTTGACTTTAGGGTAATAAAGTTTCTGTAACGTTTGGACTAAAAGGTCTCTGAAGCATTTAGGTTGTAGGTTGGAAGGAGATAAAATCAAACATGGCCGACGTTCCTCACCTGAGCGGGAGCTTTACATCTGGAGTTCTTCACCATCACTGAGGACAAACAGAGAAAACGTTCAACAGAACATTAACAACAGTCATCACGGAGCCATGATGTAGCTGAGCTGTATGAACATCCAGGAGCAGAGGCGGTTACCATGGCAACCACGTCAAACCTTCATTCATCAAACTGTGGTGGTTACCATGGCAACCATGTCAAACCTTCATTCATCAAACTGTGGTGGTTACTACAGCAACCACGTCAAACCTTCATTCATCAAACTGTGGTTGTTACCATGGCAACCACGTCAAACCTTCATTCATCAAACTGTGGTGGTTACCATGGCAACCACGTCAAACCTTCATTCCTCAAACTGTGGTGGTTACCATGGCAACCAGGTCAAACCTTCATTCATCAAACTGTGGTGGTTACCATGGCAACCAGGTCAAACCTTCATTCATGTTTTAAGCTGCCATCTTGGCCAGGTCACTTTTGGAAAAGAGGTTTTTAATCTCAATGAGTTATTTTTCCTGGTTAAGTAAAGATACAAACATTCATCAATCTGCAGGAGAGTTTAGTTTTATGGGTTCGTTCTGACTCAGCTGGAAGGCACATTTAGTTCAGAGTAAAGAGAGGCTCTGTCCCCCCCCCCCCCCCCCCACCCCACCCCCGCTCCGTCCCCTCTGTGGGCACCAGCCGCCAGCTCCAACCACAAACTGCACATGGAGCTGAAATGAGCTTCTGGAAGAAAAAACTTTCCATCTTTGGAAGTAAAAAAAAAGTTTTTTCCACCGAGCGTTCAGAAAAACTGAGTTCCTGTGAGTCCCCCCCCCCCCCCCGAGGGGGCGGGGGATGTCAGGGCCCACCTACCTGCCAGGTACGTCTCCAGTGAGGGTGAGGAGCTCTGGTTCCAGCTGGAGCAGCAGAAGAAAACGAGCCAGACCAGGAAGGTGGCCACGACCAGGAGCAGGACCCAGAGGACCCGGGCCACAGCCGGGTCAGTGGGGGTCCAGGAGATCAACAGGTCCATGCTGGAGCTGCAGAGACCTGGTGGAGCCTCAGAACGTGCACAGGACCAGTTCCTGAGCGTGACTGCAGCTCCCGTCCCGTCGGTGCCGACAGCAGCAGCTGGATTCCAGCTGTTCCAGCAGAGGCCTGGCTCAGACCTCAGCCCACGTCAGCTCCCAGTTTGTGTGGGTCTGTGTGGGTTTTACTGAGTCCTGGAACCGAGCGAGTGTTGGAGGAGTGGCTCCGGCTCACAGCAGTGACTTTAACTGTCAGCCACTCCCCTGAAGAGTCCTGGCCCGGTTCGGGTGATGGGCCCACTCAGAAATGCACCTGAAGCGTTTCCAGGGTTTGGACCTGAGCCAGCTCAGACCTGCCAGCTGACAGAAAGATGGCCGCCTCGGGGCCCAAACTGAACATTCAGGTCCTGGTCTGCCATCACAGCAGCAGAACCAGGGCACACAGAGCCCAGTCAGAACCGGTTCCTCTGGGTTCTTCCAATATTTACTGACAGTGTGAAGACGCTGGACTGAAGGTGTGGTGAGACATTAAAGGATCATCCGGGTCACGTTAGGGATTATATTTAATCTGAAGCCTTTAAAAACATCTGAACTCAGCAGAAACTTTCAGAGCTGCAGCGCCGCCTGGCGGCCACACAGCACGCGACAAGACAAATTAGTGGCATGTTTCCACCAGGCTGGTTTTATCCTGCTTTAACTTTATAACACATTTCAAATGAAGACATGATCCCTGAGTCGTTTGTTTCTTCCTCCTCAGTAGAAGCCGAGTCCTGAGCAGAACAGATTGGAGTCTGAGAAAATAAAATAAATACAATTTTTATTTAAAAAAATTAAAAATGGTGAAGCTGTTCGGTGCAGACGACAAAACACGAAGTAAAATCCAAAAACTCTGATCAAAAACAAAAGATCACTGAGAAGTGAACAAAACTAAACTTTAATCCTAGTCTGTGATTTATCACCGGGGCCAGTCCTGGTCCTGGAGGACCACCACCCTGCAGGTCTTCCACCACCCTGCAGGTCTTCCACCACCC
>NC_056516.1:39565994-39567791 GCF_014905685.2 Nematolebias whitei
AGGTCTTCCACCACCCTGCAGGTCTTCCACCACCCTGCAGGTCTTCCTGTGGGGCAGAAGTCCAGGGACACTAATAAACATGATCAGCCAGTTTGAAGATGATTCTCATTGTCTGTTTTTCTGGTAAACCTAAAAAGTATTAAAAAAATGTCCCCTGAAAATTAACTGAAGGTTAATGTTGGATGTAAGGTTGGATGGATGTAACGAATGATGGATGGCTGTTGGATAGAAGGTTGGATGGATGGTTGGTTGAATGGACAGAGGGTTGGATGGATGGATGGATGTTGGATGGATGGACGTGTTCATTCCATCTCATCAGGACTGAGCTGCGCTGTTAATTTTTTATAATAATTTTTAGCAGCAGTGAAGTCCCAACATCAGAGATGAAACATCTGGACCAGAACATTTCCACCCATCATCATCAGCATCATCATCAGCAGCAGCAGCAGCAGCAGCAGCAGCAGCACCAGATGTTTCCAGTTAGAAGTTCAGAGGAACATCTGTGCTGCTCAGTTTGTCCTCCAGGTGGCGCCACAGCTCCTTCAGTCTGTTCACGTTTCAAGCAGGAACTCTTCTTCACACTTTTTATTCGGTTTTTTTTAGGACTGAAGATAAAAACTCTTATGTCGAACCAGTTTAGAGACTAACACACCAGTAACCAGGACAAATGTAAAACCAGTCGGACAAACATCCGGTTTACTACCTGACGGAGGATGAGGAGGAGCGATGAAGAAGCTCCTCAGCTCAGTGTGCTGAGCCTGAGGGGGTGTCAGTGTTATGCAACCCCCTGCAGCTCCCTCCACCTGTTGCTCGACATGAACGGATCCAGAACTCAAAGCAGACCCGTGTGAACGCTCAGAGTTGGCAGCACCATCCTCGGCCCGGTTCTGCAGAATCTGGACAGTTGGTGTGGAGGAGAGGTTCCTCCTCCACAGAAAACTGAAATACGCTCAGATCGTTTCATTTCAGGGTTTGATTATTATTATAACTATTATTTAGATCCAGAGCTTCAGAAAACTGCAGCTGACGGACCACAGGTCCAATCACAGGTTCTGATGGACTCAGAGTCCAGTGGCTGAGCAACTAAAACCAGAGCCGGGTTCATCAAACAGAGGAGTTGTTGGATGGTTTGAATATTTCTATCACAGTTTGAAGAAACACACGATGTTTAACAAAAAGATCTAAAGGGACACGATGCGGTCCTAACAAAGTCCTGATCCAGACCTGATCCGGTTCATACTGTCCTCTGGATGTTCTTGTTCTCTGTTCAAGTGTTCTGGATCAACAGTTCCTGCTCAGACCTGTGGAACCTTCGATTGTTCTCGATCAGAGTTCTGTCTCTGAAGCTTCAGGAACTTTTCTTTAGTCTTTGGTTGTAAGAAATGCTTTGATGTTAACTGTTGGGTTTACCTACTTCCTGTTTGACCTACTTCCTTTTTGACCTGTTTTATGTTTGACCTGCTTCCTGGTGGACATGCTTCCTGTTTGACCTGTTTCCTGGTGGACATGCATCCTGTCTGACCTGTTTCCTGGTGGACATGCATCCTGTCTGACCTGTTTCCTGGTGGACATGCTTCCTGTCTGACCTGTTTCCTGGTGGACCTGCTTCCTGTCTGACCTATTTCCTGGTGGACATGTTTCCTGTTTGACCTGCTTCCTGTCTGACCTATTTCCTGGTGGACATGCTTCCTGTTTGACATGCTTCCTGTCTGATCTGTTTCCTGTTTGACCTGCTTCCTGTCTGACCTGTTTCCTGGTGGACATGCTTCCTGTCTGACCCGTTTCCTGGTGGACATG
>NC_056516.1:39567801-39568011 GCF_014905685.2 Nematolebias whitei
TTCCTGGTGGACATGCTTCCTGTCTGACCCGTTTCCTGGTGGACATGATTCCTGTCTGACCTGTTTCCTGTTTGACCCGTTTCCTGGTGGACAAGCTTTCTGTCTGACCCATTTCCTGGTGGACATGCTTCCTGTCTGACCTGTTTCCTGGTGGACCTGCTTTCTGTCTGACCTGTTTCCTGGTGGACATGCTTCCTGTCTGACCTGTTT
>NC_056516.1:39568021-39571228 GCF_014905685.2 Nematolebias whitei
TCCTGTCTGACCTGTTTCCTGGTGGACATGCTTCCTGTCTGACCTGTGCTTGTGTTGTTTTGATTTTTGGAGCCTCCTGCTCTGATTGTAGCAGCTGAGGTGTTCCACCTGCAGCTCAGGTTTTACCCCACCCGCCCGTTTGGTCCTGGGGGGTCTCTGAGCTCCAGCCTTGGGGGGAGCTGATGATGCTTTAATCCGCTCGCATGCGCAGCAGAGCTCGTGCTACAGAGGCTGGTGAAGCGCAGCGCCATCTGTCAGTTTGTTCTGACAGCCGCTCTTTACGCAGCAGAAGCTCAGATCCGGACCCGGTTCGGAGCACACCTCGGTCTCTTTGTGGACCTAAACCCGCAGATCTCAGCTTGGTTCGTGTTTGATTCAAAATAAATCGTGATGATGAGAGTTCCAGCTGCGTAAAGCTGGCACACATCTGGACTGCGCCGTGCGTAAAAGCCGCTTCGCGCGCCTCGGAGCTGAGGAAAGATGGAGAACGTGACCTCCCCTCCGGACCGGAACCAGACCTTAGGACCGTGGACGGACTACGGCGTGCAGTACAAAGTGGTGAGCAGCGTGCTGCTGCTGCTGGTCTGCGGCGGGGGGGTGGTCGGGAACGTGATGGTGATCCTGGTGGTCCTCACCACCAAACACATGAGGACCCCCACCAACTCTTACCTGGTCAGCCTGGCCGCGGCGGACCTCATGGTCCTGACGGCCGCGGGGCTGCCCGCCATCACGGACAGCATCTTTGTCACGTGGGTGTTCGGGCGCGCGGGCTGCCTGAGCATCACCTACCTGCAGTACCTGGGCATCAACGCGTCCTCGTGCTCCATCACCGCCTTCACCGTGGAGAGGTACATCGCCATCTGCCACCCGATCCGGGCCCAGTTCCTGTGCACCCTGTCCCGGGCCAAGAAGATCATCCTGTGCGTCTGGACCTTCACCTCGGTCTACTGCGTCATGTGGTTCTACCTGTCCGACCTGCAGGAGCTGGTCTACGACGACACCACGGTCCTGAGCTGCGGGTACCGGGTCTCCCGGAAGTTCTACCTGCCCGTTTACTTCTTGGACTTCGGGATGTTCTTCGTGGTTCCGCTGCTGCTCTCCGCGGTTCTGTACGGACTCATCGCCAGGATCCTGTTCCTGAACCCGCTGCCGTCCGACCCAAACAGGACCGGAACCGGCACCAAGCAGAACTCCAGCTGTAAGAATTCCCGCCACTGCAGCTCCACGGCCACGTCACGCAGACAGGTGAGAGGACGGGTCAGAACCGGGTCACTATCAGAACCGGCCGGAAATGAGTCAGTTTGTTTGAATCAGTCATTCATTCCTGCTCAGTCTTTTATCAGAACATCTCGAGACATGAACACATGAATCAAAACCTGGTCCGGAACCTCCTCTCAGTGGTTCTGGTGTTCTGGCCCACTTGCTTCAGGTTTCTGCTCTGAAGGTTCCAGCAGGTTCTGGACTCTGAGCGGACCAGAACCGGACTGAGCGTCCCTGAAGTTTAGTTTCAGATCTCTGACGGTCACTGCACGGTCTGACCTTTAGGGTGAACCTGCTCTGTCCACTGCTGAATAATCCGTCTCTCTGTAGGACGATGACCTCTAAATGACCTTTGCTGTTGTCTTTCCGCCCTGGTGTCGTGCTGCAGGTGACGAAGATGCTGGCCGTGGTGGTGGTGCTCTTCGCCGTCCTGTGGATGCCGTACCGGACCCTGGTGGTGGTGAACTCCTTCGTGGACCGGCCGTACCTGGACCACTGGTTCCTCCTGTTCTGCAGGACCTGCATCTACCTGAACAGCGCCATCAACCCGCTCATCTACAACGCCATGTCGCAGAAGTTCCGCGCGGCGTTCAGGAACATCTGCGGCTGCTGGGGGAAAGGTTCTGACAAACCGGCTGCCTGCAGCGTGGCGCTCACCTACAGCGCCGTGAAGGACACGTCTCTGGTGGAGAGCACCGACCACTTCACCACCGAGCTGGAGGAGCTCACCGTCACCGACGAGCTGCTGTCGGAGCACAAGGGGGAGTTTCTGGACCCCCGGGGCTTCAAGGTGAATTTCAGCCACGCCTGAGGGCTGAAGACCCCCCCCCCCCCTTAACGGACCCTCCTGAGCACCTGGTGACCTTTGGACCGGCGGTCAGAGATGTAAACACAGATCAGCCATCGATGCGAGGGTTTGAAACCCGAGCCGCTCCATGGAAACAGATGGACAGAGAAACAGGCAGCTGTCGGTCCACAGCACCAACAGCTTCGCCTGTTCCTGCTCCTTTCAGCTGCGAGCAGCTAAAGGAGCTAAAAGTTCAGTTTTTACATCAAAGGACCTGAAAGAGTCCAGCTGCAGCTCCACGAGGAGCCGGGTTCTGATGGAAGGCCCGTTTCACCGCAGAGAAGGACCCGAACAGCTTCGGCTGAAACTAAAAGGTGCCGAGTTTGTTCGTAAATATTGAAAATCTTCAGAAGAATAAAACTTTTATTTTGTGACTCAAACTGTCGGAGACAGAAACGTCTTTATTCTGTGGACCGGAACCAAAGTGAAGGCCCGCGGGCCAAACCTGGTCCTTCTGAACATCTCATCTGGACCTCGAGGGATTTTAAATGTTAAATATTTTTCATGGCCTCATTCTGCTTCAAAGCCGAGCGTCTTTAAGTGGAGCAGAGTCCCGACACGTGGAGCCCAGGTTTGATTTTCACTCATCTTTGATTTGCTGCAGAGCCACAGAACGGGAATCGAACCTGCAACCGAGAAAAGATGCGAGGAACTGACTTCACTTCATGTGCTGAATGAAAACGGGCCCAAGCTTTAGGTTTGTGTTTTAAAACAAAAAGTGGACCTGAACCCTCCAGGGACCCCAGGTGTGGGAGAGCGGACTCTGAACGAGCAGAACCAAGTCAGGTCTGCAGAACCGCTCCTCAGAGATCATGTTTGACGAAACCACCAGGCCCGTCCAGCCTGGTTCTGACCGGCCTGGTTCTGACAGGCCTGGTTCTGACCGGCCTGGTTCTGTCCAGCCTGGTTCTGATCGTTTGTTCTTCTTCATGTAAATAAACTAAAGTTCTGTTTAGCGTCTGATGAGCAGCTGTGGCTGAAAACGTGCAGATGTTTTGACCTGCTCCAGCTGTGAGGTCGGCCACGCTTCTTCACGGCTGAATAATTTGATGTTTGAATAATTTGATGTTTGAATAATTTGATAATTGAATAATTTGATG
>NC_056516.1:39571238-39571863 GCF_014905685.2 Nematolebias whitei
GAATAATTTGATGTTTGAATAATTTGATAATTGAATAATTTGATGTTTGAATAATTTGATAATAATTGAATAATTTGATGTTTGAATAATTTGATGTTTGAATAATTTTATGTTTGAATAATTTGATGTTTGTGTGGAGTTCAGTTCTTATTGAACGTGTTTTCACGTGACGTCGTGCGTTAAAGGTGATTTTTAAAGTTCCGTTTAAATGAATTCATCTTTATAAAAATGCTCAGTCGTTAAAGACGAGGTGAACAGTGACGTGGAACATTTGGTCATTTCATGTCTAATAAAAGTGAATTAAGTTAAAACTGAACATATTTGATCATTTTGTTGCCTCCAGTTAAACTTATTGATTATTATCAATAATAACGCCATGTTGATTTCTTTACTGGTTAAATAAAGATATTTTAAAAAGTGATCTGCTCGGTTTGTGTTGGGGATGAAGCTCAGACACGTCAACAAACTTCACTCAAAATCTAAAACAGTTCAATCTGGTCCCCTGGACGTTCAAAAAACAAAAGTGTAGAAACGTTTTGTTTCTCATCCTGAGGACTTCCTCAGTGTGAGGAGCTGTATTCAGCTCAGTCTCTTAAATAGCACCTTCTCAGAGTGGATCAACCAG
>NC_056516.1:39571963-39573115 GCF_014905685.2 Nematolebias whitei
TAGACAAAAATATTATACTTGGTCATTTATTTATTGAGGAAAATGATCCAAGATTACATTTTAGTGGTAAAAGTATGTGAACCTCTGGGATCACATTGACTGATGTTGATGTTCATGAGTCCACCAGGAGACTCTGAACAACAACGGGTCATGGCAGGTTGAAGGAGAAACCACTGCTCTCCAACAGGAACATGCTGCTCGTCTGCAGTTTGATAAAGATCACGTGGACGAGCCAGAAGACCGTTGGAAGAACGTTCTGTGGACCATGAGACGAAGAAGAACTTTGTGGTTGAAATGAAGAGAGTTCTGTTTAGAGAAAGGACAAGAGGATTCCTGCAGAAGAACCTGATCCCATCTGTGGAACATGGTGGTGGTAGTATCATGGTTTGGGTCTGGGCCTGGACTTCTTGCCATCATTGATGGAACAATGAATTCTGAATTATATCAGAGAATTCTGAAGGAACATGTCAGAACATCTGTCCATGAGCTGAATCTAAGAGAAGGTGGGTCCTGCAGCAACACAACGATCCTCAGCACACGAGATGTTCTACCAAAGAATGTTCAAGAAGAATGAAGTTCATGTTGTGGAAGGACCAAGTCAAAGTCCTGACCTTCATCCAGCAGATGCTGTGGAAGGACCTGAAGCTGCAGCTCATGTGAAGAAACCACCAACATCAGAGATGAAGATGTTCTGCACGGAGGAATGGACTCCAAGGTGAGCAGGACTGACCAACAGTTACTGGGGGGTCGCACCTGGTGCTGGAAGCAGATGTTCACACACTCTAACCTCTGTCAGATGCTGAACATTGATCACTGTCCTCAATCAATAAAGGAATTAATTCAACCAGTTTAATATTTGGTCTCTGGTTGAACTGGTTCTCTTCATCTCCTGAAACCTGAAGATGTTTAAGTTCACGTTGATGCAGAAACTTATAAAGAGTTCACAAACTTTCAGCACCTCTGTGAGTTCTTGAGGTTTGGACCAGAACCAGATCTGGGATCAGCAGCTGTAAGGGGGTCGGCCTCAGCCTGAGAGAGGAGCGGAGGAGCACCGTCACCTGACGGAGCTCAGAGTGGAGGAGTCAGCAGAGGAGGTTCAGACTGATTAAGATGTCTCCTGGACACGACCCACTGGGAGCAGGTCCAGGAGGG
>NC_056516.1:39573215-39576809 GCF_014905685.2 Nematolebias whitei
TGTGTGTCTCTGTGTGTGTCTCTGTGTGTGTGTGTCTCTGTGTGTGTGTGTAATTTCAGTGTTTCTAGTGGATCCTGAACATGTGCTGAGTTTATCTCCATGAAGGTCCAACTCTGAAGATGCAGCTTTTTGTCGTCTTGTTCCAACTCTTCTTCTCGACTCGTGTTTCGTCTCTACTTCAACTCATGTTTGTCACGTCCCACAATGCATTGCGCCGGTAAATAACGGCGTCTTCAGGTGAAAAGTCTAATGAACGGGTCAGTTTTGAAGTTTTTCAAGTGATCTGGAGTTTCCAGGAGTCACGACTTTCAGTAGAACACATGAAACATGAGCAGGTGGTCTCTCAGAGACCCTGGACCCCCAGGAACCCAGAACCTTCCATCCCCCGGTCCCTCGTACCAACGAGCTCATGTTCCACTCTGTATATTTCCCATCAGCCCTTGGGGCCGCCGGCATTGGTCACATGACGAGAGCAGTGATTTACCCAGAGCGTTGAAGGTGGCCACGTGCTCCCACAGGTCCGCGGGCTGGTCCGGGCGGGGCTGCCAGAGCAGAGCGTCCACGTCGTGTCGGAGACAGAGACACGGCATCTGAGACGGGTCCACGTCCACCGTGAACAGGTACTGATGGCTGCTGAGGTTCACCTGCCGGGTCACACAGAAGAACCTCAGTCATCGCTCTGCAGCAAACGGACCCAGCAGAACCACCAACACCGGGTCACATCAGAACTGACCAACACCAGCAGAACCACCAACACCGGGTCACATCAGAACCACCAACACCAGCAGAACCACCAACACCAGCAGAACACCCAGGAACCTTTTGGACTTTGAAACGGGTTTTATTTGACGAAACTGAGGTTTTCAGGAGGAAACGAGCTCAGAATGGAACAAATCCAGAAAAGTGTTTTCGTCACGTCCTGCAGATCCAACATGTTCTGTCAGGAGGTGCCGGTCCAAACCCGACTGGTTCTGATGTCCGAACAAACGCAGGAAACAAAGGACGAGAAGGCGTCGAGGCCCAGAGACGAGTCGATGAAGGTTCCAATCAGAGGATCGATGGTGCGCTGCTCGGTGCGATCAATCAGGAGCGGCTCCTTCGAGGGTTGTTCTAATCAACCCCAGCAGATGAAGGTTCTGAGAAAGTTCTACTGGACCCGGGATCAATGGAGGCGGTCAGAACCACCAAACAGCTCGTTTCAATCAACATGGAGGTTAAAACGGTTTAAAAATCTGATTTTACAAATCCACTTGTCAAAAAACTCACGTTAAATTTCACGAGGACAAAACAAACAAACAAACAAACACAAATAAGCTGATGGTGATAAAAAGACGTAGAAACTCTTGTTTGGGTGCATGAAGAGAATCTGACCTTTACACGGAACACCACGAGGTTCTGGTCCAAACTGACAGGAGACTAGAAGAGGCCTAACTAACCCTAACCCTAACCTGGAGTGGCTCAGAGCTGAGAAAGTATCTGCTCTCTTCAGTCATGTGTCATCATCCCTCCATCCATCCATCCATGCATCCATCCATGCATCCATCCATCCATCCATGCATCCATGCATCCATCCATGAATCCATCCATCCATCCATCCATCAATCCATGCATCCATCCATGCATCCATGCATCCATCCATGCATCCATCCATGCATCCATCCATGAATCCATCCATCCATGCATCCATCCATCCATCCATGCATCCATCCATCCATCCATGCATCCATCCATGAATCCATGCATCCATCCATGCATCCATCCATCCATCAATTCATGCATCCATCCATGCATCCATCCATCCATCCATCCATGCATCCATCCATCCATCCATGCATCCATCCATCCATCCATAAATCCATGCATCCATCCATCCATCCATCCATCCATGCATCCATCCA
The DNA here is from genome assembly GCF_014905685.2 of Nematolebias whitei. NCBI lineage: Eukaryota > Metazoa > Chordata > Actinopteri > Cyprinodontiformes > Rivulidae > Nematolebias > Nematolebias whitei. The sequence continues at coordinate 39,575,114 of NC_056516.1, forward strand.
TCCATCCATCCATCCATCCATCCATCCATCCATCCATCCATCCATGCATCCATCCATCCATCATCCTCATCAACATCCCTCCCTGCAGTTCAGGCTCCACCACCCTCTAAAAACTTGTTTATATGAAATACTTCCAACTAACCAGGCTGGGTCAGGTCCTCTGGACGGGTTTGGAGGACCTGACCCAGCCTGGTTATCTTCATCTTCCTGGATTATTGAGCAGCATCAGGAACCTTCTACTAAAAGTTTACCGAGTCCATTTATTTAAAACGAATGAGGGAAGAATGGAGCGTAAGACTGACGGACAGACTGGTGCAGCTTCTGCAGTACTGTGGACTCTGAGCCGGTCCGTTGTGGTGAAGAAGGAGCTGAGCTACAAGAAGCTCTCCGTTCACCGGTCGGTCTTTGTTCCGGTGCTGGACGAACTGTTTCAAACTGTAACTGAACGACATCCAGCAGCTGAAGGCTCCAAAACAAAAAGTTATTTTTTCATTCAACCTTTATTTCTTCAGGGTAGTCTCATTGAGCCACGAGAACTCGTTAACAAGAGAAACCTCAATCACCTTCCTGCTCAGAATCTGTCGCTAAAAGGTTCTGAAGAAAAGGCCAGAACAGTAAAAGGTTCTGAAATGTCTGAACAAACGATCACAGATCAAAGGAAAGTGCTCAGAAATTATTGGCTCCCTCTAAAAGATAAAAAAAGCTTTTAGTGACATTTCCTTTACATCAAAAGGATTGAGAGGCGTAAACTGGATTTATGAAAGCAGGAGGACAGAGTCCAGAACCCCCTGGTTCTGTCAGGCTGCTCAGAATAATAAGTGCTGTGTGTCGTCATCATACGTTTCCACACAACGACAAAATTAGTCTCTGCCTCTAACCCATCGCACCTGAGACACCAGGTGGTGCAGTGGACAGATAGGTAGGCGGCCCCTAAACCACCTGAAGGTTCTGATAGTCTGTGAAGGAACCAGCTGGACCCAACACACTGATGCCAGAGAGGAATTTGTTTGTCTCAGTCGTTAATATTTTAAAAGGTGGGATCACCAGAACCACTCTCTGGGTCCAGCAGTTGTGAGATAAGGACTGACAGTTAGAACCACACCGATCCAGAACCGGTCCGACCCGAAGCCGACACGGCGCTCAGGCTGACTCCAGAAAACACAGAGACACGTTTGGGTTTCACCAAACGGACCCGGGGGAACGAACAGCTTCGTGTTTGATTTTTAATAAGATAAACCATCATCTGGAGAAAAACGGATCAGAACCACTGCCTGAAGCTGACCCAGTCCTGGTCCTAGTCTGGACCCAGAGCCAGAGGAGGCCTTTAAACCAGCTCAATGAGCCCTCCACACTCAGACAAAAATAAAACCTGACAACTGAACAAAAAAATAAATAAAGAAAATAAAGTCTCTGAACAGGACGTCTGTCTGAAACTCTCAATAAAAACATTCACAGCTCCAGAGTCTGCAGAGGACGTGGCGTTAAGGCGCCTCGTGGACCAGAGTCTGCAGGAGACGTGGCATTAAGGCGTCTCAGAAACCAGAGTCTGCAGCAGACGTGGCGTTAAGGCGTCTCAGAAACCAGAGTCTGCAGCAGACGTGGCATTAAGGCGTCTCAGAAACCAGAGTCTGCAGCGGACGTGGCGTTAAGGCGCCTCGGGAACCAGAGTCTGCAGCAGACGTGGCGTTAAGGCGTC
>NC_056516.1:39576909-39577430 GCF_014905685.2 Nematolebias whitei
GGCGTCTAGGAAATCAGAGTCTGCAGCGGACGTGGCGTTAAGGCGTCTAGGAAGCCAGTCTGCAGCAGACGTGTCATTAAGGCGTATAGGAAACCAGAGTCTGCAGCGGACGTGGCGTTAAGGTGCCTAGGAAACCAGAGTCTGCAGCAGACGTGGCGTTAAGGCGTCTAGGAAACCAGAGTCTGCAGCAGACGTGGCGTTAAGGCGTCTAGGAAACCAGAGTCTGCAGCAGACGTGGCGTTAAGGCGTCTAGAAAACCAGTCTGCAGCAGACGTGGCGTTAAGGCGCCTAGGAAACCAGAGTCTGCAGCAGACGTGGCGTTAAGGCGCCTCGGGAAAGAAATGAGTCTTTCTATGCAGACGATGTGATTCTGTGGGATCACGAGCAAACCCTGAGCTTTTTTTTAACAATCTGTGGCTTTTTGATCCCGTTATTTCAGTCTGGATAAAAATGTTGCTCACCTGTACACGTGCACGTGGCCACGTGCAAACTGTGGAAACATATATATATATATATATATA
>NC_056516.1:39577530-39579606 GCF_014905685.2 Nematolebias whitei
ATAGATGAGAGAGATAATCTATTCATTAAAATAAAATCCCTTCCATTTCAGATGTTTTAATCAGTTTTTATAAAACGTGAGAGATGCTGAGTCCAAATGTTCCGGTCCACTCGGCTGTAGAAATGACTCACAGCCTCCTCCACAGGAACACACACAGAAAAATAAATGTATTTTTCTTTTCAGCCGGGATCAGAGCTGCAGAAAAACACGCCGACAAAGGAGGCAGATGATGAGGCTGAGGCGGGCTTTGAAGCGAAGGGGCTTTCTGAGAAAGGTCAGCGTGGATCCTGGCAGCCGGAGCATTTAAGTGAATTAAACGAAGGCTGGACCCTCCGGAACAAAAAGGTAACGGCTTCCTGGACGAGATATTAGAGCCGAACAAAGACCGGCCTTCAGAAGCTCCAAGAACAGCGCTAATTCTAAAAAATAAAAACACTAAAGGCCACGCATTCACACGGAGCCCTTCGTCACAGACACTCAGCTGAACATTTCCTTCTCACAGCTTTTGGTTACACAAAGACAAGGTTCATCTGGGACGGAGAAATTAGTCACCAGAACAGAAACAAACGATTCGTTACAAAACACCCCGAAGAAAGAGAGAAAAATCCTCAGCAGACACGTTTTATTATGAAAAGAGCTTTTATTGTGATGGAGAGGAAAAACATTCACTTCCAGTCATTTTCTGTGTCCGTGGAGCCAAAACAGGGATAGAACAGGTGCATTAAAGGGGTAGTTCAGATCTTCGAGAGTGGGGTTCAGTGGCATGGTTATGAACAGTTAATATCTTACCTGTTGCAGATAGCTCACTGACACAAAGCCATCAAAGTTTAACGACAAGTTCACACGATAAGGTCATTTTACTCAAAATATGAAACTCCAGCAGGTTAATGGTGTTTATGATAAAAAACAAACAAACAAAAATTTATTGCCGGTGTATAAGCCGCCATTTTATTTTCGCACTTTGTACCCCGCGGTTAATTTGCAGGAGCATCTTATTCATGTATTTTTTTTCATAATTTTAAAAAGTTATATTTTTATATTTTATTGCGACAGACTTCCCCGCTCTTGCCCCGCCCTCCCTCCTCATGAGCTCTGCTGAGCAGAAATCACGTCCAATGTATTTACAAACTGCAGCTGTTAACAAAATGTTTAACAATAAAATCAAAGGAACTAATTTAATGAATATTTACTGTATTCCACCGGTACTTTTAGACTTCTGGTCACATGACCTCTATAAGACTTCTGGGTAATATTTACGGGTAAATGATTTTAAATAATTTCAGTTCTGTAGGAGTTCGTCTCTGTTCTGTCCAGTGATGATGTTCAGATAGTTCTTGTGTTCACCAGAAGTTTCATGGTTGAAACCATGAGTCCGACAGTGAAGCTTCATGAACTTCATGCAGTCTGAGTGTTGAAAACAAACTACAGTGTGAGATACTCACCACCTGAGTGGGTCTGAGTGAATCTCCGTCAAAGTGTGTGAGGCTGGAGCTGTCTTCTGGAAACACGTCACAGTCCTCCAGCTCCTGGGAGTTGCAGGCAGGCTTGTCTCGGTCCAGGTTTCCAGCCTGAACAAAGGAGGAGCAGAGGATTGTGATGAAAATATATTTATAGATCCGCTTCCTGGGACAGAAACACTGAAAGCAGAGCGGGAAGATTATTAGACGTTGAGTCTCTGTGAAACTGACCTTTCATTTGTTGGAAGGTTGGACGAAGACTACACCTGATCGTTTGTGAATCAGTTTCTTCTACGACTAGGATCACGACAGTTGGTTTGCATTTACCATCAGTTTATGTCATGAGGAGGAAACCAAAAGTACTGGGCCGTTAGCTGAAACCACCAGAGACCAAAAGGGCCAGACGTAACCTATTTAAAGACAAAGATGGACCAAACCAGCAGCTAGTTCCCTTTGAACCTCTGGTAGAGAACAGGGAGTAGTTACAGTCAGAGCTGTGAGCTCAGACGAGCCAACAGAGGTTAGGAGACACGAGCTTCGGCCTGGACCAGATGGACCAGAACCAGCCTCAGCAGGTCTACAGAGGTCAGATGGACCAGAACCAGCCTCAACAGGTCTA
>NC_056516.1:39579706-39581104 GCF_014905685.2 Nematolebias whitei
CAGAACCAGCCTCAACAGGTCTACAGAGGTCAGATGGACCAGAACCAGCCTCAACAGGTCTACAGAGGTCAGATGGACCAGAACCAGCCTCACCAGATCTTCAGAGGTCAGATGGGTGAGTCTGTCGTGGATCAGGGCGGCCTGCTCGTCACTCAGCACCAGCTCCCCCCTCCTGTTTCCCGTCACCAGCTCCGGCCACATGGCTCCCTCCCTGAGCTTCTGCAGACTCAGCTCCAGGCTGAGGAGACCGACACAAACACAAATAAAAACGAACAGAAACTGCTTCGTCTGCAGGGCAGGGTGAAGGTTCATCTTTAATTAAAGCCAGAGCCAGATGTTTCAACACATTAATAATTGATTCCAGGTGTTTATGAGCTCAGCCTCCTGCAGATTATTGTTAATACACCTGAAGTCATCCTGCAGGCTCCACCTGCTGAGCTGAGCCTGAACAAAAAGGCTCGGCGCTGCACTGAATCAGGGACTGTCTTTATTGAGTCTACACTAAATCTGAATAAATCTAAATTAAATTACAATCCCATTATCTTCTGCGTGGTGCTGGGCAGCTTTCTGAGGAAACTGTCCACGAGGTTTGGCCTTCGTGAATCCTCCTGCTGCACATCTAATCCCACGCTCTTCACTGCGTTTTGCTCTTGTAACAGAAAACAGGACTTGGTTAGAACCCGCTGGACGCATTAAAACCCGTGATGGGTCCAGCTGCGTGAGATCAAACAGGAAGCACAAAGAAAGAGACGCCGACAGGGCTCTCCTATTTATAAAAATAAACAAATTAAAACGTTAAAAATAACAGAGCCACCTCCACACAGCTGGATCCATTTGTGTTGGTTACAACAGAACTCAAAGTTCTGGTCCTCTTCACACAGAGACCAGTACATCAACAGGAGGCCATCAGAGACAGTGTCTTCAGTGGACGGGTTGGAGGAGCAGGACGCAGAGACGGAGACAGCGTTAAAGGTCTCCGAGTGGAGGATGTGGATCATCACATCTCCGCTCAAAAACCGGGTTCCGACAGAACCGTTTATCTTTGATGAAACAAGGTTCTGAACCCGGAGCTGGATGTTGGAGACGTTCTGGTCCTCAGGGGTTAAAAACATGTTCGTTCCTGTTTGGATGAATCGAGGTGAAACACACAAACGCTGAGGCCCGCAGGGGGAGCAGAAGCAGGAGCACCCAGACTGACTTTATCTGTTAGAAATCACCACTAACTGCATGACGGAGCCCTCAGGGTCTGGATCAGATGACACCTGATGAACCCTCAGGGTCTGGATCAGATGACACCTGATGAACCCTCAGGGTCTGGATCAGCTGACACCTGATGGAGCTTTCAGGGTCTGGATCAGATGACACCTGACGGAGCCCTCAGGGTCTGGATCAGATGAC
>NC_056516.1:39581204-39584317 GCF_014905685.2 Nematolebias whitei
CACCTGATGAACCCTCAGGGTCTGGATCAGCTGATCACCTGATGAACCCTCAGGGTCTGGATCAATCGCAGCCCAACTGAACTGAACTCTGAGCTGCAACAGTCAGAAACTGAACGGGGACTAGACAGAGACTAAATGGGGACTAGATGAGATTAGATAGTGACGAGACAGAAAACTGAGAGAAAACATGAATCTTTCGCTGCAGTCTCTCTGAATTGTGAATGTTTGTGTGCAGAAGGTCGTGCACGTTGGTTTTGTATTCTTGTCTGTTAATATTTAGTTGCTTAGCTCTGCCCATGTTGTACCCACCTTGGCAGCCATCAGATTATGATTTAATCTACTGGATTACACTTTAGGAATGAATCTGGGCCGATCTGAAGCAGTTGTTGATATTTATCATCGGCGTGTTTTGACTCGGATGTTTTCCATCGATAAGCTCGGGTTCAGGGGCGTCGAGTGTCTCGAGTGTCTCCTCTCCGCAGCCACAGGATCAAGAAAAAGCTGCTGGAAACGAGATGTGCAAAGCTCCTGAACCTCTGACCTTTTATTGTTTTTGATGATCCAGGCGCTGGCCTCGGGCTCCACGGACCCGTACAGCTGGCCTTCCAGGATTGGGGGAAACCCCTGAACTCCGACGCTCAGGTGGTCCGCCGTCAGCTGGAACCGGACGTCCTCTCGGGTGACGCCCTCGGGGATCCGCACACAGACGGTGAGGTCTTCTGACGTCTGCTGCCAGAAGTAGAGCGGATCTGAAACCAGAACCAGACAGACGGGTTGGAGCTCCTGCTGGGTCTGAGTTCTGGTACTGAACGTAAGTTCTTACATCACGGAGCATTAAGCAAAGATCACAAACAGCTTCCCAGCTGCTGCGTTCAGTTTGGAATAAAGAAGCCGGTTCACTGCGACATGAACGTGTGTCTAAATACAGGTCTGGACCGCCTCAGAGCAGGGTATCCACTCAGACCACCGCCAGAGACCGACCTGCTCTACTTGGGCCTCACTTCAGGCGAGAGCCCTCTCCTCTCTTGCTGGTGCAGAGGAGCATGACAACAACAACAACAACAACAACAACAACAACAACAACAACAACAACAGCTGTTTACGTTGTGACTTTTAACTCACGTCTCGGTGTCAGAAAAACAAAAACGCATCGTTTCCACCAGGAACCATAAGATCCGACACATCGAGCGGCCGAAACCAAGCTGACTAAAAACTGAAGAAAAGCCCGACAGACGTGAACGACAAAGCCAGGCGTGTTTGGACCTCCAGGCTTCAGAACCATCGTTTAAACGGGTCACAGGAAGTTGGACTTTCCCCGACTGCTTTCAGAACTTTGTCTTTGCTGCTGAACACAGAGTTTACTGATTTTACTAATCAAGTCACTAAATCTTCACCGGTTTAAACTTTTCTACAAGTTCTTCTTGTGTCCACAAACGTCTCTTCACAGTTTATCCTTGAAAACGTGGGTGTTTTTATTTACGGAGCGTTACGGCAGAAGGCGGATGCTGGAAAACGTTTGGTTCAGTTGGTGGACCTGGCTCTCCAGGACTTGTTTCTTGTTTGCAGGAGCAGCAGAAAACGATAAAACAGTGAAACTTGAGAAAAACAAAATTAAATCATGTTCTGCAGCTGGGTCTTCTTTTAGAGAACAATGAGTTTAAAGATGACTACTGCTGAAGCTCCTTACAGTTAAACACTAAAGGATCCTCTGGTTTACCTGCATCTTGTTTTGTTCACAGATCAGCAGCCTGATGAGCAGGACGACTCTGGATTTTCAAATTAAAACAATTTAAATTAAACCTTTAACTTATCCAGATGTGGGCCTCAACAGAGATCTCACTGTTCCCCACAGTAAAAACAGGAAAGCACGACCCAGATCTGGACCTGTGGACCCAGATCCAGATCTGTCATCCTTCTGTGGCGCCCACTCAGCCGTTTCCATGGCAACAACCAGCAGCAGCCTGCAGCTTCTACAAAAGCAGCAAATCTTTGAGCCGTCAGGAAAGTATCAAGAGGAGACAGATGGAGGTGGGCTCATCAGCGGAGGAGTGCAACAATAAACAACAACAATAAACAATGATTAGAATGAAGTGACTCAACAAGCGGAGACGACCTGCTCGAAGAAACGAGTCAGAAGCTGTCGGTGAGACGATCCAAACCCTCCGGTCTGCAGGAAACGAGCCTTCAGCGACTCACAACGTCTGAATTACAGACGGTGGAGCGCTCGCCGTGCTCAACCTGAGCCCAGACTGGGTGTTAGGGACGACTCTCAGCTACTACCACACCAAGTTTCAGCAACGTCTGTCAAACTGGCTGAATTCTACACTTTTTGGTTATTTAACAACAAATGAGCAAATGAAAGTTTATAAATGAACAATGCTGATGTTTCGTAAAAAACACCTGTTTGTCAGGTTTAATATCATCATTGAGTTGTAAAAAGAATTAGTCAGAACAGTGGTGGAAACCTCTGAACACCGTCTCTGGCAGAGTAAAGGTTTTCCCATCAGCCCCGGCGGCTCACCTGTGGCCTCCACCTCCATAGGCTCCGGCTGCTCCACGGGACGCCCGTCCACGTGCGTGAAGACGAAAGGCTTCTCCGAGGCCACCATCAGCCCCTTCCCCCGAGGCTCCACGGCTGCGTAGTGAGGCACCGACTTCCCCCTGAGGAGCCTCCTCTTCCTCACCTCGTACGCCTCCTCCTGACCTGCCACAAATAAAAACAGAGTCCACAAAATAAAAGCTCAGCCTGCAGGAGAACTTCAATGTAAAAGACGTACAGAGAAAGAAGGCATCAAAAAGCTGCACACGTGTGACGCTAACCATCAAATCTATCATTTGTTGTTGTTAGTAAAATAAGACCAAGTCTCTCCAATTCACCGTGTTTTAATTCTAATTCACCGTGTTTCAATTCTAATTCACCGTGTTTTAATTCTAATTCACTGTTTTAATTCTAATTCAACGTGTTTTAATTCTAATTCACTGTTTTAATTCTAATTCACCGTGTTTTAATTCTAATTCACCGTGTTTTAATTCTAATTCACCGTGTTTTAATTCTAATTCACCGTGTTTTAATTCTAATTCACCGTGTTTTAATTCTAATTCACCGTGTTTTA
>NC_056516.1:39584417-39610030 GCF_014905685.2 Nematolebias whitei
GTGTTTTAATTCTAATTCACCGTGTTTTAATTCTAATTCACCGTGTTTTAATTCTAATTCACCGTGTTTTAATTCTAATTCACCGTGTTTTAATTCTAATTCACCATGTTTCAATTCTAATTCACCACGTTTCAATTCTAATTTGCCATGTTTTAATCAGAACGAGGCAGACGTCGTCATATTTAATGTGTCCAAGTCGACCCAGCTGAGTTCTCCTCCACGCCTTGATGCTCGCCTTGTTTCTAAACGACAGAGATCGGAGCGTGCACAGCGTGCACAACGTGCTTGTGACTCGGTTTGTGCTACTTTAGTATGAACTCTAAAACAAGTACTTTTTAAAAACGTTTTGCTCCAAACTCATGTTTTCTCTGAGTTTGACCAGTTTGTTGTTGTATCTACAGAACCCAGTCCCACACAGGTGTTGGTGCACTAAACTGGTTTATTTTAGGAGCCATACTGCCATGTAGCTGGACTCTGATTATTCAAACAGGCATTTTGATATTTTTAGCTTATAGCTAGATTTTTTATATGTATTTTAGCTTATAGCTAACCTTTTTATATCTTTAACTTGTAGCTAGTTCTTTCTGTATATTTAGCATAAAGCTAACTTTTTGATATTTTTAGCTTATAGCTCACTTTTTAATGTTTTGACACTTTTGGTTATAGGTAGCTCTTCGATACGTTTACCTAACTTTGGGTACTTTAGCTTTAAGGTAAATTTTAGCTGCATTTAGGTAGTCATGTACTTCTATAGCTTTTAGTTAATGTGACATCATGTAGCTAGCCTTTCACTACCCCTACTCATCGTTCCTGTAACTTTAACCCGCTTTAAATTACGTTGAAATTTCATTTAAATATTTCAGTTTGTGACGTGAATACTTGAAGATTTCACTTTGTTAATATTTGGTTTTGCAGCACGGGGCAGGGGGGGTTAAAGAAACGTTGGAGAACCAATGCCATGTAATTTAACACACAGACACCCCCGCCCCCCGTGGCAGGTGCCCATCAACCATGCAGCTGTCAGAACTGCATCTTTAATTCCAGCAGCATGAAGAGCAGCGTCTCCTGAGGCCTTTTCATATTTCACATAATTACTTTGATCGCGGCAGCTTCCGTTCTCAGTAAATGTCAGGAACTTGAATAAGATCCTCCTGGTCATGTTTGCTTCAGACGACGTGAGTCTGATCCAGCACAGTAACTGAGGACCAACACTAAGACCACCTGGAGTCTCATTCTGACCCCTCACCGGGCTTCACACCACCCACCAGGTCCTGCAGCGCTGGAGACCGTGATCCACTCCAGAGTCACGCAGAACCCGCTCCCTGTGGACTCCTGCGGGTCTTTCTGGACGCGCAGCAGCAGGACCTCCACGGTGTGGAGGTCGGCGTGGACGTGCGAGACGCTGTGGAGGATGATGAACGGCTCGCCAACGTCCTCGCTGAACAGAGGCTGCAGGAACAGAACGGACGGGACTTCAGGTCTCAATGCTGAGTCAGCAGTGTTTGTGTTCTACAACTAGTTCTGCAGACTTTGTGCTATTTTAGCTGTTTGTACATCAAAACATTCGGCTCATTCATGGGAAGCTGCTGATGCTTCTGGTTACTGTAACTTTTATAAATGTTTACGTTTCTTTACAAACCGTTTCCCACAGACGTTCATCAAGATCTCCTCAGTTCCTGCAGGAACTTGTCTTTAAAATCTGCTTCAACTACTGGATCTGATGCTTTAGGCTACTTTTAGCTTTTAGATACTGTTCGGCTACACATTTAACAAAGATTTTACTACTCTTCGCTTTACATTAATATTATTAAATATATTATTATATTTACATTAATATTTTGACACTTCATGCTTACAGCAAGCTTTTTGATATTTTTAGCTTAAACCTCATTTTTTGGCAATATTAGCTTATAGCTAGCTATATATATTTAGCTTATAGTGAGCTTTATGACATAACATACAGATGTTTGAAGCCACTTAGAGAGGTCAAAGGTCGAGAGCTTCAGATGTTTTTACAAGATATTCCAGGATGATGGTGATCCACGCCTTTATTTCGACTCGATTGGATTACTGTAATGCACTTTATCTGGGAGTCAGTCAGTTGCTGCTCTCACGTCTGCAGCTGGTTCAGAATGCTGCTGCACGACTTTTAACAGGAACTCGAAAGAGGGAACATGTGACCCCTGTCCTGGCTTCACTTCACTGGCTGCCTGTATATTTTAGGATTCATTTTAAAATTCTTATGTTTGTTTTTAAATCACTGCATAATCTTGCCCCGGCTTACCTCTCTGAGCTTCTTCATCCCTACATACCCTATCGGTCTCTCAGGTCAGCAGATCAGCTGCTCTTGGAGGTACCAAGAACAAGAAGGAAGCTCAGAGGGGACAGGGCTTTCTCTGTCATGGGCCCTAAGTTATGGAACGACTTGCCTTTGCAGGTCAGAGAGTCCCCTTCACTGTCCATTTTTAAAGTTCGTCTTAAAACTCATTTATTCAACTTGGCTTTTAACACCAGCGGGATCTAGTTTTTAAATTTTGTATGCTTTTAAAATGTATGTTTTTAACACCAGCAGGATCTAGTTTTAAATTGTATGTTTTCTGTTTTTAAACTGTTTTTTATTTTCACTTTTATTATGTTGTGTTTTAATGTACAGCACTTTGTGTCAGCTATGGTTGTTTTAAGGTGCTTTATAAATAAAGTTGGTATGGTATGGTATGGAAACAGGAGCGGAGGAGGAGAAGGTCCTTTAGTCTAGTTCAGTCCTCACTGAGGGAACACTGCAGGTACGGTAATAACTTATAGCTAGCTCATTGGTACTTTTAGCTTATAGCTGGCCCTTTTGATACTTTTACATAACTTTTGGTACTTTAGTTTTAAGGTCAATTTTTGCTGCTTCTAGGTAGTCATGCACTAGCTATAGCTTTTAGTTGATGTTACACCATTTAGCATTAAGCTGGCCTTTCGTTACTCATACTCATCGTTTCTGTAAGTTTAGCTTTTAGCGCATGTTTAGCTACTTCCAGTGTAGTTTTTGCTCATTTACCTTGTGTTGATTTTTTCCTTTATCAGGTGATTCTTCAGTAATTTCAGTGAAACCGTTCAGGTCTCAGCCTCGTCCTCAACAGTTTGTCTGCTTTGGATCTTAAACATTTAGACACGTGGGGGTTCTGAACCCTGCAGTTTACAGAACATCAGCTGTTTCAGAACCTGGTCTGCAGCCGACCCAAACCCGGCGCTCGTCCAAGACTTCAGCACTGATCAGTCACATTTACAAAGATTAAACACCTTTCATTCCTTCTCAACTCAACCAGTTTAAAATCTTCTTCCTCCTAGATGGAGCAAGGGAAACCGTCCAGTGGTCCAAGAGCACATTTACTGGCAGAACCATGGGATCCTTCTGAGGGTCTCAACATTTGGTCTCGTCTGGTTTTTAAACCTCAGAGTCGTCCACTCGTCAGTCTGAAGATGCTGCTGCGCTTCGATTGGTCAATTTAATGAATCTGGAAACTTTTAGAGGTTTAAGAACAAAAAAAAAACATCTCACAGCTGTTCCTTTAGCTTCTAAATTAAAGTTTTGATAATGTAGAAGTAAAACAAAATACTTTTTTAATGTCAGTTGACGACTTAAAGCCATAAAATTCTCTCTCTCTCTATATATATATATATATATATATACACATACAGGTCCTTCTCAAAGAATGAGCATATTGTTATGAAGGTCATTATTTTCCATAATGTAATGATAAAAATGAAACTTTCATATATTTCAGATTCATTGCACACCAACTGAAATATTTCAGGTCTTTAATTGTTTTAATACTGATGATTATGGCATACAGCTCATGAAAACCCAAAATGCCTGTCCCAAAAAATGAGCATATTTCATCCCACCAATGAAAGACAAGTGTTTTTAATACAAAAAACACCAACCTTCAAATAATCATGTTCAGTTATGCACTCAATACTTGGTCGGGAATCCTTTTGCATGAATGACTGCTTCAATGCGGCGTGGCATGGAGGCAATCAGCCTGTGGCACTGCTGAGGTGTTATGGAGGCCCAGGATGCTTCGATAGCAGCCTTAAGCTCATCCAGAGTGTTGGGTCTTGTTCTCTCAACTTTCTCTTCACAATATCCCACAGGTTCTCTATGGGGTTCAGGTCAGGAGAGTTGGCAGGCCAATTGAGCACAGTAATACCATGGTCAGTAAACCATTTACCAGTGGTTTTGGCACTGTGAGCAGGTGCCAGGTCGTGCTGAGAAATGAAATCTTCATCTCCATAAAGCTTTTCAGCAGATGGAAGCATGAAGTGCTCCAAAATCTCCTGATAGCTGCTGCATTGACCCTGCCCTTGATAAAACACAGTGGACCAACACCAGCAGATGACATGGCACCCCAGTGACTGTGGAAACTTGACACTGGACCTCAAGCAATGTGAATTCTGTGTCTCCTCTCTTCCTCCAGACTCTGGGACCTTGATTTCCAAAGGAAATGCAAAATTTACTGTAATCAGAGAACATAACTTTGGACCACTCAGCAGCAGTCCCAGGTGAGATGCTTCTGACGCAGTCTCTTGTTCAAGAGTGGCTTGACCTGGGGAATGTGGCACCTGTAGCCCATATCCTGCACACGCCTGTGCACGGTGGCTCTGGATGTTTCTACTCCAGACTCAGTCCACTGCTTCCGCAGGTCCCCCAAGGTCTGGAATCGGCCCTTCTCCACAATCCTCCCCAGGGTCCGGTCACCTCTTCTCGTTGTGCAGCGTTTTCTGCCACACTTTTCCCTTCCCACAGACTTCCCACTGAGGTGCCTTGATACAGCACTCTGGGAACAGCCTATTCATTCAGCAGTTTCTTTCTGTGTCTTACCCTCTTGCTTGAGGGTGTCAATGATGGCCTTCTGGACAGCAGTCAGGTCGGCAGTCTTACCCATGATTGTGGTTTTGAGTAATGAACAAGGCTGGGAGTTTTTAAAAGCCTCAGGAATCTTCTGCAGGTGTTTAGAGTTACGTCGTTGATTCAGATGGTTAGGTTAATAGTTGTTTAGAGAACCTTTTCATGATATGCTCATTTTTTGGGACAGGCATTTTGGGTTTTCATGAGCTGTATGCCATAATCATCAGTATTTAAACAATTAAAGACCTGAAATATTTCAGTTGGTGTGCAATGAATCTGAAATATATGAAAGTTTCATTTTTATCATTACATTATGGAAAATAATGACCTTTATCACAATATGCTAATTTTTTGAGAAGGACCTGTATATACTATATATATATACACATACATACATACATATATATATATATATATATATATATATATATATATATATATGTATGTATTTGTGTATATGTGTGTATATATGTATGTGTATATAAAACCTGCAGACATGTATTTTTCCATTTGCTGCCTTAACTTTAATGTGTTTTTGTTCATTCAGGAGACAGCAGAGCATCTAAGCAGCTTCTGGCTGACAGAGCCTAAAGGCTGATGTCTTCTGCAGGACAAAGGGACAAGGTCTCACGTCTCGTCCCTCGGCAGGCGTCCTCCTGTACTTACGTCCCACTTCAGGCGAGAGTCCTCTCCTCTCTTGCCGGTGCGGAGGAGCATCAGTCGGCCGGCGCCGTCTGAAAGAGCCGCCCAGGTCTCCGAGGTGAGGCTGAGCGAGGCACACACTCGGTCCTCGCGCTGAGCGGACTCTGCTGCAGGAAGACGGTAAACCTCCGTGGGTTTCCCCAGAGCCGTGTCCTGGAGCCGAGCACAGGGAACAAAACCGTGACTAAAGCAGACTGCAGGTCTGGTGTTCATGACTCTCATCCCTGGAACAGGTTTGTGTCATCAAACATACGAGCTAGTTACCTGAGTTTGTGTCCACACTCATGTGTCTGTTAGCAAAATATCCCGTGAACCGATGAAGAATGACCGTTTCTATTCAGCCATTAATGAGCTGAGACTTCTTCTCCCTGCTCCTCCTCCAGTCGTGGTGAGTTTAGTTAACGTGGTGTGAAACACCTGATCAGGTGGGAACCGTTAGTTCCCGACACGAGGCAGCAGCTCCAAACCCTCCAACGTGTAATTACATGATAATTATGATGATCAGAGTAATGAGGCTGGAGCCGCACACCTGAATGATCTTTAACGAAACGCCGACCCCACGGGCTTCATGTGGCCCAGACCCACACACAAAGCACAACATCATCTCTAATTATGGTCAATCACTGCTGAGACATGAGGAGCTGGAAAGGTCACCAGATGATTTCCTCCACCGAGGCATCAGAAACAACCGGATCAGAACCTGCAATCATCGTATAATCACTGCAGTCATTACTCAAACTCATCCAACTTTACTTACTGACGCGAGTCTTTGAACAAAACCAAAAACCTCGTTCATCCTCAGAGTCACCGACTCATCAAGACATGACCACCACCACCAGAAGCAGCTCACTTTTATTCTTAGTGAAGCATCAAATGTTGAAACGACCCTTCTGCATCCACACAAAAGTAATGAATCGATGATCTGACGAGCAGCACGTCCGTCTGAAGACGTTCCAGGAGCAGCAAGGGTCAGAGGTCCGGATCAGAACCAGCATTCAGGACCTGATGAGGAGAACCATGAGCAGCTCCGCCAGAGGCTGTTAAAGATGGGCAGTCTGTCTGAAACTACAGGAACTCTTTCACAATAAAGGTCCTGAATAAATACTTTAATCTGCATCTTCCCCTGTTCATAATCTGATCCTCAGATTAGAAGAATCTGAAGAAACCTGAGCTCAAAGAACAAGGCCCTCAGGGGCCCCTGCACTAAAACCAGGTCTGGTTCTGTTCTGGACCTGGCTGCACTAAAACCAGGACTGGTTCTGTTCACACAAAAAATGCTGCTTAAAGCTCTATCAGACAAAGAAGAGGCCAGATGTGAACACCATCCATCCAGAACCGCTGCCGCCCTCTCTGGACCAGAACTCACTTCAAATGGATCGAAGTGCAGAACTGTTCTGAGGTCAGACGGGTCCAAATCTGAAGTTCTGATTAGACAGCACGAGCTCGGTACTAAAGAGGAGCGGGACCATCCTGCCTGGCATCAAAGCCTGCCTCTCTGATGGTATAGGGGTGCATTAGTGCCTCTGGCACAACGTTCAACAGACGAGCTGCTGCCATGAGATTGTAGATGATCGGTTTATTTTCCATGAAACAGAAGAACTTCTTAGTTTCAACATTTCCTGTTTGCTTTGTTCATCATGAGTAAAGATGACATCACTGCTTCCTGTTGTCCACAGTTTACACAACGACCCACGTTTGCAGGACTGTGTTTTCATTTGAACCGTGTCTGCAGGAAACACCTCCACCTGCTGGAGCATGAAGATACACCACAGCAGAAACAGTAAAACAAACCAAGGTCCCCTCGTTCACACGTCCGGCCAACGCGCTGCAGTTTCAAGTGCTTTACTCTGTTCCAAACCGTTGGATTGTACACCTGGATTATTGAGCGTGGACTGTTTGTTCTAACATACAAACTGTATATTAACATGACGGACTGGAAGTATTAGTTTTAATAAACTAAAATCTGCTAAAGTGTTTCTTCTGCCTGAATCTGTTCTCATGGAATCATGTTATTTATTTGTATTCATGTTTGTTTCATTTCACTCTAATACCAGAATGTGTACATAACTTTATATTTTTGTCTGATACCATTTTTAAATATTAAATCAAATGTTCCGATCTGTTAATAACTATCGTATTTTCCGGCCTATAAGTCACAGTTTTCTGCATAATGTACATGTCCTGCGACTTATAAGCCGAAGCGACATATTTATGTATTTTTCCATAATTATAAACCATTTTTTGGCTCAGATGTGTTTCCATTCATTCTGGGGAAAGAGCAGTACCAGTTTCAGCCACTTGATGGCAGCAGAGCATTAATAGTGTATGGCATGCTGTTGTATCATGTAGTAGGTAAACGTGGCTATAATGACAAATTCAAAAAAGTTCAAGACAAAAACACCTGGACTTTATTTATTATACTTCATTGTTTTTTTCTTTAACGTTTTAGACCGTACCATGTCCTGGAGGACTGAGAATCTTCACCAGCTTCTAATGACTCAATCGGCCACAGTCTCCCCTCCTTCGTTCTTTCTGCTTGGGACCATCAAACAGCTGCGCCACCCCGGTGAAATGCAGCTGTTTGACCATTAAAGTGCATTTATTAAGTAAATGTTAGACTGACACACCTTTGCTAAAGTTTTGAGCAAACAAATAATTGTTTTTAAGTGTTAATCTTGTTAACTAAAATAAGTCCATGCTCAATAATCCAGGTTTACAATCCAACATTTTTCAGTCAGGTCATCTGGACAGTTTATTTTTTTGTGCTGAAACGTTTCACCTTCCATCCAGAAGGCTTCATCAGTCAAGGAAACACGCAACAAAAGTGATTCTTCCCCCAACAGTTTACTCCAAAGTGGAACAAACCAGTTCTGTTGGTGCTAAGATGGTCTCTTTGGCACGCCCCCTCCTCCGGTGCTGGCCCTCTTCCTCGTCGACAGTCGTGTCAAACTGGTTCAAAACCAACAAAGTCCATGCTCAATAATCCAGGTATACAATCCAACATTTTTCAGTCAGGTCACCTGGACAGTTTCTTTTTTTCTGTTTGTTTTTTAGTTGTTTGAAAATTGTTTAATCTTGTTGAATTCATGTTAAACTCCTCCCGTGCACGCTCCCGCGGCCGCCATTTGGCAGCCCATCGGTTTTTGGCACAACACCGGTCCACATTTCCGGGTTGTCGGCGGTGACGTGTCGGTGACAGATAATAGATGTGACGTATACGGTGAAGCGACACATTTATGGATTTTTCCACTTTATTAGACACATCTGGACGGAGCGACGTGTCCGCCGGAAAAATACAGAACTTAAAAGGAGGAGCTTATTTATACGACTAGAACATGCATAAAGTGTGAAGAACTTCTTGACATGAAGGTAATTATTAATTATTTAGTGTCATAAAATCAATAAAGTCTTGTCTTTGACTTAAAATCTCCATTTGGGATCAATAAGTTATTTTTGCATTTGAAACTGAAGCAGGTTAAGAAAACAAAGAAAAAGTGGATCCATAACATTTTCATGTCAATAAAACAGTTGAAAATAGGTTTCATTTTATTTTGAGGGTCTTTTCCTTAAATCTCTTTCGGTCTCATGCGCGGCTCGTTCGGTCTCGTGCGCGGCTCGTTCGGGAGGTGGAAGTGGGGGGTGATGGGGCGTTTGTCCGTGAGGCGGCCTCTCGCTCCAGCGCGCTTCAGATTGGACGAGGACTTTCAGAATGGATTATTGATCATAACTCTGGTTTTACTTGGCCTATCAACACCAGTTAAAAATTAGTGCGTAACTCTAAGTGTTGCCATAAATTAAAATTGAGTCTCTGAGAGTCTGTGCCTTTCCCGCTGGAGCGGCTGAAATCAGTCACGTGATTATCATGTGACAGCGCGTGGACTGGCTCCACAGGGGATAGAATGTGTCCGTCGGAGCAGGCGATGAAATCACCGCCTGTTGTTGAGAAAGTGGGATGAGAGTCAGGCTGGGCTGAATGATCGAGGCAGTTCCTAATTTATTGGGGCCGAGATGGTGTAGAGGGAGGGCAGCCGGCTTGGGACCCGAGAGTCCCAGGTTCGATCCCCAGTCACTGCACATCACGTGGCGTCTCTGGGCAGCACGTCTAATTCCCAAAAATGTCCCCCGGGCGCTTTCAATAGCTGCCCACTGCACCACCTGGTGGTGGATGGGTTAAATGCAGAGACTAATTTCGCCATTGTATGGAAACATACAGTGCTGACATTGTGATGACATTATTATTATTATTTAAAACAGTGGAAGCCGATGGATGCATTGATTAAAAAAATGTAAATAAAAACACGTAACTTTGAGATACAAAAAACTGAACTAAGTTCAAATTGATGTTTTTCATGCCTGTGTTTAAACTCACGTTATTAAAATTTGTTTTTCTGTAATACTTTATCAATTTATCAGACTCCAGTTTGTAAATAATGAAAGTTCTTGATGCAGCAGAGTTAGGCGTGGAGTTCCACAGGGCTCAGAGCTCGGACCAGAACTCTTGACCCTACAAAAGTATTTTATACTGATCGAGAAGAATTAATAAATACTTACAAGAGTCACGGTGAGACTGAGGACTCGTCCTTTGCAGTCCACAAATAAAACACTGTCCTCACACCACGGGTCTATGTGCAGGTAATTGAACATGCCAAAAGCACGCATGTGTTCCAGGGTGTACTGAGAGTCCTTCAGCTTCACCTCCTCCACCTCTGCAGCACAAAGAGAAATACAAGGACAAACCATAAAAAATACACAGCACTAAGTTTTGTTGCGTTCACTTTTTAGACACAAACTAACGACTTCTCTAAACCAGAGGTGTCTGGTCCTGGTTCAACCAGGTGTGTTGCAGGGAAACAGGTAAAACAAGCAGGACGGTGGCCGTTCAGGCCCAGGGCTGGACACCCTGCTTTAAAAGCAAGGCGTCTACATTTTGATCAGTTCGAGTCCAAGGATATTTTATAAAAACTACCTACAATGTCACCAAACGTTTAGATTATTCACTGGAGCTGACAAAATAAAGTTTAAAACCTCTGAAAGTCTCAAAGCTAGGAGCTCTCGTTTTTCTTTGTAAAAAGGACTTTCAAAGAACAGAAACACGAGTCCAGGTAGCACATCTGCTAAACTCTCACCAGCATCCAGCTCGACGTCGTAGGTCGGTATGGGGTCCAGAGACAACCTGTAACTCTCAAACTTCGGGTCCAGAAGGTCTCTGTTGACCTTTAAGGAGTAATTAGACGAAGCCATGAGTCTAAACTTCAATTATTTTATTCGCACGTGAATCAGCGTCCGAGCTGCTGGACAATAACAAAGGGCAGCGGGAAAACACGTTTCCTGTTTAAATCTCACACGGACACATTTTACAGCGGACCTCGCGGAGCATCATGGGAACTTGAGTGTTTTTTTTTTTTTCTTTTTAACAGGGTTTTCTCTTGAAACACGATTATTTTTGACAGATTTTTATTTAGCATACATTTATTTGTGATGTTATTACATCAAAAATATAATGGGCTTTTTTTTTAAAACAGAAAGTACTTTATTGTCAATCGTTTCTGGGCGGAACCATTAATATTTGAGGCGGTAGCGATTTGATGTTACCCCGTTGATCCCTCAAACAAAGGTAAGATGTTTAGGTGTAATTTAAAGCATTTATCGGTGCTTTGTTTATTCTGTGGGCTGACTCTGTCCACGTTCATGTGTGTGTTCGGTTCCGAGCAGACCATGAATAAAGACTACCAGCTGAGAGCCGCCATCAACCAGAAGCTGATAGAGATGGGGGAGCGAGAGAGGCGAGTCTTCTCCCAGACTGGTCACCATCATCATCATCATCCAGAGGAGCAAAGTCCATTAATGCCTCATGTTTCCTGTGACATGTGTGTCTGCAGGCTGAAGGAGCTGCTCAGGGCCAAACTGGTGGAGTGTGGGTGGAAGGACCAGCTGAAAGCTCACTGCAAAGGTAAATCCCACAAACCATAACCAATTAATAAAATGATGCAGCCATCATTTTACTTTGACATATTTACATATCCTGAGGCTGAAGAAAGCTTCTGATGTGACACATGCGTAAACAGCCCAGATGTTAAGGTTAAGACCACCTGCAAAAAAATCACTAAAATGTGTTTACGTTTTTTTAAACAAAGATTAGAGGTTTTTACAAACACTGTTTTTTTTTTAAAAGTCCATTTAATTTAGAATCATTTAGTCCAGATTTGAACCATTGAAGTCTTGTAATTTTTAAACTGGACCAGTTCCAATGTGGTCCAGACACAAAAAAAGCATTTTTTTTAACTTTCACAAATAAATTAAAGTTTCACACACCATCATCTGAGTTTTAAAGGATCTGATTTTAGTCCAGTTTGAACAGTGGGATCAAAGATGGTCCAGACCATAGAACTTCTGGAGGACCTTCACCTCCATAAAATCATCTGGTTTAAATCAGGACCTAGATGAAACAACAAATCACACTGTGCCATTATGAGCTGCACAAAAACTGAACCAAACTGGAAACACTGGTTCCTGCTCCAGCAGCTCCTAGAACCTCCTTGAACAACAGGAACTCTGTCTGGGTTTGCTGCACGTCTGTCACGTGGTTGTGGAGGAGTTTTGGCCCACTCTTCTTTCCAACGTTGCTTCAGTTCTTTGAGGGTTCTGTTCAGCTCTCTGAAGGTCTCACCACAGCATTTGAGACCGGCTGAGATTCTGGACCTAGACTGGACCAGTGGTTTTTCTTTTTGAGCCGTTTTGTTGTAGATCAGCTGCTGTGTTTGGATCACTGTCCTGTTCCATGGTGTGCTCTTGGTTTTAGTTCAGTAAACAATAAACCGATGTCCTCTCCTTCATCTGAGGGTGTTTGACCTCCGTTCAGGACCTGATGAGGACCACATCTGATCTCTAAAACCTCAGAACTGAATGAGCGTACTTCACTGTTCCAGATCCTTCCAGAGGGAACTATTTGAACCGAGTGATTTTATCTGAACTCTGCGGTGCCTCTGTGTGTTGTCTCTGGCTGCTCACCGTGCTTGCACCCCCCCCCCTAATGTCGGCGTCATTATGTGCTATTGTGCAAGAATTTTTTCATTATCACGCTGTTGATCTTCAACCAAAGATTAAGAGCTGTCTCCAAACACTTTGTGTCGTTTTCACCACCTTTACTGTCCAAACACGTCTCACTTGTAAATGAGTCTTGGAGGCTCAATGTGACTTATCTGTTTAAATAAAGGTGGAATGAATGAACGTTTCAACGCCGCCATAAAAGTGATGCTCCTGGATGTTTGTGTGCAGATGTGATCAGAGAAAAGGGCCTGGACCACGTCACGGTGGAGGACCTGGTTACAGACGTGACACCGAAAGGCAGAGGTAGTGCCCGGCTGCACCGCAGCAAGTCCTTCTGGCACTGATCCACGTGGTGCTCGGAGGCTGATCTGCGCTTCAGATTTACATCCTTTGTCCTTGAATCTTGCACGCACCTCTCCGTCTGTAGGGACAATGAGAACTCACTCAAGAAATAGTCAGTAAATAAAATAAACAGTGTCCAAAGATTATCAAGATGCTCCTTTTTATTTTTCTATTGTTGCTGAAAAACAGTTTCGTAATCTTTAAAACCTGATTCTAACTTTTACCAGCAGTTCAGTCCAACAGAATCACACACTGTGTGTGTTTGTTTGTTTGTTTGTTTGTTTGTTTGTTTGTTTCTACCCCCTGTCAGCTCTTGTTTTCGTCTCCCCTGCAGCTCTGGTACCGGACAGCGTGAAGAAAGAACTCCTGCAGAGAATCAGAGCTTTTCTAGTTCAACACGCAGCGCTGTGAAGAAGAAAAGACTTTTATCTGTTTAAACTTTTTGTTTTTTAAATTACTCTCATGTTTTATTTAAATTCACACTGGTGTTTGGTGACTTTGTATGTTTTAAATTTTATTTTCGTATTGTGTATTATCATTTTACCATGCTGCTGTTTTGGAATAAACCTTAAAATCACAACCTGATTGTCGTAGCTGCTTCCTGTCTGATGGGTCCAAACGGACCCACCGTTTCTCTCAGACCGTCCAAGGAGTGATTCCGTCCGACTAAGAACAGAGAAGTTCTGACAGAAGTCCACAAGAACAGAGAAGTTCTGTTGTTTTAGTGCTCTTGGATTTGTTTGCTGCGTTCGACACAGTTCATCACAGCATTTTAATCTCTCGTCTTGAGCACTGCGTGGGCAGTAGGGTGTCGTCCTCAGTAGGTTTTGGTCCCGTCTACTGGGATTTCTGTATAAAAACTCACAATTTTATGTCTTCCACAGCTCCTCTTCCACATGGGGTCCCCCAGGGCTCAATCCTTGACACTCTTTTATTTGCTCTTTACCTACTCCTCATTGGTCCTGTCTTTAGGAAACATGACATTTCACTTCTATGCTGATGATTGCCAGACATTTTCCTTTGGCACAAAACAACAGTCCAGCAACTTACACACTGCCTTAATGATAAGGCGTGGTTTTCTATTAACTTAGTCTAAATGAGAACAAGACAGAATGGACCGAGTTGCTGTCCCTCTCCCAGCATAGATCTTGGCTCACTGTCATTTTATCTCAGGGACTGTGTCACCAATCTGGGGGTGAAGTTTGAGTCTGATTTTAAATTTGAAAAACAGATCAGCAGTGTTGTTCAGAAAAGTTTTTATCAACTTCACCAAAAAGCAAAAGTGAAACCAAGACCTGACTTGGAGAAATTAATCCATTCTTTTATCACAGCTCGTCTTGACTGTAATGCTCTGTATCAATGAGACTAACCTGTATAAATAAAGGTTGAATGTGTGCAGGCATTACCCAGACCCCTCCTGCAAGGAAATAACAGAATGGGCTCAGGAATGGGGGGGCAATGACGACCCATAAAACTTTGTTGATTTTTGTTAGTTTTCATGTTTTTGTTTTGTTTGTTATTATCTTTTTACTGTTTATTGTTTTGTGTGCAGGAATTTGGCCAATGTCTGTTGTTTATGTGATAGATGAATAAATAAATAAATAAATAAATTTGATTTTAAAAGACCTCATCAGAACCCGTGTGCTGTTCCACATCCCTCCTCTGACATTGCGTCCCTCCCCAGCAGCAGATTGTAATCTCACATGGGAGGCACCTGAACACCTGCAGGTCTACCTGTCTGGGATGATCTCAGACTCCTCCCACTCCAGGAGAGAGGCGGAGCCTGAGCTCCTTATAAAAAGCTGGATCACCTCTGGCTGGAGTCCTGATTGTTTCTGAGACTGTAGATCTTGTGATTCTGTCTGCCAGCAGGTGAGTTCTGCTCTTTTTTAAAACTGTTCCTTTCTCAGTTGAAGTGGTCTGAAGGATTTTAAGGATTTTAATCAGATTTATTCTCAGAAGCGAAAACAAATTATGATTTTGTCACTTTTTAAAATGTTTATTGAAGAAAAGTAAGTTGGACAAAACAAAGATAAACTTTATAATGAACATAGATCCACACAACAACAACAACAACACGGTGATTTAATGTTCAAGTCTGAACTAATGTCCATTTTTTACAGTTTCTATATTTTGAGCAGAAATGAAACGAAGAAGGGACGAAAAAGTTTTAATTAGAAAATATGGAGGGGAGAGGATATTTGGTCATTTTTACCACCTTTCCCTTTTTCCTGCCATAAGACTAAGATCATGAAGTCAAAGCAACGCAAATTTAGGGTTAAAGGACTTTACCTTTGTTTCCTCCGCTCAGGTGAAGCAACAGGTAGATCTGTGGAAGCTCCAGGATGGAGTCCATGAGGCCGGCGGCTGTCCTCATCGCTCTCTGCTGCTGCAGTAAGAAACAAACTTTACATCTGCTTTAAACAGAAACTTGTGATTAGACGGGCCTCGTTCTGTTGCTGGTTCAAAAATATGAATAATTATCTGTCTCCAGTGATTCGACCATAAAACGAAAACGTTCCCTCCTGTCTTTTCACATCAAATGGTCTTGAATTTGTTCCTTGGCCCATTTCACCTTCCTGTTTCAGCTGAAACCAGTCAGTACATTGAAAATCAAAGGTTTATTTAAAATGTTGGCACGTTACATGTTTTGTCTGAAATAACCGTCTGTGCTGCCAGTAATAAAAACTATAAACTGATACAAGGAGAGTTGAATGTCGGCAGCAGGAGTGTGACATCACCGATGTCGAGTACATAACAGCGCTGTCCTGCAGAGCGCAGCATTCTTTGCTTTAAGCTGTTTATGAAGCAGCCGTTACCAAACAGCCGACGTCTACGTCTGCAAGCAGAATGTTCAGTACTGGTACTACGAACAGTACTAGAACGACTAGAAATAGTACAATAATATACTACTAGTACTGATAGTACAGTGTAGTTATAGCAATGCTAGTACTATTAATATACTCATACTTATACTATACAAGTAGTGTTATAATTTTAATGACTAGTACAAGTACAGTACTAGTACTATTGGTACTTGTGGTACAAATAATAGTACTAGAAACCATTGCTATTCTACTACTATTACTATTAGTACAAGTAGTATAACCAAATTTACTTATAGTAGTAGTAATACTGGTAGTACTATTACTTTTATTGGACCTTTTCCTACAATAATACAGGTAGTAATATTACTAGTGTTACTCCTTTTATTGGCCCAGTTGGTGAAACAGTACTGGTAAAAAAAAATGGCTTTGGTCATTTAAAACGTGTCCAGACTGATGAAAACATCCTGAGCTGGTCCTGGTCTTGGTCTTGGTCCTGGTTCTGGTTCTGGTCCTGGGCTGAAGATGTATTTAAGTTGTTGAAATGTTTCTTCTTCGTTTCACAGTCATCTTCTCAGAGGCTCAGCACGTCAACTGGATCTCTCCACAGCGAGGAAGCTCTGAAGGAGCAACCAGACTCACCATCAGCGGAGACGGTAATTCACCGACATCATCTGATCACAAAGGATTTATGAGATTATCACTGGTATACTAAAAACTGCTTGACTGGTTATGGTTTGTCCAGAGACCAGATCTTCAAGGTTTACTTGAACCCACTCAAAAGAGCATTTTGGACAAACTGGAGACTTTGATGTTTTCTCTTACACAGATATATATTTTACAGTAAATGTACAACAGAATACTTTGTAATAAATCCAGACCCTTAAGACTTATACAAACCGGATTCCAAAAAAGTTGGGACACTAAACAAATTGTGAATAAAAACTGAATGCAACGATGTGGAGATGGCAAATGTCAGTAATTTATTCGTAATATAACATAGATGACAGATCAAAAGTTTAATCTGAGTAAATGTAACATTTTAAAGGAAAAATATGTTGATTCAAAATTTCAGTGTGAACAAATCCCAAAAAAGTTGGGACAAGTAGCAATAAGTGGCTGGAAAAAGGAAATTGAGCATATAACGAACATCTGGAAGACCAATTAACACTAATTAGGTCAATTGACAACATGATTGGGTATAAAAAGAGCTTCTCAGAGTGTCAGTGTCTCTCAGAAGCCAAGATGGTAAGAGGATCACCAATTCCACCATTGTTGCGCAGAAAGATAGTGCAACAATACCAGAATGGTGTTACCCTGTGTAAAATAGCAAAGACTTTTAAGTTATCATCATCAACCGTGCATAACATCATCAAAAGATTCAGAGAATCTGGAACAATCGCTGTGCGTAAGGGTCAAGGCCGTAAAACTCTACTGGATGCTCGTGATCTCCGGGCCCTTAAACATCACTGCACCTCAAACAGGAATGTCACTGTCAAGGAAATAACAGAATGGGCTCAGGAATACTTCCAGAAAGCATTGTCAGTGAACACAATCCACAGTGCCATACGCCGTTGCCAGCTGAAACTCTACAGTGCAAAGAGGAAACCATTTCTAAGCAAGCTCCACGAGCTCAGACGTTTGCACTGGGCCAGGGGTCATTTAAAATGGAGTGTGGCAAAATGGAAGACTGTTCTGTGGTCAGATGAGTCACCATTTGAAGTTCTTTATGGAACACTGGGATGCCATGTCATCCGGACCAGAGAGGACAAGGATAGCCCAAGTTGTTATCAACGCTCCGTTCAGAAGCCTGCATCACTGATGGTATGGGGTTGCATGAGCGCTTGTGGCATGGGCAGCTTGCATGTCTGGAAAGGCACCATTAATGCAGAGAACTATGTTCAGGTTCTAGAACAACATATGCTCCCATCTAGACGTCATCTCTTTCAGGGAAGACCCTGCATTTTTCAACACGATAATGCCAGACCACATTCTGCAGCAATCACAACATCATGGCTACGTAGGAGAAGGATCCGGGTACTGAAATGGCCAGCCTGCAGTCCAGATCTTTCACCTATAGAGAACATTTGGTGCATCATAAAGAGGAAGGTGCCACAAAGAAGGCCCAAGACGATTGAACAGTTAGAGGCCTGTATTAGACATGAATGGGAGAGCATTCCTATTTCTAAACTGGAGAAACTGGTCTCCTCTGTCCCCAGACGTCTGTTGAGTGTTGGAAGAAGAAGGGGGGATGCCACACAGTGGGAAAAATGGACTTGTCCCAACTTTTTTGGGATTTGTTGACGCCATGAAATTTGGAAACAACAGATTTTTCCCTTAAAATGAAACATTCTCTCAGTTTAAACTTTTGATCTGTGATTTGTGTTCTATTCTGAATAAAATATTAGATGTTGGCACCTCCACATCATTGCATTCAGTTTTTATTCACAATTTGTTTAGTGTCACAACTTTTTTGGAATCCGGTTTGTGTAAGTGAGATAAATGTGATTTTCTTTGTTATAGAAACCACTGAAATCCAAGAATACGGTTTGTAAGCTTCATAACTTTGGACCACGAGCTGGTCACAAATATAATACACCATTAACTGTTCTGGACGGGATCACTGGAAGTGGTTCTGGGTCAGCTAACTGTCATGGCTGCAGTTGGCTGACCCAGATTAGCATGCTAAGCTAACGTTTTCCTTCTCAGTGTGTTAGCGTTCTTAATTAAGTTCTCCTCATTAAGAGCGCTAACACAGCTAACCAAGGGTTAGCGGGTTAGTTACTGTAATTTCTGGACTATAGAGCGCACCTGAACACAAGCCACGCCCACTAAATAAATTTAAAATTGTACATGTATATGTACAGTATTTTTTTTTGTGAACAGTCCTTTTAACACGGCTGGTAAAAAAAAATACCGTAGCCACTGATCGTTATGTTCATTCCTCCTGTCTCCTAAAACCACTAAAGTCGTTCTCTTCAGTGTCAGAGCTGAACAGCCTCAAAAAGACTTTATCACACACGTCCTCAAATTATTGAGAGGATTAGGAATTCAAATTAGAATTGTTGCCTTTCCATCCCTGAAGGAAAAGTCGACCTTCTCAAATCCCTCGGCTGTGTTCACACCTCGAGACAAACAGCTTTTACATTTCATCTAACTGGGTCAGTGGACAAGTCCAGTTCTGCGTGAACGGTTCCTAAAACCAATCTGTTTGTACAAACTGCCACTGAGAGCTTTAACCTCCTGATGACCACCTGACTTTGTTCTGATGTTTCTTGTCCAGGGTTCGCTCAGGAGAAGCAGTTCCAGCTGAACCCTGAAGACGACACGTTTGGAAACCGTGTCACCCTGGTGTCGGACACGTTGTCCGTCCCCTGCGATGTGGAGCGAGACTCAACGCACGGGAACCAGATTCTGTGTTACACCAGGTGCAGGGACACACCTGTCCACAGAAACCTGTCACGTGAATGTCCTGCTGGTCGTTTGTCTGAAACACGAGTTTTGTTCCTCGTCACAGAAAAATGCCCGAGGACCAGTACGTGGTCCGTGTCACTGTGAGCGGGGTTCCCATTCCTGACAGCAAAATATGCAACGGCTATTATAAATCGTACTACTGCAGCTTATACGTAAGTTTTACACGTGAAGCACCTTACTGCAGGTGTGTCTCCAGGTCCTGGTTCATGTCTCTGAAACTCTTCTCAGGTGGTTTGGTACCGCACCCCGACCATCTCCTCCCTGAGTCCAGTCTCTGGCCTCCCAGGTACCACTTGTCTGCATGCAGAGGATTTCCTGGGTCCAGTTTGAACCCTTTCTATAAAACCGTCTGTCAAATGTCCTGCAGGCTCGCTGGTCTCAATCCGAGGACAGATCTTCACCGACGTGTACGGAAGCAACACGCAGCTGAGCTCCAACGGCCTCAACGTCCGGTTTCTGAGGTGAGAGGATGTTCGTCAACATTTATCAACGTGAAAACTCAGGAACTGTCTTGATGATGACTTGATTCCTCTTTACTAAGGCCATCAAACAAACTGATGGTGATGTGATGTCTGTAGAGGTCCTCTACTGTAACCCAGAGCTCGTGATGAGCTAGAGGTGTGAGGATTTTGGAGCCCTGAGGTTAAAATATCAGATTTAAAATAACCACAAATCAACTAAATGTTGACTCTTTGTGATAAACACAAAGTAAATCACTTTATAAAGGATTATATTTATGCAACGTCTAACCCAGGGGTGTCCAGATGTTTTCATCATGGAGCTCAGGGTGCTAATGATGCATTGTTAGGCTGATGGTCCTTCTTGACCATGTGAGCAGCTGGTTCTAGTTGATCCACTCTGAGAAGGTGCTATTTAAGAGACTGAGCTGAAAACAGCACCTCAGACTGAGGAAGTCCTCAGGATGAAAGACGAAACGTTTCTACAATTTATTTTGTTTTTTATCTTTTGTTTGTTTTGGTTTTTTTGAATGTCCAGAGGACCAGATTTAACTTTTTTTTAGATTTTTCTACCTGGATTATTGAGCAGCATCAGGATATGATGGAGCTCCTTTTAAAACGACCAAGTCCAAGTGCTCCACCTGCTGTAAGGCCCCGTTCACACAGAACCACCTCTGAAAACTTTAGTGTTTCTTCAATCATAAACAACAAATGAGCAGGTTTACATGGAAAAGGCTGTGGTTTCCATTTCAGTCGGGTTGCCAGATAAGAAATAATGAACTATAGTACTGTGGCTTTAAAAAGAAAGTACTTTGAGCTAAACTGCCAGATGTGCTGAGTGAAGGTATTCTAAGATGAGGTGTGTGTGTGTTGAACATGTGCACAGAAAAGGAGGGGGTAAATAAAACATTTTACATTTATCTGGCAACCCTGACTCAGCTGCATTCATTGTCTCCACCAATTTATTGGTCACCCCGGTCTAGTCTTTCCATAATAACTTAGGAAATGAGGTTAGAGAAGAAATATATGAAATTGAAGACAGAACTATGGCAGGCATTTAGTTGCATCTAAATATTGCTGAAACCTGATTACAAGCAGAATCTAACGCGCGTCATTTGTCTAGATGCAGCAGCAAACAGAGAAAACTCTTTCAGTCTTTGCCTGTGTTCCCTTCAGATCCTACATGGGAGGAATGCCGTGTGAGCTGCTGAAGCCTGAGTCAGATGAGCTGTGAGTCGTCTGGTCCTCTGTACCTTTATATTCTGCTAACACGGTGCATCTCAGATTATTGTCACCACCTGCCACTTCTACGTGTCTAACAGCAAACTAATCTCCAGCTGAGAGTGAAACGCGCACGTCGTGTTGTTCCTTCACAGGTACAAACTGCAGCTGGACTCTGACACCTCCACCTGGGGCTACATGAGCTGCAGGATGACAGGAACATACGTCGGTGAGCTGGACACAGATTACAGACGAATGTTGTTAATCTGCTCAAACTGATGTTCAGTCGTTATTCTTTATCCCATCAGGTCATCACAACCTCAGCTACATTCTTGATAACGAGTTTGGAAGGTAAAGTGCTGCTTCAGTTTTTAAATCTCAAAGAGCTGACGAACATAAAACTGCACCAACATGCTGATGTCAGACATTTTATTTTACTTTGCCTCCTTAAAATGAATTGATGGATTATCCATTTTGAATTATTGTTTATTATCAGATAATCTGTAAAGTGGGAGGTGGCCACAATGATCCACGGAGGATTCATTTAAAACCAAAACATAAATGATTTAACTTTCTTTCCGTCTTTTTTTAAACTTTAGGAGTTTACCAAATAAGAATCTGTTCTGGGTTTCATCTTTGGACAAACTCTCCATGTTCCAGACGTTCGCAGGTAAAAACAAACGCCGCACCTTTTAAAAGCGTGTTCCTGTCTCCGATGGGTGAAATGTGGGATGTGTTTCCTGCGCAGAGGTGACGGGCGTCTCGCCGTCGAAGGGCAGCATCATGGGTGGAACTCTGTTAACGATCCACGGCCGCTTCTTCGACCAAAGCGATGAGCCCGTTCGTGTTCTCGTTGGAGGTAACCGTCCGCTCGTCAAGTCCACTTTACTTATGAAGCACATTTAAAGCAGCAGCTGAAACAATAACAGTAATTTAAAGAAAAAACTAATTAATTCATTAAAACATCAAAAGAAAAACACAAAACAAACAATAAAATAAAAAATCAAATTACACTGAGTCAGTGAAAACAGATGTTTTTAAAAGAGATTTAAAAACAGGAAGTGAAATGTCCTGTCTCATGTTGGGGCAGATTGTTCCAGAGTTTAGGGCCACGACTGAAAAAGCCTGATCTCCTCTGAGCTTCAACCAGAAGCAGCTGCTCAGATGATGTCAGGGCCTGAGAAGGAACATCTGGTTGAAGTAGGTCAGAGAGGTAGGAGGTGCAAGGTCATTTAGGCACTTAAAGGTCAACAGGAGAATTTTAAAATCTCTTCTGATACGTACAGGGAGCCAGTGAAGGGAGGACAAAACTGGTGAGATATGATTAAACCTACGAGTTCATGTTACGAGACGAGCTGGAGATGTGACGGAGACCTGACTGACCCCAACATAAAGAGTGTTACAGTAGTCAAGACGGGTTGTAATGAAGGCATAGACTTCAAGATCGGATCTGGTCAACACAGACTTGAGCTTAGACTGGATCCTTTCAGCAGAACAGAGTTAATCTGTTTATTAAACTTAAAGTCAGTCTAAAACCATCCAGAGATTTGTAACAGACTTAAGATAAGGCTCAAGGGAGTCCGGGTTTACAGGATCAGAGACAGCAGTAGAGCTAGGGCTAAACGCGACTTCCGTTTTCTGATTGTTAAAATTTAAAAGATTTGAAGCCATCCAAGTCTTAATGTCATCAAGACATTTTAACAGAGGGTGAATTGTGCATGAGCTATTGGGTTTTAAGCATAACAGTGAAAAGAAAGATCATGTTTCCTCAGGATAGACACCAAAGGGAGCAGAGACAGTGAAAACAGTAGGTGTCCAAGAATTGAGCTTTGCGGAACTCCACTTGAAAGAGGCACTGAAGCAGATAATATATTACCAACATTAACACAGAAGCTCCCGTCACTCGGATAAGAACGGAACCATTCTAATGCTGCACCAGTAATCCCGACCCGGTGTTCTAACCTCGATATAAGGAAACTGGTGAACAGAGTCAAACGCAGCGGTAAGGTCCAGGAGTACCCTCGCCTGAAACGACCCGCTGGAACCAGTTTCCTGAAGCGTCAAAGTACAAAATGTTCAGTCTGAATGGATGAAAGTCGTCTCCACACATTGTTTGAGTGTATGGAGTCACGGAGACAAATCTTTTCAGCACAACAAAAGAAGAAGGCTTTGAGTTGTCACACATGAGAGGAACTGGTCTTTAGGAGCTTAGAAACGCAGCAGACCACGACGACAGAGAGCCGTCTGGCTGTCTCTCAGCAGGTCTACACTCCTGAAGCACATTTTGTTTCAGTCACAGCATTCATCTGATAACAAGTCGGTTTCTTCTGGTGAAGCTGGTTCACGTAAACATCAAGTATGAACTATGCAATTAGACCAGTTTAACAACGACCACAACACCTTTAGACTCTTAATTTTACTAGTTGTGTTTCATAACAAGCAGCTTTTAAACCGTTTGTTTTGTTTCTGGAGATCGTGACTGTAAACTTGATGTTTTGTGACCCACAGTGGGTCTCTTGCTGCCGTGTCTACGTGTGTCCACTCCACTTTCAGAGTGCTCAAAAAGAGTTCATCCAACCTGGAAGGAGTCTGTGTTTGGAAACCTAAACCTGGTGTCAGTGGAAAGGTTACGTTGATGTGACTGAAGCAGTGACCGACGTCTTTCTGACCTGACTGGAGGTCAGATTAAACGTTCCTCCTGCAAGTTTTCCACTTGGTGTCTTTTCTCTTCAGGTCTGCCTTGTGAGGTCCAGAGTGTGGCTGACGACAGCATCACGTGCAGGACGCCTGAACGGCCGCTGGGCAGCGCCCTGAAGATGTTCCCAGGTGAGAACGGGTCGTGCTTTTACCTCTCCTGATGCAACCAGAGCCAGAGACGACCCGCCCCTTTTTTATGGTGGATGTCGTGTGAGAAACTCGCCGACGCCAGCTGACGACACGAGCGCTGCAGGAATTCAGAGCTGTCGTTGTCTTTCATCAGTTACATCATCCAGAACCGTTTGTCAAGGCCCGCTGGGCTTCAGTGAGCTGCAACAGATCGTCTGTTATCAGCGGAGACAATTGTTACAAATCAGTCGTCACACGACACGCAGCTAAAAATAAACCGTCGGTGTGTTTGTGACTTCCTCGTGCCGGCTCAGGTGTTTTCAGGTAGGACCTGCAGGAAACGGCTGCAGGCAGGAATGCTCTGTTTGGCTTAACACAAAATGATTTAACATTTGATTTTAAAACCTTCCTTGACTGTAGCGTGCATGCAGCTCCACACGGTTTATTAAAGCACTTTCAGGACTTGACAGGAAGTGACGGGGACATATTGTCCCTGTCCAGAATGCAAAGATGAATAATTTTTTGTAACAGCTGCTGAAGAAGTTAAACGTTTGAGAAGCTGGAAACAAAAGAGCAGCAAAATATAAAACGGAACATTCTGATCAAATAACAAGAGGTGATGAGCAGCACGACTTGTTTCCACACCGTTAGCATAGTGCGGGCTCTGTGGAAGATCCAGCCGTGTTTTTACGTCTGAGCGGACAGAAAGGTGGAGGTCAGCTCCTGCTTGTCTCCCTCAGGTGGCCGAGGCTTGAAGATGGAGGTGTGGAGCAACAAACGACCCAGTTCCTTAAACGACATCTGGACCTACAACGAGAACACGACCGGATACTGGCGTCAGTGGATCGACTCGATGCCGTACACGTTTCCTGCAGAGTACGACGTCTTCACCACCAGGACCAGAGGCTTCTTGGTCCCTGCGCTCAGCGGGAACTTCAACATCTACCTGAACTGTGACGACAGGTGTGATCTTTACCTGAGCAACTCCAGCCGGCCTGAATTCAAGGTGTGAGCAGGTTTAACTCCGATTGTTGCCGTTCACCAGTGGTTGCTGTTTAAGATCAACTTGTTGCTTCGTCTCTGACTCCAGGTGAGAGTTGCATATCAGCCGTCGTATGTGAAGGACTACTTACAGCTGCAGTCCCAAAAGTCTGAACGGATCCGTCTGGAGAAAGGAAAACCGTCAGTTCAGCGGCTCGACCCTCACAACAATGACTCGTTCATCTCGTGCACACCTTGACCCGTCTTTGGTTTGTTTTGGTCTGCAGCTACTACATGGAAATTCTGCATCAGGAATATTACGGCGCTGCTGGTTTCAACCTGGCCTTGTTCCAAGAACAAAGTTCCTTCACAGAAGAACAGACCGACGACGCCGTGGACGAAGTTCAGAACATTGTTGCTCTGTACGAGGTTTCTGACGAGGAGCAGGTGTGTAGCTCCTAAACTCAGCCTCAAAGGTTTTTATTCAGAAACTTTGTTCTTCGTCCCGACAGGATTTAATGACATTAAAGCATCTCAGCGTCAACTCCGAACACGCTGTTACTTTAAACATGCTCCTGTCAGCTGCAGGCCTGAAACTAACTTCTGCACCAGGCCAGGCTCAGTCGGGTGAAAACGGTCACTTCTGTCCTTCGAAGGTTTATGAAGAAGTAGCTCTGAGAATCGAACCGCCTGTAAAGTTTATCCCTGTTTGGATTTATTCACTTTTCAACTTACATGGTTGAAATGTTTGAATTCAGAAAAGCATTATGAAATTCACGTATTTCTGAAAATCACATCTTTATGAAAATCACGTCTTTATGAAAATCACGTCTTTATGAAAAT
>NC_056516.1:39610040-39610357 GCF_014905685.2 Nematolebias whitei
CGTCTTTATGAAAATCACGTCTTTATGAAATTCACGTCTTTATGAAATTCACGTCATTTATGAAATTCACGTATTTATGAAATTCACAAATTTATGAAATTCACGTCTTTATGAAATTCACGTCTTTATGAAAGTCACGTCTTTTTGAAATTCACATCTTTATGAAATTCACGTCTTTATGAAAATCACGTCTTTATGAAATTCACGTCTTTATGAAAGTCACGTCTTTTTGAAATTCACATCTTTATGAAATTCACGTCTTTATGAAAATCACGTCTTTATGAAAATCACGTCTTTATGAAATTCACGTCTTTATG
>NC_056516.1:39610367-39612271 GCF_014905685.2 Nematolebias whitei
TCACGTCTTTATGAAAATCACGTCTTTATGAAAATCACGTCTTTATGTAATTCACATATTTATGTAATTCACGTCTTTATGAAATTCACGTCTTTATGAAATTCACGTCTTTATGAAATTCAAGACTTTATGAAATTCAAGTCTTTATGGAATTCATGTATTAATGAAAGTAATTTATGAAATATGCTTTAAGCACTGTAAGAACCTGTCCTCAGGTTCCCAGATGATTCGATGATGTAAAGTCTTGTCACAGAGTCAGGAGGTTTAGGAGCCAGAAGATCATTTTCCTCAGCTGCTGCAGGAATCGTTTCTCTGCCGGCTGGTTTCTTACAGCTGTCCTCGTCTCGTCCTCACTCAGGTGCTGACCTTTGACACGTGGCCGTCCAAAGTGCCGGCGGTCAAAGAGGTGCAGACCGTGAGCGTCACCAGCAGCTGTGCCAGTTACCTCTGTGGAAGCACCTTCTTCAGCCTGAGCTACGGACCCTCCAGAACCGGTATGTGACGGGCCCCAGACGTCGTTGACGCGGGCGTTTGTCAGGAGCGTTGTTTCAGTTCTGCCTGTTCGTGTCTCCTGCAGGAGCGCTCCCTCTGAGCGCCTCAGCAGAGGAGGTGGCAGCAGCCCTGAACAGTCTGTGGTCCATCAGACCCGACTCAGTCCAGGTCACCAAACAGGAGGACGGGGAGGGCTCTCACTACACCGTTACCTTCAACTCTGTGAGAGGTGAGAGGACACGCAGGTCCGTGCACGGCGCCCATCAAAGAGCACTTCGAGTCTCATTTTAATGAGTTCTGCAGGAACAAAGGCTGCCTTTGCTTTTAACGTCCACACGGATGTTGTGAGAGCTGGACAACAAGCATTTATGATCCGGTGACCACAGCTGGACACACCTGGATATCATTGCCATCATCAGGACGAAGTGACCTTTTTACTGACAAAGGTCTCAGCAGCACCGTCTAATCAGCTGAGCTGATGCAACACTTTGCTGTTTGACTTGATGCCGTCGCTCATCTCTGGCCTGATTCTGGTTTTATACTTGTGCTCACTGCTCCCTACGTGCACAGAGTGGGGTGTGAGCGTGTTGTCCACCCAGCGTTCTGGGAGTTCTGGGTTCTTTTACACCTCACAGATCTTTTCTCCAACATATTCCCACAGTTTGATTGACAGTCCTCTGAGCCAGTCGGAGCGTCCATGTCCTAATCCACATCTTGTCCTCTCCTCTTTAGGTGACTTCACTCTCCTTGACTACGAGGTTTTTGGCTCAGACACCAATATCACGGTCTCTGAGGTTACCAAAGGTCAAAGCAACATGGAGACCTTCACTCTGCTCTGGGGGGGCGTCCCCACCAAACCCATCACCTACAATGCGTCTAAGACTGAGGTCTGTAAGGACGAGGACGGTCCTGTTAGTCCTCGGATATGTTGGATATTATTTGCAGCTCACAGTAAATGTTCAGAACTGCTCTTTATGTTTAGCTTGGCACAGTAGAAGCTAACTTTAGCTCGTGTCCCTGAGCAGGTCCAGTCGGCACTGGAGGACTTGATGACAGCCGAGTGTCCGGCTGAGGTTCTGGCCACAGAAGGCACCAACGTGAAATACTTCAACGACTTTGAGAACTCGCAGGTAACGTGAGCGTTTCCTGAATTCTCCCTGCGGTGACTTAGTGTTAACTCTGAACCTCCACAGTTCACTGGCGCTCAGAGCGGGACCCCTGAGGTCCAGACTGGTTTCTGTGGCCGCTGGTCCCTGAAGAACGCTGCGGCTCTGTACCTGCAAACCTTCACCAAAGTGTCGGGAGTCCAGTACGGACCAGTGTCACTGGACCGCCATCCAACAGTAACAAATTCACTTTTCTCTAACCTCACTACACAGGCTTTATTTGACACTTCACACATATATAAGGAT
>NC_056516.1:39612371-39621164 GCF_014905685.2 Nematolebias whitei
TATATATATATATATATATATATATATATATATATATCCTTATATATGTGTAAATTTTTTACAACAGATTCTTGTTTCTCCTCTCAGCTTTGCTTTGCGTACAAGGGGGCGTTGAAGGATGTAGTTGGCATAAAGTTTACATACAGCAGCATCAACGGACAAACCCAGACGATCACGGCGAACATCAGCACCGTCTTCAACAAGGGAGCCAAGTCAGTAAAACACAGCGAGTCGTTTTGTTGGAACGCTTTGGCTGAACGTCTCTGCAGCGTGTGAGAGTGACGTGTCTTCACAGGTGGAGCTACAGATGCATGGATGTTCAGAGCGCTCTGCAGACGGCGTATGTCGGGAGCAAGTACTCCCTGCAGGAGCTCTACCTCTACAGAGACGCCTCGGCAGCAGACTTTTATGTGGACGCTGTTTACATCGGGAAGAGTCCCACGACACAAGACGAGAACGGTACGAGCGGATTCATCCGCAGGACTGAGGTCGTTGTCTTCGTACACAAGCTCGGTCAGTTTTCTGAGGTGGAATAAAACAGAGGTCACTGAACACAGCTGGTTTATAACAGAACGAGGGCATCGGTGTCGCGAGGGGCACAGAGCCCCCGGGCAGACTTCACACGGTTCAGGAGCTGAACTAAAACCACTCTGAGGATGGATCACTTTAGTCTCTGACTGGTGAGTCCGTGCACTTCAAAACGTGCACATTAGGTGCCTTCAGTCCCGGCCTGGGCTCTCAGTGGGATGTGCCTGGTTTAATCAAGGTTAACAATAATTAATGAATAATGAAGAGCAGGTGTGGACGGAGCTGAGGAAAAAAGCGGGAACAGAACTGAGCTACAAACACGACTGAAAACTAGAACGAAATATCAAACTGAAGTTTAAAACTTGTAAAAAGTTTCAAACCAACTCTTGAACCACTTGAATCAAACCGTGTTTGATGCAGTTTCTTTCAGTGTTCGGGCGTTTTGTTGTGTTGGAGCTAAAATACAAACAAACGATGACAAGAGCCGTCACAATCAGCGGATGACCCACTTCTTCCTGTTCCTTAGCTGTTCTCTACAAGAGGAGGCCGCCACCTTTTGAGAGTTCTGGAAAGTCCATCCAGGCGTTCTCCGTCACCAAACAGCAAGCAGCCGGTCCACAGGTCCAGTACCAGATCAAGGCCACGCCGCAGGACTGCGCCTTTGGTTTCCCACTGATGGAGATCGGCTTCCTGCAGGTAACGGTTTGGAGTTATGACTTTACAGGGGCTGGAGGAGAAAGGTTCACAAACCATCTAAATGAATAATCATGTACAAAGAAAGGGTCGTAGAACCGTGTAAGGCATGCTCGGCGTGTAGAGAAAGCCGAAGAAGGAAAAGTATTTCATTTTTTAGACTTCGGTCTTCTTTGAAGCTGTTGTGCTTCAGGACTAGACGTGAAGCTGCTCACCCTCTTCTCTGCTGTGTGTTGAAAGATGTCCCACAGCAGCAACGACTCGGCCCAGTTCATGGAAGGCGGAGCCAGCGTCAGCATCGCCCGCCCTCATAGAGCCACGCCCCCTCTGAACGGCACCTTTGATGTGGAGATCTACGGAGGCCGAGCTGAAGGTGGATCGTGTTATCTGTGATCTAGTAACTGTCGTGACTGTGCTCAGCGCGTCAGAGACAGGATCGTCCTGAACCTAATTATAGCCCACGGGCGCCGTTATCACAAAGACGAGCAGACGTCTGGAGCGTTTCCAGAACGTCGCTGCACAATCCGTCCTCCTGTCACAGCTTACTGTGCTTGAACAACTTGAACTTACTGTAGTCCGAGCCAAGAGGACGAGGACGAACCGAGGCGGCCGCTCTGAGCTGAGGTGTGCTCTGGCTTCTTCATGAACGAGCTGACAAACAAACAAACAAACAAGCTGAGAAACAAACAAACAGAATAACAAACAAACTGACAAACAAACAAACTGACAAACAAACAAACTGACAAACAAACAAACTGAGAAACAAACAAACTGACAAACAAACAAATTGACAAACAAACAAACTGAAAAACAAACAAACTGAGAAACAAACAAACTGAGAAACAAACAAACAGAATAACAAACAAACTGAAAAACAAACAAACTGAGAAACAAACAAACAGAATAACAAACAAACTGAGAAACAAACAAACTGAGAAACAAACAAACTGAGAAACAAACAAACAGAATAACAAACAAACTGAGAAACAAACAAACTGAAAAACAAACATATGGCCCTAAGGTGTAAATGAACATTTGAAAAAACAGAATTACTTTTGAAAAACAGAAATACATTAAGCCAAGTGTGTGCACTGTATATTGTTCTGTTGTTCAGTTTTATGCTGTTAATAAAGTTAAAAAAATAATAAAAAAATAAAAACTTCCTGTTTTGGCTTAATGTAATTCTGTTTTTTCTTTTGCACCTTAAGGCCACCGTACAAACAAACTGAGAAACATCGATCCATGCTTCTTCCTTTTCGGGTCGTGGGGTCACTGGGGTCACTGGTGTCACTGGTGTCCATGTCCAGCAGTCACTGTGGAGAGGCGGGGGACACCTGGACAGGTCTCCAGTCCATCCCAGGGACGCATGGAGACAAACAGAATAACAAACAAACAACACTGTTTCTGTGGCAAACAGAAAAGTTTGGATCACTAAGAGACACAGAAGTTTAAAATTCAATTCAAAACTACTTGATTAATCCCAGAGGTAAATTAAATGTTGTAACTCCTCGTCCTGGTTTCATTAAAGAGTTCTTCTAGATGCTGATGCTGTGGGCATATAACTTGTAACAAACATGAAATAAATTACTTTACCGTACAAAACACAGTTCATCTGCTCAGAAATGATCAAAGTCCACTGTCTCTGACAACAACAACGATGATGATGATGATGGAGCACTTTGTTTCCTGTTTCAGTTCATGCTAAACGTTGTTTTCCGTCCCTCAGGTCTGTCGGTGGACATCAGCGAGGAGGACCTGAAGTACGCTCTGGAGGGGATCTCAGAGATGGGTCAGGTGAAGGTTGTAAAGCAGGGAAGCTGCAGAGGTCTCACCTGGAGCGTCCAGTGGCTCACAAAACCTGGAGACCAGCCCCTGATGAAGGTCTGTCTGTGCTTGCTTGGTCTTGCTGCGACTAGCGGCGCTCTTACTGTTCTCAGGTAGATCACGTGCTTCATGGTGCAGTCACATTTTATTTGTGAGATTAGAAGCTCAGGAGGACGAGCAGGAGTTTTACTCCGTCTTCACGTCACAGCACAAAGTTTCTGCTCAAATAAAGTGAAGAGTGTTCAAGTTTTATCTCTGGTTGTCATTTATTTATTTTTTATTTAACCCGTCCACAGATCGACGACTCGCTGGTTGTCGGTAAAGACGCCGTCGTTTCTGCGGTGGAGGCGGTGAAGGGAGGTCTGCTGCTCCGAGGCCTGAGAGGAGATTCCTTCAGGGTGTGGGAAACGAGACCTCAGGTACAGCTCCTGTCCTCTAGATCTGGTCCTGGTTCTGACTCTGCTCCTTCAGTGAGCATCTCCTCCATGTTGCTCAACAACAGCCAACATGGCCGACTTCATGAAAGCATGTTTGTGATGAGGAGGTTCGTGTTGCTGTTTGCAGGTGGAGGTGTACATCAACGGAATTCCCTCCAACTGTTCTGGCGACTGCAGCTTCGAGTGGTCCGAGGAGAACACTCCAGTTGTGACTGGGATCAGCCCATCTCAAGGTTACCTGCTTTACCCACAATTCACTGTAGAGCAAACTGTGCCGTACTTACTGTAAGATCATTCCAGGGTCCAGGGGTCTGGGGACTCTGCTGACCATCACTGGGTCTGGATTCAGCCGTGAGAACGCCTCCATCGTGGTGGGAGGGGCCAGCTGTGAGGTGGAACAGGTCACAGGTAAGACAACGGTCCTTTTAAATAAACAGCTTGTAGTTTAATAATTGTTCACCTTTCTACAACACCTAAATGTTAAAATCCTACGTTGGTGCTTTTTTAAATAAAAATGATCTCGGTAATTAAATGTATGGAGTAAAAAAAGTGTCTCATTTTAATAAAGCCGTAAAAAACTCACCTGAATATGCCAAACATGACAATCTGAAGGACTTGGTGACAGCTTGTACACAGTTTCTGTTTTATGAACTTATTTAATCAGCCAGCCTTTTATGATGCACTTCAACACGGCAGCCATTTAATTATCAAACAGTTACATTATTGTTATTTACGTTTATTTAAATATTTATGGAATGGTCAAAA
This sequence comes from Nematolebias whitei, assembly GCF_014905685.2. Lineage (NCBI taxonomy): Eukaryota > Metazoa > Chordata > Actinopteri > Cyprinodontiformes > Rivulidae > Nematolebias > Nematolebias whitei. The sequence continues at coordinate 39,616,619 of NC_056516.1, forward strand.
TTCTAATTGTTTTTATTATAAGAAATTAAGTGATTGTTATAAGATGTATTCTTAATTTTACTTGTACTTATTTAATGTAATTCTCTCTTTTTCATTCAAATAGTGTTAATGTGTTGATTTATGTATTTATTGGGCCGAGGCTCTTGTTGTTCCGAACATTACACGACGTGTTGCAAACGTTTGTTTTTATTGAAGTGTAGAGATGTCCTGCTGGCTGTTTTCACTAAATTAACCTTTTTTTTAACATTTATTTTAGCTACCACTCAGGTGTGCAGAGTGGGCGGAGCCGGTGCAGGCACCTACCCGGTGCTGGTCAGCTTCCCCTCTCTGGGCGGTTCTCGTTACGCCAACAGCAGCGTCCTCCTCTTCACCTACCAGCTCATCGTTTCGTCTTTCTCCCCGCTGTCCGGAGGCGTCGCAGGTGGGAGACTAAACGCTGTAAAACTGTAAAAACACACAACCCGAATTAACTGAATTAATTCTGCCGGTCTTTGATTCCCCAGGGGGCACCGAGCTGACAGTGCGAGGCTTCGGCCTCGGTCAGAACGCCACCGTTACTGTCGGCGGCGAGGACTGTGTGACGATCCGAGCAGAGGACGCTGAGCTGCGGTGCAGAACGCCGGCTGTAAGTCAATAAATGTGTTCTGTTGGACCTGAAAGCTGCAGAACTCAGCGTTCTCCAAATATTTAAACCTTTATAGTTAGAACACTTCAGGACTGTCTTAAAGGACCAGACTAACTCCAGCCAGGGTTAAATACATACAGCAAACCCTGACCAGGAGCTTCAGAACAAGAGCTCTAACACAGCAGAATGAGACCTGCTCACCAACAAGTCCATCCATTGTCCAACAAGTCCATCCACTGACCAACAAGTCCATCCATTGTCCAACAAGTCCATCCACTGACCAACAAGTCCATTCATTGTCCAACAAGACCATCCACTGACCAACAAGTCCATCCACTGACCAACAAGTCCATCCACTGACCAACAAGTCCATCCACTGACCAACAAGTCCATCCATTGTCCAACAAGTCCATCCACTGACCAACAAGTCTATCCAATGACCAACAAGTCCATCATCTGACTAACAAGTCCATCCAATGACCAACAAGTCCATCCACTGACCAACAAGTCCATCCACTGACCAACAAGTCCATCCAATGACCAACAAGTCCATCCACTGACCAACAAGTCCATCCAATGACCAACAAGTCCATCCAATGACCAACAAGTCCAACTAATGACCAACAAGTCCATCATCTGACCAACAAGTCCATCCAAAGACCAACAAGTCCATCCAATGACCAACAAGTCCATCCAATGACCAACAAGCCATCCAATGACCAACAAGCCATCCAATGACCAACAAGTCTATCATCTGACCAACAAGTCCAACTAATGACCAACAAGTTCAAATGTTTGAATTTGTTAGAAGTTTTGGAAAGTGATTTATCTAAAATACATCTTTATTGTTCTTCAGGGAGTTGCAGGACCGCAGGTCGTCATGGTAACAGTGGGACACATGAGTCAGACCGCCAACGCTACCTTCATGTACGACAACAACCTGACGCCTCAGATCTCCGGCCTGAGTCCTCAGACCACCACTGTGCTGGGTAAGACGAGTCATGCTGAACAGTTCTGGCTCTGCCCGGGTCAGGCCCGATGTTTGAACGAAGCGACGCCTGAGAACCCGGCTGATGATGAGGACTCGAGGGTTAATAACACAGCTTGGCTGTGAATGGACGCCTGTTTCGTGTAGAACTGGACTCGGGGTTCTTTCAGTCTGAGAACAAACTGGATAACCAGCATTCTTTATTGTTCTTTAACTTCTCTTTGAAAACAGTTCTGCCTTTTGTGTTTCTGTCACCAAACACAGTAGACGTGAGACTGAAGGTCTAAAAGTGGTAAAACTTGGTCACGCCATGTGCTGCATGAATGATCTCTGCTCCACAGCTGTTGGGTTCACGTCACCGTGAACTCGCAGACCGGGAACATTTTGTTTCCTCTCTTTTTGTCTCGGGTTTGTGCAATGTTGACCTGCAGGTTTATCAGTTTGGTCTTTTGTTGTCTTTTATCAGAGGAGACGAACGTGTAATCTGCTGTGAGAATACCTGCAGGACGATCAGTGATGCTTTCAAAGGCACCAATTAGTCCTGACAAGTGAAGATTATCTGTGCCTTTAGGTGTCAGTGGAAACTCTGACGGCTTTTCTTGTCTTTTGTTCAGGACACCAGGTTCTCACCATCCAGGGTTCAAATCTGGGACTCGGAGGTAACGACAGCGTGGTGCTCGTTGGACCGAAGGAATGCGTCCTCGTGCAGTGGACTGAGACACAGATCACATGTCTCCTTCCGGTGCTGCCACCCAGCGTGTACGAAGTGGACGTGCACGTTGGGAACAGAGGATTCCCCCAGACGAGGTACAGATAGCGTGACAAGCATCGAGTGTCCAAGTTGAGATTTTAAGGTTTATTGTTCACGTGTGTGGTTGGACGGGTGCAACAGCCTGAGTATTGTCCTGATGGTGCATTCACCTGGCCCGTCCTGGTCCGTCCTGGTCCGCCCGGTTCCCATACGAGGCAGCGGTGCTAGCAGAAAGTCCAGGTCTAACTGCAGCTGGGACAAAGGTTCTGTGGAGGTCTTAAATGTGAAAAAGTTCTTCACTAGACTGCTGGTGTCTGGTAAATCCTTCCAGACGGAGACGCTGAGGTGTTTGTCTCTCCACAAGAGTCCCGTTAACCCCGAGTCATGAGTCCAACAGCAACCAGAGTTTTTGATGTCCAATCACTTTTTGTTGCATAATCCGTGACGGTCAGAAGAAACGTTTGATGTGAATATAAAACCTGTAGCTACATGCTAACAAACAAATGATCCTGCTCAACACAGATGACGTCAGTTCTTCTTCTCTGGAGGGACATATATTAAATAAAGACAAGCATTTTATACGTAGAGTTTTATAAAATGGTGTTTACTGAGTTTTAGTTGTTTTTTTAAATCAGATAAAACCAAGAGAACTTGAAATGAGCCTTAATTATCCTCCACCATCCCCGGCTTCCTGACTCATCAGCAGCTGCTGAAGACAAAGCGTCCAGCTCGCAGGACAAATGAAGTACTGGAAGATGAGCCGTTTGTTTGGTAATCATGACAACTCGTCTCTGTGTTTCTGTTGCACAGCGGTGGAGTTAATGCGAGCGTTGAATACGTCCTGGAGGTGTCCGGCGTCTCCCCGCTGTCCGGCTCTTTACTGGGGGGAACCAGGCTGACCGTGTCTGGCTCTGGTTTCAGCAGCAACCCAGCTGACAACAAAGTGGTTGTAGGTGAGCACCAGTCTGCTCGAGCCGCAGCGTCAGTCTGTGGTGCAGCTCATTCATTGTGTCCTGGCTTGTTGTCGACAGGAAGTTCTGACTGCCAGGTTGCGGCGGCCTCGGAGAGCGAGCTGCTCTGTGTGGTTCAGTCGGAGGAGAGGAGCCTGATCGTCACGAACCAGGGCTTCCATCCCAGTACGTCCCTGTTGGTCTTTGTGCAGCTGTCAAACTAAACCTGACACTAAACTCCAGAACAACAACAGAGATTAACTTACAGAGACGAGAGCCAGGAGCTGGCATGTGATCCTACCTCAGAGCTGTTCCTGAAACACAAACACTCAGAGCGTGTGCGAGCACGGGGCTCAAACCTGCGGGCTGGGATGTATCTGTGTGGGAATTTGACAGAACTGTCTGTGTGTTGCAGCGTATGGACAGGGATACGCCTGGAGCCCGTCCTCGCTCACGGTCTCTGTCGGAGACACGGTGGGGTGGCGATGGGAGACGCCCGCCTTCCAGAAATTTGGCTACCGGGTCTTCAGTGTCTCCAGTCCGAGTGGAACCACCTACGATGGAGGACCCCTGAACAGTGGGGAGACCAAAACACAAGAAGGTAGAAAACACGGAGGAAATCCAGAGCACGCTCTGAAAGACACGCAACGCTGAGCAACATTTAAAACATGCAGACTTTCCTGTAGTCTGTTGAAGTGGATCAACATCTGGTGAGCACCAGATGTTCTGAAGGTCTTTGAGCTTTTCTGATTCCTCAACAATTTCAAAGAACACTCTTAAAACTTCTCTCTGCAAAGTTATGAAGACCAGGAAACAAAAATCATGAAGTAGAAACAAAACTAGCCCAACAGGCTTCTCATGTCAACGTCCTTAAACTAAAAGTCTGTTAGCTGGACGTGATGCCTGTCTCCGCTTTGTTGAGCAACATCTGCAGACAGAGCTTTAAAACCAGACACCATCACCTTCACCCGCTGCTTCCTTTCTGGGTCGTGGGGGTCACTGGTGTCCATGTCCAGCAGTCACTGTGCGAGAGGTGGGGGACACCTGGACAGGTCTCAGTCAATCACAGGGACACCTGGACAGGTCTCCAGTCCATCACAGAGACACCTGAACAGGTCTCCAGTCCATCACAGAGACACCTGGACAGGTCTCGAGTCCATCACAGAGACACCTGGACAGGTCTCGAGTCCATCACAGGGACACCTGGACAGGTCTCCAGTCCATCACAGGGA
>NC_056516.1:39621264-39627635 GCF_014905685.2 Nematolebias whitei
TTTCAATATGTAGGAGCAAAACTAATAAACTCCAGGCTCCAAGGAGATGTCAGTGTATTTAACTGATCATGCAGACGCTTCATGCACGATGAATGAAGCTGAGCTCTGCATCAGGGTTGCCAGATAAATATAAAATATCTTATTTACCACCTCCTTTTCTGTGCACATGTTCAACAAACACACACCTCATCTTAGAATATCTTCACTCAGCACATCTGACAGTTTAGCTCAAAATACTTTCATTTTAAACCCACATGAACTACAGTTCATCATTTCTTATCTGGCAACCCGACTGACACGGAAACTACAGCGTTTTTCATGTAAACCTGCTCATTTTTTGTTTATTATTGAAGAAACACTAAAGTTTCCAGAGGTTGTTCTTGTGCCTTATAGCAGGTGGAGCACTTGGACTTGGTTGTCTTAAAAGGAGCGCCATGATGAAAACATCTGGACACCCCTGGTTCAGAGCGTTAGACTCGAGTTGACACAATAAACTCACCGGTGTCTGTGACTCCACCATCTTTATGTAAACTCACAGATTACAGCCGGCCTGATGAAGGTCCGTCTCTCGAGCTTCCACAGAGTTTTATTCAGTTTTGTGCACGTGTAGTGCAGACCCACATTTCAGATTTATAAAACCAAACATCTGGAGGAAGCACCTTTGGTATATGTCCAGAGGACTTTTCTCTTGTTTTATTTCAAACTTTGCCATGAGCACCTTTAACAGGAGTCCTGTCCATGTCTCTGGCTCCTCAGGGTTTTTCAGCTACCGCTTCTCGGTGCCCGGCGTCTACTACTACAGCAGCGGCTACATCGACGCCGCCGGCGCCATCGTGCTGCAGGGAGTCGTTAAGGTCGAGGCTCTGGAGGAGAGGAGCGGCGACGTCTCCGTCAGTGTGGGAGGCGTTCAGGCCAAGCGTGGTCCTGGAGGTAACTCTGACTAAACGAAGGAACGTGCACCTGGCACGAAGAACAGATGAAAACTGTTCAACAGCTGATCACGAGTGTCACCTGCAGGTTCACGCCGCCTCTCCAGAGCAGCAGCAGACTGCGTCGCCTCACCACCGTGCCAACAGACCAACCACACTTCAGATGAGCTTTTCTTCAGCTTCTCCGCCTGCTCCACCCCCACCGTCCGCTCCATCTCCCCCAACCAGGGCTCGTACCACCAAGTGATCCACGTCCAGGGTCAGGGCTTCAGTGAGGTCGCCTGCGCTAACGAGGTCAGCAGACTTCAGCCACCTTCAGCTGCGTGTTCTCATGTTTGCAGAGATGTCATAATGACCACGTTACTGATGCGGAACAAGCTCCTCGGTGAAATACATGGCCATAACATTACGACCCCTGTTCAGTAGATCCACTTGTGCACCCAGCATGTCAACGTCCTGACCTTAGTTTACCGGATCATTCAGTGTTCTTACTGCAGCCATGTTGTCTCCAGATGAACGGCCAGTTTGAGATTTCCTGTGCAGAGTTCACTTCCCTCTCAAGAACTTGAGTGAACTTTTCTAACTTCATGTCCTGCAGGTGACAGTCGGAGGTGAACCATGTCAGGTGATCAACAGCACCCAGTCAGAGATCAACTGCCAGCTCCGCTCCGACACCATGCTCCCCATCGGCGTCGCCCTCCCCGTAGCTGTCAGGGTCAACAACCTTGGCGACGCCATCGTGGCCATCGTGAACGAGTTCGACCGTCGATTCGTCGTCCTGCCGGTGGTCGACTCGGTCTCTCCTCCCATCGGCAGCCCCAACGGTTACACGAGGCTCCTCATCAGCGGTTCTGGGTTCTCTGAGGGCGGAGTAACAGCAGCCGGCGAGCCCTGCAGCGTCCGGTCGGTGAACTACACCCACATCATCTGCGACACCGCGGCGTCTCAGCAGCACTCCGATGATGTCATCTTCAAACTAGGTCTCATCCGAAGCTCCTGCAGCTCAGACTGCTCCTTCCAGTACTCCTCCTCAGTCACCCCCAGCGTCAGCAGCCTCTCCCCCAACAGCACCGACGGTCAGACTGATGTAACCGTGTCGGGCTCGGGCTTCGGCAGCCATGTGGATGACGTGGCAGTTTTTGTCGGTTCCACAAAAATGGAAGTGACTGACGTGACTGACGGTAACATCACGGTGAGAGTCGGCGCTCTGCCCGCAGGTACCTACCCAGTACAGGTGATCGTGCGGAGCAGAGGCCTGGCATCAGGTAACGTGAAGCTGAGCAGTCGTGCCCGGGCCGCCCTGAGCCCCGGTGCAGGCAGCCTGGCAGGAGGAACGCCGCTCGTCTTCACAGGAAACGGCTTCGCACCTGGAAACACGAGCGTGACGGTTGGCGGTAAAACCTGCACAATCCTGGAGGTGAGTCCGGGTCTCCTCCGCTGCCTGACGTCTCCTCACGGTGAAGGACCGGTGAGCGTCATCGTCCAGGTGTTTGCTGTGACGTACCCAGCTCTCAGCTTCAACTACTCCGCCGCCCTCACGCCGGTGATCAGCGCCGTCAGCCCCAACGCTGGTAAATACCTGCAGGACCGTCGTTCCTTTGAGTCGGAGGAGCCGTGTTTCCTTTAGTTAACGAGCTCATGCTTCCATGAACAGAGTCATCCTGACGGCTTGTTGACAGCTACACGTTAGTTTTTAACAGAAACTCAAATGTTAACTTAGAAAAGCTCTAGATTACTCAGAGTATGCACTGATTGGTCATTTTACATATTTCTATAGATTTAAAAGAACTGGCATGTTGCAAAAACAACATTTTATTCATTTTATGTTAGAGAAGAGTTTCATGGAGATTCAGTCTGCCAGTAAAACTCAGAAACATGCAGCAGCAGAACAAAGGTGCCTCTGTCTCACAGACCAAGCATCAAACTAGTTTCTGTTTGTGTTCAACATTAGCCGGCGTCTCTTTGTCCGTTTTCCCACAGGGCCGAGCGGCGCCGTCCTCACGCTGACTGGATCAGGGTTTGGCTCCGACCCTCAACTCGTCTCCGTCACCATGAACTACGTTCCCTGCAACGTGTCGGCTGTCTCCGACACTCAGCTCCAGTGCACCGCGGGAAGCAACCCGGGGGGCACCTATCCTGTCCTGTTACATCATCAGGTCAAAGGTCACGCGCAGTCGAAGGCAGCGTTCTCGTACGAGCTGATGCTCAGCAGCGTGCAGCCCAGCGAGGGTAACAACAGATCATCTCCTGGTTTTACTGAACTTTCTCACATTTTCTGGGGCTTAAATACTGTTTTTATGGAAAATACATTCATAAAACTCAATGTAAGACATTTAAACAAAAACATTTTTAGTTTTTAAATTTAGATTTTAAAGGTTTAAATGTTGAACATCTAACACCTGACACATCAAATGGAGTGTTCTCTTTTCATCACGACTTCTTTCAGCTTTTCCCTCTGCAGAGGTCTTCACAGCAAGTCCTCCATCTCACTCTGTCCTCAACATGTCCTCTGTCCTCAACATGTCCTCTGTCCTCACTCCAACTACCTCCATGTTCTCTCTAACTGCATCCATATGTCTCCTCTTTATCTTTGTCTTGCAGCTGCATTTCTAACATCCTACCAATATACCACTGTCCCTCCTCTGGACATGTCCACTGTTCCTCCTCTGGACATGTCCAAACCACTGTCCCTTCTCTGGACATGTCCACTGTTTCTCCTCTGAACATGTCCAAACCACTGTCCCTCCTCTAGACATGTCCAAACCACTGTTCTTCCTCTGGACATGTCCAAACCACTGTCCCTCCTCTGGACGTGTCCAAACCACTGTTCTTCCTCTGGACATGTCCAAACCACTGTCCCTCCTCTGGACGTGTCCAAACCAGTGTCTCTCCTCTGGACATGTCCAAACCACTGTCCCTCCTCTGGACATGTCCAAACCACCGTCCCTCCTCTGGACATGTCCAAACCACCGTCCCTCCTCTGGACATGTCCAAACCACCGTCCCTCCTCTGGACATGTCCAAACCACCGTCCTTCCTCTGGACATGTCCAAACCACCGTCCCTCCTCTGGACGTGTCCAAACCACTGTCCCTCCTCTGGACATGTCCAAACCACTGTCCCTCCTCTGGAAATGTCCAAACCATCTCAGTGTGTCCTCTCTAACTTTGTCTCCCAGTTGTTCAACCTGTGCTGTACCTCTGATGATCTCATTCCTGATCTTCTCCATCCTTGTCTCTCCTAAGAAGAACCTCAACATCTTCATTTCTGCCACCTCCAGTTCTGTCTCCTGTCTTTTTGTCCATGTCTCTGTCTCCAGACCGTACAACATAGCTGGTCTCACCACTGTCTTGTAAACTTTTCTCCATCCATCCACTCCATCCTGCCTGGACTCTCTTCTTCTCCTCTTCACCACACTCCCCATGTTCCTGGACAGTGGACCCCAAGTCCTTGAAGTCCTTCACCTTTGTGACCTCTGCTCCTTGTAGCCTCACTGTTCCACCTCCTCCCTCTCATTCACACATGGACTCTGTCTTCTACGGCTGACTTTCATTCCTCTTCTTTCAAGTGCTCCACTGGTCATCAGGTCCTACTGCCTTCACCTTCTTCATTCTTTTCAGAGCTTCCTGGACTTCACCCTCACTAATCTTTACCACTTCCTGGTCCACAGTTTCTATGAGCTCTACTCTTCTTTCTCCACACACAACCATCTGATGCTGTCTGGCCACGCTCTCCCCTGCCACAACCTTACAGTCTCCAACCTCCCTCAGGGTTCCTCTTCTACACAGAATGTAGTCGACCTGCGTACTCCTTCCTCCACTCTGATAGGTCACTCTATGCTCCTCCCTCTTTTGGAAACAGGTGTTGACTACAGCCATTTCCATTCTCTTGGTAAAATCCACCACCATCTGTCCTTCCTGGTTTCTTTCCTCGACACCAAACCTACCCATCACTTCCTCATCCTCTGTTTCCTTCACCAACATGTCCATTCAGGTCTGCTCCCATCACCACTCTCTCCTCCCTGGGAATACTCTCCATCACTTCATCCAGATCTTTCCAAAATGTATCTTTCTCCTCCACATCACATCCAACCTGTGGAGCATAACCACTGACAACATTTAGCATCAGACCTTCTACTTCTACCTTCAGACACATCACCCTATCTGACACTCTCTTCACCTCTACTACATTCTTTACTAACTCCTCCTTCAGGACCACCCCTACTCCATTCCTCTTTCTATCCACACCATGGTAAAACTGTTTGAACCCTGCTCCAATGCTGCGAGCCTTGCTGCCCTTCCACTTGGTCTCTTGGACACATGAAACATCTACCTTCCTTCTCAGCATCATGTCAGCCAGCTCTCTACCTTTACCTGTCATTGTCCCCACATTTACAGTTGCAACCCTCAGTCCTACATTCTTGACTTTCCTCTTCTCCTCGGTCTCCTGACACGTTTCCCTCCTCATGGTCTTCAACTCACAGTAACAGTTTCCACCGGCACCCTGTTTGTCACCAGCACCGGTGGAGGTCCTTGGTAACCCGGACCTCGACTGATCCGGTGGTTTCTCTTTGATGAACTCTCATTGTAGTTTTGGTCAAAGTGTTTTACATCGGATGTGCTTCCTGACACAACCCTCACCATTTACCCGGGCTTGGGACCAGAACCAGAGGTCCACTGGGCTGTGCTTCCTTGTGTCCGGTTTCTCTTTTCATCATGATTGTTTCTCCAAATGTATTTGTTGAAAACGTAACAAAAACAACAAATTCTAGAGGGGAATTAAACCACATCAGTTTCAGGTTTCATTGAAAATAAATTATTAAAATTTGTTCTTCCAGCTTTAATCTTTGTTTTTGTTTTTCAGCTGTGAGTTTTCTGCACGTCCACATTTATTTAAATTATTCCTCTTCATCTGTGACTCAGGGAGTTTTGGTGGCGGAGCTCTGCTGTCCATCCTGGGTTCTGGTTTTGACCCAGCTAACTCTGTGGTGCTGATCTGTGGACAGGAGTGTCCAGTCCGCAGAGACGTGTCCACGTCCTCCCGTCTGCTCTGCGTGTCTCCACTGAACAACAGTAAGTTCGAGCTGCAGGAAACGTCTCATTAAAGCCTCGTCAGTAAAAATGAATTCTGAGATAAACGGGCGGAGGAGAAACTAAAAGCAACAAAACTCAAAGAAAACCTCCTTCGTGACGCAAACACGGGAACATTGAAGCATCTTTATGTTTTACCCTGATCGTTATGGAAGAAAATCTTTTATTCTCTTTAAATCCCGACGTGGGAGCAGTTTTCCTTTGGAGGAAACGTTTGTGACTCAGAGAGAGATCAGTTTAATCTGCGGATCTTTAAACCATCCGTCAGAGCAGCTCGAGGACATCAGCCTGTCCTGCTCAAGGACACGTCGTCTCAGTGTTGTCCTGCTCGAGGACATGTTGTCTCAGTGTTGT
>NC_056516.1:39627645-39631769 GCF_014905685.2 Nematolebias whitei
TCAGTGTTGTCCTGCTCGAGGACATGTTGTCTCATTGTTGTCCTGCTCGAGGACATGTTGTCTCAGCGTTGTCCTGCTCGAGGACACGTCGTCTCAGCGTTGTCCTGCTCGAGGACACGTCGTCTCAGTGTTGTCCTGCTCGAGGACATGTCGTCTCAGCGTTGTCCTGCTCGAGGACACGTCGTCACAGTGTTGTCCTGCTCGAGGACACGTCGTCTCAGCGTTGTCCTGCTCGAGGACACGTCGTCTCAGCGTTGTCTTGTCTTCCTCTCTTCAGGCTCCCAGTCGGAGCTGAGCTGTGTGCTTTCTGTCATCAACCCTCTGGAAGCGGTCAACGTCTCCGCTGGCTTCACCTACAGATCTCAGCTGACTCCGGTGATCTCCGAGGTGTCTCCACGGCGAGGAGGCACGGCCGGGGGCACCCGGCTCACCGTCACCGGCTCCGGTTTCAGGTCTCAAAGACACGAACACACCCAGACCGTGGGCCTCAGCCGATGACTGACGGTCAGGGAGGACGTGTGGTCGTTGGAAACACGTTTCAAACATTTTTAACAAACGGAGGAAATGAGTCAACGCCTCACACCGCATGTTTAACGACTACACGTTTTTAAAATACACTAAACCAAACATGGCCTCACAAACGTCACGCTCCGTCTTGAAACTTTGTCTCACGGTCTGTCTGTCCGTGTCGTCTCTGTCGTTCCACTTCACCACAGCACCAACACCAACGAAGTCAGCGTGGCGATCGCCGGCTCGGTGTGCGACGTGGAGTCCTCCAACGCCACACACATCATCTGTGTGACCAACGCTCAGAGTCGGGCTCAGGAGGCCAAAGTCCGAGTCAGCATCGGAGACCGCGGCATCGCCAAGACGGTGATCCAGACACAAGCCCAGAGCGTCGGAGGTACCACCTCTGATCAGACTAACGGCGTTTGGTTTGTTGTTCTCTGCAGGATAACGCAAATTTCTTCTACATCGACGTGTGGTCGTCCCGGTTCACCTGGGGGGGGCTGTCTCCACCTGAGCAGGGCTCGTTCGTCATCATCACTCAGGGCCAGACCGTCCTGCTGGACTCCAGCACCCCCGTCCTCAAAATGCTGCTCATCCAAGGTGGGCCCAGGCTCACACGTACAAGCTGTCTTTGTTTTATTCAACTTGTTTTTTACTCTTTCTTTTGACAAAAGTCCTGAAGAACTGAAACACAAACTAGAGGAATTAGAATTTTCTGCAAAATCACCAGTTTAATTTAATTCAGTTTATTTCTGAAGCTCCAACAGACGTCGTCTCAGGTCTCTGAACAGAAACATTCACAGACGTTAAAAACAGTCAGTAAAAGTTCTGCATCTGAGGAAGCAGCAGATCCTGTTGAATCTTCACTTCATCAGAGTCTCTCATCCTGAGCAAAAACAGAGGAGACAGTGGGAAGAAAAAACTCCCTTTAACAGGAAGAACCCTCCAGAAGAACCAGGATCAGGACGAGTGAACATCTGCTTCAACCGGCTGGTTTGAGAGGACAGGAAGTAGAAACAGACACAGAACGACAGGTCCATGTGGTTTCTATGGTCCAGGTGTAGTTTCTATGGTCCAGGTGTAGTTTCTATGGTCCAGGTGAACTTTATATAGTCCAGGTGTAGTTTCTATGGTCCAGGTGAACTTTCTATAATCCAGGTGTAGTTTCTATGGTCCAGGTGAACTTTCTATAATCCAGGTGTAGTTTCTATGGTCCAGGTGTAGTTTCTATGGTCCAGGTTTTGTTTCTATGGTCCAGGTGTAGTTTCTATGGTTCAGGTGTAGTTTCTATGGTCCAGGTGAACTTTCTATAGTCCAGGTGTTGTTTCTATGGTCCAGGTGTAGTTTCTATAGTCCAGGTGAACTTTCTATAGTCCAGGTATAGTTTCTATAGTCCAGGTGTAGTTTCTATAGTCTAGGTGTAATTTCTATGGTCCAGGTGTAATTTCTGTAGTCCAGGTGTAGTTTCTATGGTCCAGGTGTAATTTCTATGGTCCCGGTGTAATTTCTATAGTCCAAGTGTAGTTTCTATAGTCCAGGTGAACTTTCTATGGTCCAGGTGTAGTTTCTATAGTCCAGGTGTAGTTTCTATAGTCAAGGTGTAGTTTCTATAGTCCAGGTGTAGTTTCTATGGTCCAGGTGTAATTTCTATAGTCCAAGTGTAGTTTCTATAGTCCAGGTGTTGTTTCTATGGTCCAGGTGTAGTTTCTATAGGAGGAAAGACAAAAAACATGTTAAGATAAAAATAATTGCAAACACAACCAGGAAGAGTAGAACAAGTAAAACAGCAGCAGAGAGGAGGTGAGGTCAGTTTGTCCTCTAGTAGTCTAAGTCTATAGCAGCATAACAAGCCAACCCTAACTATAGGATTTATCAAAAAGGAAAGTCTTAATCCCAGTCTTCAAACTGGACAATGTGTCAGTCTCATGGACAGAAACTGGAAGTTGGTTCCACAAGAGAGGAGCCTGAGAACTGAAAGATCTTCCTCCCATTCTGCTGCTGGAAACTCTAGGAACCACAAGTAAACCTGCAGTCTGACAGCAAAGTGCTCTGTTAGGAAAATATGGAGCAATAAGATCTGTAATATAAGATGGAGCTAAAGAGATATGATCTCTCCCATCAACTCGTGAAACCTGCAGCAGCGTTTTGGATCAGCTGAAGACTTTTTAAAGAAGTTTTTGAACGTCCAGATAACAAACAGTTACGATCCTAAACGTGATGAATTCACTTATGAATCTCTGTGTGAACGTCGAGCACTGAAACTGATCAGCAACTAAAATAAACATTTTCAGATCGTTAAAGAATTAGAAAGTGACATAAAGGTCAAAGGTCGGAGCAGTCGTCCCCTGAAGAGGCCAAATGTTTTGATATTTATGATTCAATCAGCTGAAAACGTGCTGAAGTAGTTAGAAGCTGATAAAACCAGAATAAACTTTAAACTGCAGAACAGCCGCGTTAATGCTGAGCTTTAATAAACATTAATCACTTAAATGTTGTAAACTGGGAAAGAAAAGAAAAGAACAATAAATTTAAAACTCTTCTGGCCTCATCTGATGAAACGGTCCTTAAAGAAGTCTTCTTGTGTTTAAACGGTTTGTGGACCAAACGGGTCGGGAACCTGGACCACGTGGCCCGGCTGTGAAGCCGTGTGGAGGCAGCTGCTCCGGTCCTCCTGCAGCTACGTGCTGAGAGGAAGAGCCTGCTGGACTTTTCTTTAAGACACAGCAGACTTGGTGCCGAGGTCCAAACGGTGATTTGAAACTGAGAAGTCTGAACCTGTTTGGGCTGAAAGTGGGTCAGAACTTTGAGGCGAGGTGAAGGATCACCGTTCTCTGTGAGCCCAGATGTTCATTTTGGGCTGAATGTTTATGAACATCTTGACACGACATCATGGCTGTCCTTCGATGAGCTCCTTATCTGTCCGGCGTCAGGTGATCTGTGTGTAAACTGCTGGTTGTCGGTGCTCAGGAGGGACGCTGCTGTTCGACGAGGCGGACGTGGAGCTGCAGGCGGAGAACATCCTGATCACAGACGGAGGGCGGCTTCAGGTCGGTCAGGAGGCGGCGCCGTTCCAGCACAAAGCCATCATCACGCTGCACGGACACCTGCGCTCACCTGAACTTCCTGTTTACGGAGCCAAGACGCTGGCCGTCAGAGAGGGAGTCTTAGATCTTCACGGTACGAACAAACTCAACGATGTTCTCACAAACAAACTCCTTAAGATGATGGCGTCTGTTCCAGCATTTAGACACGTCCTTACGCCGACAGATTCAGTATCGTTTCCTGTAACGCTTAGAAAAATCAACATTTGGCTTCAATAAACCTTTAAAAAATTTGTAATAATTTTATAATTTATTTATGAAAACTGTATTTTAGATTATTTTCTCAACCTCAGCTGGAGACAGTTATGGAGACTGGAGACAATTATGGAGACTGGAAACAATTATGGAGACTGGAGACAATTATGGAATCAGGAGACAATTATGGAGACAGGAGACAATTATGTAGACAGGAGACAATTATGGAGACAGGAGACAGTTATGGAGACTGGAGACAATTATGGAGACAGGAGACAATTATGGAGACGGGAGACAATTATGGAGACTGGAGACAGT
>NC_056516.1:39631779-39636651 GCF_014905685.2 Nematolebias whitei
GGAGACAGTTATGGAGACTGGAGACAATTATGGAGACGGGAGACAATTATGGAGTCGGGAGACAATTATGGAGTCGGGAGACAATTATGGAGTCGGGAGACAATTATGGAGTCGGGAGACAATTATTTCAGCATAAAGATGAGAAGCCATTTTTATTTCTTCTACAGAAAAAGTTTCTTTATGACTTTTTGTTCAGATTAACCAGATGAAAGGTGCTGCTGATCAGAGAGGACCAGTTACTCTCCTTTCTTTATTTAGGTTATTTACTGAACCATTTCTAACTGCTCAGAGTTTGTCCCTCTGGTCCCTCAGATGTCCCTCATCTCAAATCAAAGACTTTAGGCATCAGAAAGTCGATACACCCGAGACCCAAACAATCAGTTGATGTTCTCGTGGGTTCAGTTTCACAGTAACTGGAGTTGTTTATCCTGCAGGACATGTCAGATGAAGCAGCACCTGACCCTGTCCTCCACCCTACCTGTTCTTCCAGGTGTTCCTGTTCCTGTGCCCTGGACCCACTTGGCCCAGACGGCGCCCAGCGGCGCCGTGGCTCTGAGCCTGCTGAAGGCGGTGACGTGGAAACCCGGGGATGAGATCGTTATTGCCTCCACAGGTCACAGGTACGCCCGTTCAGTCCAGGCTGTCAGCGCGTTCAAGTGGGCGGAGTCGTTACGAGGTCACGCAGTAAATGTGACTCAAGTCAACGACAACATGAATATTATATTTCATCTACCAGTTATAAAATATAATGTGACATGTGGGTTTTATGTGTGAAGCCATCATATATTTAAAAAGAAAGGACTTTTTGTTTATTCTCATTTTTTAAAATACATTTAATTTTTTTTTTACACAAGACTGGAATGTTTTTTATTTTTAAAATGACAAAAATTCAAACACTTTAATAACATTTTGTTGTATTTTTGTTCAAACGGTCAATTTTAATTCAGTAACTAAATTTCTATATGGCAGCACGGTGGCTCAGTTGGTCGAGCTGTCGCCTCTCAGTGAGCAGGTCGCCCCGGTTCAAACCCCAGCCCGGGGCCTTTCTGGGCGGAGTTTGCGTGTTCAAAGTGGATTCAGTTTTTGTTTCGAGTCGTAATAATTTGAGTTTCTTCAGAAAGTTAAATCTTGTTGTTTTTTCAGGCACAGTCAAAAAGAAAACGAAGTGAGGACGATCGCCGCCGTGTCAGCCGACGGGAAGACTCTCACCCTGACCGAGGCGCTCACCTACAGCCACCTCGGGGTGTCGGTGTCTCTGCCGGACGGCTCGGTGTTCCAGGCCAGAGCTGAGGTGGGTCTCCTGACCAGGAACATTGTGGTGCGAGGCTCCCAACAACAAGAATGGAGCGATGTGATCGAAGCCTGCCCTGACGGCTTCAACACAGGTACTGGGGCGGGGCGTTTTTATGTTCTCTATTTTAAATCTCACATTCTTAAATGTTGTGTTTGTTGTGGCGCGCAGGTGAGTTCGCCACTCAGACGTGTTTCCAGGGTCGTTTTGGAGAAGAAGTGGGCAGTGATCAGTTTGGAGGCTGCATCATGTTCCACGCGCCCAGGCCGGGAGAAAACCTAGCTATAGGAAGGCTGGAGTACGTGGAGGTGAGAAGCTTTGAAGCTTGTCTGATGTTTGAGTTGAAGGCATCATGATGAGCGCTAACTTTACCTCGTGGGACAGATCTTCCATGCAGGACAGGCCTTCAGGCTGGGCCGGTACCCCATCCACTGGCATCTGATGGGAGACATCAACTACAAGTCGTATGTCAGAGGCTGCGCCATCCATCAGACGTTCAACAGGGCCGTGACCATCCACAACACCCATCGGCTGCTGGTGGAGCACAACGTCATCTACGACATCATGGGCGGAGCTTTCTTCATCGAGGACGGCATCGAGACGCAGAACGTCCTGCAGTACAACCTGGCCGTGTTTGTCAAGCAGAGCACCAGCCTCCTCAACGACGACGTCACACCTGCCGCCTACTGGGTCACCAACCCCAACAACATCATCCGACACAATGCCGCGGCCGGGGGCACGCACTTCGGCTTCTGGTACCGCATGCACGACCATCCCGATGGCCCGTCGTACGACCCGAACATCTGCCAGAAGAGGGTTCCCCTCGGGGAGTTTTACAACAACACGGTGCACTCTCAGGGCTGGTTCGGCCTTTGGGTCTTCCAAGAATTCTTCCCCATGAAGAGCGGGGGCTGCAGCTCCAGCGTCCCAGAACCCGCCGTCTTCCGGTCCCTGACCACCTGGAACTGTGAGAAAGGTGCTGAGTGGGTCAACGCCGGTGCCGTGCAGTTCAACAGCTTTGTCATGGTGAACAACGAGAAGGCCGGCATCGAATCCAAACGCATCTTTCAGTGGGCTGTGAGCGGCTTCGGAGAGAACGGCGGCGCCGCTGTGTCCAACAGCACCATCGTGGGCCACGTGGATGAGCTCGGGCTGGGCAGCGACTACTGCACCAGCCGTGGAGTCGTCACGCCGTTCGACGACGGCATGAGCGTCCTCAACACCAACTTCATCAACTTTGACCGCAACAACTGCTCCGCCATAGGGGTGACGTCCATCGACGGGACGTGCACAGACCGGTGCGGCGGCTGGGCGGTCCGGTTCAGTGGCATCCGGTACATGAACTCCCCGAACAAGGCTGGCTTCAGATGGGAGCATGAAGTGCAGCTGGTGGACACGGACGGCTCCCTCACAGGTACTGGTTCTACTGACATGAGTCTCTGTGGTACCGGTCCTGATCCAGTCCTCACCTCCTCACGTCACCTCCAAGAAAACAGACGTTCTTAAAATCTGAGAAAAACCAACCCAAGTCCTTCAGAAAGGAAAACTGTTGATCCAGAACACGACGTCTGGATCAAGGAGGTCAGGACTGGGTCAGGAGGTTTGGACTGGTTCTTACCGACACCACAGAGCCAGGTTGGAGACCTTCAGTGTTTTCCTACAGATTCTGAAGCTGTTTGTCACAAACTGCATGTTCCATTATCAGGAAACATCAACCACAAAGTGGTGCCCATGAGCAAGCTGCTGGACCCGGCGCACTGCTCCCAGAGTCCTGAATGGAGCGTGGGCTTCCCCGGCGCCGTGTGCGACCACACCGTCGGCTTCCACCGCCTGGCGTTCAACAACCCCTCCCCGAGCTCTCTGAATGCCAAGGATGTGATCCTGACCAACTCTCACGGTACGAGCTGTCCTGCCGCTCAGCGCCCCCTGCTGGTGGCAGCTGAGCCTCTGTGTGTTTGATGAGTGTTGCTGTCCCCTCAGGCAGCAGCGTGGTCCCCTACCTCAAGAAGAGACTGACTCATCCTATGGGCTGGATGGCCTTGATCCCCACCAGACACACTTACAACTGGTACTTTGTCAACGCGGATCAGATCACCAACATCACCTACGATGCAAAGTTTTATGGTTTTAAGGTAACGTAAGATCTGTCCCACCATAAGAAGTTAATTCCCCTGCAGCTCATTTCAGAACAGCTTCCTTCCTGTTTCCTGTCGCCCCACAGTCAGATCAGTTTGTCATCATCAACCACAACTTCACCCAGAGTCCGGACAACTTCCACATCACCGACAGCAGGAACGGCTCGTCGACGCCGCTGGACTTCAGCACGAACAAGAACGGAGACTGGTTCTTCAGCAGCACCACCAACGACCTTTTCTACCTCAGTGAGACTCAGATTACTGAAGCTTACTTCAGATTACTGTAGATTATTGACTGTGGTGCAGATTAATGAAGATTACTACAGATTAATGCAGATTACTGTAGATTACGGACTGTGGTGCAGATTACTTCAGATTACTGAAGTTTACTTCAGATTACTGTAGATTATTGACTGTGGTGCAGATTAGTGAAGATTACTACGGATTAATGCAGATTAATGTAGATTACGGACTGTGGTGCAGATTACTTCAGATTACTGAAGTTTACTTCAGATTACTGTAGATTACTGACTGTGGTGCAGATTAATGAAGATTACTACAGATTACTGCAGATTACTGTAGATTACTGACTGTGGTGCAGATTAATGAAGATTACTACAGATTACTGCATATTACTGTAGATTACTGACTGTGGTGCAGATTAATGAAGATTACTACAGATTACTGCAGATTACTGACTGTGGTGCAGATTACTAAATATTACTGCAGATTACTGAAGATTACTTACTGTGGTGCAGATTACTGAAGATTACTTCAGATTACTGTAGATTACTGACTGTGGTGCAGATTACTGTAGATTACTTACTGTGGTGCAGATTACTGAAGATTACTACATATTACTGCAGATTACTGACTGGTACAGATTATTGCAGATTACCGATGCCTTATGCAGTCGTTTGTTCAGGATACACTGATCAACGACCACGTTCAAAGATCTGCTCACAACTCTGGAAATTAAACACGTGAGAGTCTGGATTTAGAAATGTTCAGGAGATCTGTGTTTTCAGTAGAAAGTTCTATTAGAACCAAACATGTTCTGGAACAGATTAGACTTCAGATCAGGAGTAGTTGAAGATAATCTGAGCCTGTTTGAGTTTCTCAGATCTGGAGAAACGTCTCTAAAGGCTGATCATTTTTAATCATTAACTTTAATTCTTATTTAGCGGACTTCTCAGAGGCTGAAGGTCCAGCTCTGGTCATGGTTCGTTCCTTAAGATGATTGACGCGTGACTTGTTGGTTCGTTCCTTCAGATGATTGACGCGTGACTTCTTGGTTCGTTCCTTCGAATGATTGACGCGTGACTTGTTGGTTCGTTCCTTCATATGATTGACACGTAACTTGTTGGTTCGTTCCTTCAGATGATTGACGCGTAACTTGTTGGTTCGTTCCTTCAGATGATTGACGCGTAACTTGTTGGTTCGTTC
>NC_056516.1:39636751-39640802 GCF_014905685.2 Nematolebias whitei
TTCAGATGATTGACACGTGACTTGTTGGTTCGTTCCTTCAGATGATTGACACTTGACTTCTTCAGTCATTTGTGTAAAATATTCCTCGGACGTTATAAAAAGTAAAAAGTAGAATTAGATTTTTGTTCTTTCTTGGATGCGTGGAGCATGTCCAGACTCTGGTTGAAACATCTGCAAACATCAAGCATTCATCTGGCTCCCAGTGGAAACAACTGGTTTGTGTTTCTGCAGTCTCTGGGAAGACGGGCCAGCGCCGGCGGAGGAACAGCGTGGACCGCTCCATGCTCGATGTCGTGACAAACTTCGCCGTCTACCGCTGCTTCTTCCCCAAATGCATCCCTCCACCTCCGGCGACCCTGGCTCCGATCCCGAGCCGCCGACCCGACAACTTCGTGTGCGTTCAGACGCTTCTCGACCTTCGTCTGACCCGACAGCATCGTCTGGGATTAACGTGTGCGTGTTTCTCCCCAGTCTGTGGTCCGACGCTTCGTTCTGGAGAAGTTCTGCTGAGAACAACTTCAGCGTTCCAGCTGATGGCGCCAACGTCATTATCCCGTCAGGTAACAAACTCTGCAGGGTTCATTCCCTTATTTATAATCTGAGATTACCAATAATCTGATGTTTTATCTCCCAGTTCTGAGCTGTGGGTTGATCAGATCTAAGTGTTAAAAATAAAAATCCAAAGATCTTTGGAGAAAATTTGTTGTTTTGTTTCAGTCTCTGGACTTTTGTTGTCAATCTAAAGATGCGTAAATAATCTGCTGTTGTGATTAAACTCGACATAAATAATCTGCTGTTGTGATTAACCTCGACATAAATAATCTGCTGTTGTGATTAACCTCCATGTTTGCACCGAACCTCAGGCAGGTGGGTCGTTCTGGACCGGGACACACCGGCCCTCAACAAGCTGATGGTGGTCGGAGTCCTGGAGATTCCTGATTCCCTGAACGCCTCGTCCACGCCCGAGTACCGCTCAGTGGTGCTCGATGCAGTTTACGTCTCCATCCAGGTCAGCGCCATGGCCCAGATTATCTCCTCTAATCTGGTTTTAATCCTATCTTGGTCAAATGTTTGTCTTCAGAGGACAGGTCTGTGCAAAAGTCCTGATCCAGTCCTCATTTCAAGGACCCGGACTTCATTAGTCGGTTAAACTGGTCTGGATCTGTGGTGCTCCAGACTTCCTGGAGGTTTTCTAGTTTTTCTTTCCAAGTTCCTTAAAAGTCTTGAAGCGTGTCAGGTGTGAAGTCGGTTCTGGTTCTGTTCCAGGGAGGCCGGCTGATCGCAGGATGGAGCGACGAGCCGTTCAGAGGTCAGCTGGTCATCAAGCTGAGGGGGAACCACAACACCCCGGACTGGCTGCTGCCCAACGGACCCAACCAGGGCTGCAAAGTCCTGGGTAAGACCCCAGACCAGGACTTTACCACCGTCATGTGGTGAAAACAGGAAACTGAATTGAACCGGACGTTAATGACCCTGAAAGGACCTCAGTCAGGAACGAGCTGTTTCATTTATTTCTGTTTTTAAGAGTGGTGTGTGCTGCAGCTCAGACTCAGAGTTTAAAGAGAGATTTACAGCAGAAACATTGTTTTTGTGCATTTCATCCCAAATAAGGAAACAGAATAGATTTAATTCAGTAAAGGACAAATAAATGGAAACAAAGTTCAGTCAGGTCCTCTGGACGGGTTCTTTTTTTGTTGAGACGTTTCATCCAGAGGACCTGACTGAACTTTGTTGGATCTTTGAGATGAAGAAAGAGGTAGAGGAAGAGTTTTCTGAACAGCAACAGCCGAAGCTGCTTATCTTTGTTGTGATTTGACTCTCGACAGGTTCAGTTTGTTGTTACTCAGACAAACATCCTGACGTTCTCAGAGGGATTTAATCTGATTATTAAAATCAGAGCCAAGAAACAAAATGAACCTGAGTCTGATTCCTCTGAACGTTTCTTCTTTTTCAAACACGTTTAAAAACCTTTCCGTGTCCTAACCATCGTTTATGACTGTTTTGATGTCCTGCTGCTCCGAGCGTCTCATTCGGCGTGAAGCGCTCGGCGCCGTGCTTCAGTCCAGGTGTGCTCGTCCCGCAGGTGTGTTTGGCGCTCTGGAGCTGTTCGGACGGCCTCGCAGCGTTTACCACACCAAACTGGCTGCCACCGCCGCCGCCGGAGCCACCAGCCTGACTCTGAGGCAGCCCGTCGACTGGCAGGTTTGTGTTCGTCGTTGACCTTTAAAAGCCGAGAAGGTCGGAGCGTCTCACTCCGCTGCGTCCCGTCTGTGTTCAGGTGGGAGACGAGGTCGTCGTCTCCACCAGCAGCTACCAAGCTGCAGAGACAGAAAAACACGTGATCGCTGCTGTGTCGTCCGACGGCCGCGTGCTGACCCTGAACCAGCCTTTGGCCCACACGCACATCGGTCAGTTTCAAGACACAAAACTTGACCTTCAAACTTTTTACTGACCAGTAAGCATCTTACCTGTAGCGCTGCGAGTGTGCTCAACAGAACCATCAGCTGACTGAGTCTGAAGATGTTAGTCGTGACAAAACGAACCCCAGAAGGAGCTCAGAGGCTCTACAGGAAGTCGTTCAGGTTTCTCCTCGCTCACTTGGTGTTTCCTGCCCCCAGGTGAGGCTCATTCTGTGTCAGGTACGGCGTTCTCCTACGTCCTGGCAGCTGACGTTGGCCTCCTGACCAGAAACATAAAGATCGTCGGTCAGGAGTATCCAGACATGATGGCCGAGTCGTTCGGAGCCAGACTGCTGGTCGGCACCTTCTCCAGCGCCGGAGTCCACTACAAAGGTAGGGAGACCTTCTTTTAGCTCCTTTAAACCAAACGTGCACGTTGAACAACAAACTGCTGCTGGGATGAAACACGTCTTCGGACCAAAGAGTTTCTTCAGTGACAGACGCAGTGACTCGACATGCTGTGAAATGATACAAGATGGATAACTTAAAGAAAACTCTTTGATTCAGGAACATCTGAAGGTTTCTTTGTTCAGTCAGAAGATCTGTCTCCACGTTCCGATAAATGTAGCAAACGTTAAGACAAAGTCTGCTGATCTCATGCTGCTGATCTCATGCTGCTGATCTCTTGCTGCTGATCTATTTCATGTTGCTGCGTTCATTCGACTCATCTGCTCACACAGACTCATGTTCGTGCTGCTGTTGTTCAGCGTATTGTTTTTGTACTACTAGTGCTTAGTGTATTCTTAGTTTAGTGTATCTCTTAGTTCATATCTTTGATCTTATTATTGTTTTTCTTTACAATTTATACTTTTGTTGGATGTAACTGGGACTCTGTGTACACAGTATGTGTACATGTGGTGGAATGACAAATAAAGAAACTTTGACCTTGACCTTGATAAATCTGAGGAGCCTCTGAGGGACCCATGAGGACATGCTCTCTAGGTTTCTGAGTATTTTACACCAAACCCTGTTAGAACTACGACATGCAGAGTTCAGAACATCTAAATCAGGGGTGCCCAGTAAGTAGATGGAGCTCTACCAGTGGATCTCAAAGATATTCTGGGTAGATGACATTAAAAACAGACGTCAGCTGATCATCATCCATGAAATGTGTCTCTTGATTGACAGGCAGGGCAGCCAGTCTGAGGCCCCGTTTACACGACGTGAAACGTCCATTTACAGAAAACACCCTCATCCTCTGAGACTGAAGGTTTCTGAGTCCAGGTCTCAGTGGAGATGTTCAGAGAACCCTCCACGGAGGAGTGAGATGCTCCAAGTTGCACATGCACACTCCAGGGGGCTGCAGTCTGAAGTTTCTCTGCTCTAACAACAGTTATATTTATTATAACTGTTATATTTATTATAACTGTTGTTAAATTTATTATAACTGTTGTTATATTTATTATAACTGTTATATTTATTATAACTGTTATAATAAATATAACAACAGTTATAATAAACATAACAACAGTTATAATAAACATAACAACAGTTATAATAAATTTAACAACAGTTATAATAAACATAACAACAGTTATAATAAATATAACAACAGTTATAATAAACATAACAATAGATATAATAAACATAAC
>NC_056516.1:39640902-39641689 GCF_014905685.2 Nematolebias whitei
AATAAACATAACAACAGTTATAATAAACATAACAACAGTTATAATAAACATAACAACAGTTATAATAAACATAACAACAGTTATAATAAACATAACAACAGTTATAATAAACATAACAACAGTTATAATAAACATAACAACAGTTATAATAAACATAACAACAGTTATAATAAATATAACAACATATAAAATAAACATAACAACAGTTATAATAAATATAACAACAGTTATAATAAACATAACAACAGATATAATAAATATAACAACAGTTATAATAAACATAACAACAGTTATAATAAATATCACAACAGATATAATAAATATAACAGATATAATAAATATAACAACAGATATAATAAACATAACAACAGATATAATAAATATAACAACATATAAAATAAATATAACAACAGTTATAATAAACATAACAACAGTTATAATAAACATAACAACAGTTATAATAAACATAACAACAGTTATAATAAACATAACAACAGTTATAATAAATATAACAACATATAAAATAAACATAACAACAGTTATAATAAATATAACAACAGATATAATAAATATAACAACAGATATAATAAATATAACAACAGTTATAATAAATATCACAACAGTTATAATAAACATAACAACAGATATAATAAATATAACAACAGATATAATAAATATAACAACAGATATAATAAACATAACAACAGATATAATAAATATAACAACATATAAAATAAATATAACAACAGTTATAATAAACATAACAACAGTTATAATAAACATAACA
>NC_056516.1:39641699-39641923 GCF_014905685.2 Nematolebias whitei
TAACAACAGTTATAATAAACATAACAACAGTTATAATAAACATAACAGTTATAATAAACATAACAACAGTTATAATAAACATAACAACAGTTATAATAAACATAACAACAGTTATAATAAATATAACAACAGTTATAATAAATGTCAGAGAGCAGTGTTTTTGTGCTGCTCACTCTTTTTCAATATGTAGGAGCAAAACTAATAAACTCCAGGCTCCAAGGAGA
>NC_056516.1:39642023-39643660 GCF_014905685.2 Nematolebias whitei
TTTCAATATGTAGGAGCAAAACTAATAAACTCCAGGCTCCAAGGAGACGTCAGTGTATTTAACTGATCATGCAGACGCTTCATGCACGATGAATGAAGCTGAGCTCTGCATCAGGGTTGCCAGATAAATATAAAATATCTTATTTACCACCTCCTTTTCTTTGCACATGTTCAACAAACACACACCTCATCTTAGAATATCTTCACTCAGCACATCTGACAGTTTAGCTCAAAATACTTTCATTTTAAACCCACAGAACTACAGTTCATCATTTCTTATCTGGCAACCCGACTGACACGGAAACTACAGCGTTTTTCATGTAAACCTGCTCATTTTTTGTTTATTATTGAAGAAACACTAACGTTTCCAGAGGTTGTTCTTGTGCCTTATAGCAGGTGGAGCACTTTGACTTGGTCATCTTAAAAGGAGCTCCATGATGAAAACATCTGGACACCCCTGTTCTAAACAAATCTGAATACAGAAAATGATTAAAGCAAAGTGTTCCTGTCTTTGTGTAACTTGATGTTTTACCGCAGAGCGTTTAACTCAAACGAGGGTCATTTCAAAGTTTTTAAAAGCGGTCCACTTTAAGAGCCTCAGCTCTAAACTCTGTCCCACGGATGAAGCTCCTTGATCTTTGTTTGAAGCTTAGCAGCAGAAATGAGCTGAACAAGAAGCGCGATGCAGTCCTGACATGTTCGTCTCTTTTCCTCCTGAAGGTAAAGCTCAGATAAGGAACGTGGAGTTCTTCCGGTCGGGTCAGGAGGGCTGGACCGATTATTACGACCCGCGGTACTCCGTGGCCTTCCTGGACGTGGGAGAGGTAGGACATGGCCTGCAGGACCAGGACTTGCTCCGTGTTGACGTCCCTGAGCAGAACCTTTCTTTGTTTGTGTGACAAGGTTTCAGGAAACGAGTCGTACGTCCAGGGCTGTGCCTTCCATGACGGCTTCTCTCCGGCCATCGGCATCTTTGGGACCGCAGGACTGAGCGTGGACGACAACATCGTCCACCACACTGTGGGAGAAGGTGAGTTCACTCAGAGTGAAGACAAGCGATGGACATCCATCGTCCTTCAGTCAGAGTCTCATGCTGACCTGTGTGCAGGTATCAGGGTCTGGGGAAACCAGATAACGCTCAGGAGGAACCTGGTGCTGCTGACGCTGTGGCCCGGGTCCTACCAGGACCGACAGGAGTCCTTCAACATCCAGTGGAACGCAGCAATAGAGGTTTGTCCTCAAAAATGGACACAATCAGCTGACGGTAAAGACAACGTGCTAAAAACCATTAAAGATGAAACACGAGAACAAAGCAGCCAAGTGAGGACAGTGTTCCTGAACACAACAGAGTCCCTGAAGACAACAGGAGGACAGGGTCCCTGAAGACAACAGGAGGACACTGTCCCTGAAGACAACAGGAGGACAGGGTCCCTGAACTCAGTATTGACCTAAAAGGAGAAGAGCCACAGCCTAAAAATAAACTGTCAGCTGGACATGTAGGGACAGATGGGACATGTAGGGACAGATGGGACATGTAGGGACAGATGGGACGTATAGGGACAGATGGGACTTGTAGGGACAGATGGGACATGTAGAGACAGATGGGACTTGTAGGGACAGATGGGACATGTAGAGACA
>NC_056516.1:39643670-39653359 GCF_014905685.2 Nematolebias whitei
GTAGAGACAGATGGGACTTGTAGGGACAGATGGGACATGTAGAGACACATGGGACATGTAGGGACAGATGGGACTTGGACAGACAGGAACATTAACTGGTTAGGACAGTCTTTTGTCTCCAGTCTGTATTCTGTAAACCCTGGGGTCTCGTTGATCTCTGGTGGTCCTCTTCAGAGTTACCTGCAGCACACTGGACCTTTCAGAGCGTCTTCACTCCATATATGGTCGTGCTGCTTCCTGTTGTTGTGAACTGGCCCCCTCACAGACTTTCTGTTTCAAGTTAACTTAAAATAACTGAATTACTTTTAAAACCGTAAAGTTCTTCTGTTAACTCGTTCACGATGTGTCGACGCTTGTTCAAAACGTCTCCAGCGTTAATTACCTGGACTGCTTGTTGCTCAGGTGAACAAGGGGACAAACGTGGTCCTGCAGCACAACATCGTGGCGGGTTATGAGAGAGTGGCGTATCGCATCAACGGCGAGCCGTGTCCAGGTAACAAACAGTTGAGATCAAAGCTTCCTGTCCGACAGCTCAAACTAACAGAACGTCTCCGTCGCCGCAGACCTTCCCAACGACAACGAGGCCTGGATACAGAACGAGGCGCACGGCGGCCTCTACGGCGTCTACATGAACAAAGACGGTTTGGCCGGCTGCAGCTTCATCCAGGGCTTCTTCGTCTGGAAGACCTTCGACTTCGCCATCTACTTCCAGGTAGGCAGCTGAAGGTCCAGAGGTCTGGTTGGTCCATGGCTCCTGTTCACCTTTTACATGGTCCTCCTCTGCTCCTCAGACCATCATGAGTGTCGTCGTCTCCAACGTGACACTGGTCGATAACGGGATGGGCGTCATGCCGCTCGTCTACGCTCCGCCTTCTCTGTCGCACACGTACGCAGATAAAACCGTGCATGTTCAGGTGAGCAGCCTTACGTAACGAGCCTTACAGCTGCTGAGATCTTTCCTAAGACGTGCTTCTTCTCCCAGAACACCCTGATTGTCGGCAGCAGCCCGAACTTCAACTGCTCTGACTCTCTGGATGGAGACGACTTCAACGTGGCCGTCAGCGCCGGACACCGAGCGCCCAGACCGCTCCAAGGTGACGGAGACGCACCCAGACCTCCAGGCAGACGTTTGGAGTGACAGTCCAGTAGTTTTCACATCCAGATATTTCTTTATCATTCTTAATATTTCATCCTCAGCTTTTGATTGACAGCTGCCTGAGCCAATAGGAGACTGTGTTCAGTCCTCAGAACTGGTCCGCTGCAGGAACCCTTTGGACTGGGTCTGACACCGGGCCACACAGACGTGGTCTTAACACGTGTCTGTTGTGTTTCTGCTCAGGAGGCAGATCTGGAATCAGTTGGCCCACGTTTCAGTCTGACCACAACACGGCTCCGGGTAAACCTCACCACCTGAACATGAACTACAACTCCATCAAAGGCCTGATGGAGGTCACAGGTGGGTGTCTTCGAGCACATCACATCGTCCTCGTCTCTCTCACGCTCACTCCTTGCTCTCTGCTCGTCTTAAAGACACGACCTTCGTGAACTTCCGCTCCGTGTGTTCTGGTGAGAGGAACTTCATGTTCATCACCAACCCTCTGAACGAGGACCTGCAGCACCCAGTGCAGGTTTCAGGCATCCGGATGGTCAACAGCACCGAAGATGCCAAAGTTTTCATTCACAGACCTGATCTGGGGTACGAGTTAGAGTTAAATGCTAAAGAGGCGGGAGTTACATGAATCAAAGGTCCGAGTCAGACGTTGCTGTTTCTGTGCCTCAGGAAGGTGAACCCGGCTGACTGCGTGGACATGGACTGCGACGCCAAGAAGAAGACCTTGCTGAAGGACCTGGACGGGTCGTTTTTAGGTGCAGTTGGAGCCGTGGTGCCTCAGTCCGAGTTCGAGTGGGGGGGAGATCCCAGGAGGGGTCTGGGGGACTACCGCATCCCTAAAGTGGCCCTCACCGCTCTGAATGGCAGCCGGATCCCCGTGGAGCAGGTCGCTCAGTTTAAAGGTAAGAGTTGAACCTGCTGTGGTCGGAGGTCTTGGTTCAGTGATGACCAAATGCTGCGTTCAGGTGTCGTCAGGAAAAATTGCACCTACATGGAGTCCTGGCAGAGCTACAAGTGCTTCAGCCTGAACTACCGGATGATGGTGATCGAGAGTCTGGACGCTGACACGGAGACCCGGCGCCTGTCTCCCGTCGCCGTGCTCGGAGACAGCTTCGTGGATCTGATCAACGGTCCGGTTCTGATCCAGTTTAATTGTCTCTTGTGTGTCTGGGGTTCTGAATGTTCTATTTTTGGGTTCAGGTCCTCAGGATCACGGCTGGTGCGCTGGCTACACCTGTCAGAGGCGAGTGTCTCTGTTCCACAGCGTAGTGGCCGTCGGCCACGCCTTCGACGTGTTCTTCACCGGCGTCAGCCCGCAGAAGCTCCGCCTCCTGATGCTCAACTCGGACTCGTCTGAGGTGGGTCCAGTCCAGGGTCTTGCTCAGTTCACCTTCGGCGTCTGGTTCTTTGAGTTAACGGTCTCTTGGTCTGCGCAGAGCGTCCTGGTGTCGGTGTTCTACTCCAACCCTCAGCGGCTGGACGTCTACGTCCAGAACATTCTGGTCGCCCCGACCAACGCTGCCTGGAACAACGACAGAACCGACTACACCCTGAGGAACCCCACGTTTAAAGGTGGGCCGATACTCACACCCTGAGGAACCCCACGTTTAAAGGTGGACCCACACGTTCAACACTCACCCTGAACATGATCAGTGAATCTGTGGAAAGGTTCTCCTCCTGCTGCTCCTCCTCTTCCTGCTGCTGCTCCTCCTCCTCCTGCTGCTGCTCTTCCTGCTCCTCCTCCTGCTGCTCTTCCTTCTCCTCCTCCTGCTGCTGCTCCTCCTCCTCCTGTTCCTCGCTGAACATCAAACCTGCACACCTGGAGAACCTTCAGTTCTGGTCCAGACCAGCAGAACCTTGAAGGAGCATGAATGATGGGATGACTCTCAGCTACTACCACACCAGGTTCCAGCTGATGACACACGTTTGTGTTTGCTGAGGTCGACTAGATGTGGCGGCCATTTTGAATCGGGTTGACTCCAGAAGTTAATTAAGTTTCTGTTTCATGAATTTCTGTCCAGAGGTTCTAGAGATATTTTGCTAACAGACAAAATGAACACAAACACAAGAGAATACATGATTGCCTGCCTTCCATGATGACGGGAATAAAAGTTCATCAGCCAAGGCGGGACAGATGTGGAAGGATGCCAAAACATCTCTACATGTTGGGTCAAACATGGTGCTGACCGGACCTCAGGTTGACCTTTGACCTCTGGTTCTGGGCTCATTGGACCTCAGGTTGACCTTTGACCTCTGGTTCTGGGCTCGTCAAGGTGCTTCAGGAGTTTTGTTGCATTAAATGGTGTTTACTGAAAACCGGACTGGTTCTCTGTTCTCTCCAGACGAGTACGTTCCTCAGATGAACGGTTCTGTTGGTACCAACTACTTCGACCAGGACTACAAGATGCTGAAGGTCCTGCTGAGAGGCTCCACTCCAGTGGAGATCAGAACCTCCCCGGTTCTGGTCCTGGCCTTCAACATGCCTGCCATGACTGAGGCCGAGTTCTTCGGCGATAACCTGATCCAGAACCTGGCTCTGTTCCTCAAAGTTCCCGCCCAGATGATCCGCATCTCCAATATCATCAGGGAGAGCGGCGGCTCGCGGCGCCGGAGGAGGTCCACAGGCCTGACGGTGGAGGTGGAGATCAAGAAGCCTCCGGTCCAACAAAGCACCAACAGCACCAACGGTTAGAGAAGAGCAGAGCTGGGTTTGATCCGTTCAAAGTTCTGGAGGACCCAAAGTGAGACACTCTTTGTTGTTTCAGACCAGGACTTCGAGCTGCTGAAGACCATCGCTGATGATCTGGGTCAGGCGGCAGTCTCAGGGAACCTCAGTCAGTCCATCGGCTTCAACGTGTCCTCCGTGGGCATCATCCCTCCACCTCCTCCATCTTCAGACCCAAGCTGGAGCCAGGTGAGTCTGTTCCACACCCGTCCTGCTGGTTCCGGTCCAGATGAGGCTTCTGAAGAACTTCAGTGCTGCTAAATAACCCGTTCTTCCAACCGCAGGTGGCCGGAGAAGAAGTGACGAGAGATGAGCCCACGCCGAGTTATGTGTCCGGGGTTTCCCGCCTGCTGCTGGTGCTGGACCCGATCGCCGGCGAGTTCGTCGGTCCTCTGTACCAGCAGCCGAGCCTGAAGGCTGTGGACGAGCAGGTGAGACCTGGACCCAAACCAGACCCAAACCGTACCCCGAGGTTCTGTTTGTTGTATCATCTCACAGGATGTCAGGTCCTCCTCTGTTTCACGACAGAAATCCTTCTTCCTGTTGCTGCATTTCAATAAACATATACATTTATTTAGGTTATGATCATGTGACCACCTCACCTGCTCCGATGTGATCACGTGACCACCTCGCCTGCTCCGATGTGGTCACGTGATGTGACCCAAGGTTCTGCTGTTTCAGGGGAACTGTGTCTCTGTGGGAGTGACCACTCTCACTGTGACGGCCAGTCTGAAGGACTCCAGAGGAGAACCAGTGAACGGACTGGACGGAAACACCACCATCCAGTTCAGAACCTGCTGGGCCAACTTCACGGACCTCTCCATCCTCAGCAGCGGTGCGTTTGTGACCCGCCTGCAGATACAGAACGTTCTGTAGGACCTCTGTAACACCCGTCTTCTCTCTGCAGGGGAGAACCTGACCATGGTGTTCACTCTGAAGAACTGGGGAGCCCAGTCTGAGGCCTTCACAGTCAGGAACCTTCCCACCATGACCATTACCACCACGGGGGCTCCGCCCACCACCGACAACAGCATCTTCAGCTCCAGCACCTCGCTGACCGCCGGCGGTCTGTGTCTCATCAGCGTGATCTACGAGGTGGCGTGCTGCTCCACCAGAATCCCCATCTGTTAGAAGTTCTGTCCAGAACACGGGTCCATGTGTTAGAAGTTCTGTCCAGAACACGGGTCATCGGCTCCGATAGTCCGGAGGTCCGTTTGAAGGATTTACAGATGAAACGTTCGCTCTGAGACAGAAAACTACACAAAACATGTCGACGTGTAGATTTCCAAACTCCTCCTTAGTTTTCTACAAATAAAAACGCTTTTTCACGTCACAACATTTTTATTTAATACAAGTTTCTTTCAAAGGCGACGCCTTTAATGTCAAATATAATAAACACGAACAGATCTTTGATCATTGATCACTGGTTTTAATTTTACTGAAGACACGATGATTAAATCAACTTGAAACGTTTTCAGAATGAAAATGAGAAAATAAAGATTTCTGTAAAACTGACAAATCTGAAGAAAACCTTTGGATTTAACAAATCTGAAGAAAACCTTTGGATTTAACAAATCTGAAGAAAACCTTCGGATTTGACAGATCTGAAGAAAACCTTTGGATTTGACAGATCTGAAGAAAACCTTTGGATTTGAAGTTCTTCAACTCCTCATTTATACAACGGTTCTGATCCACTTCTGGTGTTTTGTCTTTTATTCTTCTGGTCTGGATGAAGGTTTTCATGTTTTATCTTTCAGGGGAGGATCTTGGACCATTTCTTGGGAAAGAAAAATCAATAAATGATTATTTGTTGACCTGAAGGAAAAATGTTGCACTTTATGGAATGTTTCATAAAAGTCTCTTCAATAAATTCTACTTTTCATGTAAAATCCTGTTTCGAACGTTGTTTTCTTCCTGAAGCCCGTCGGGTCGAGCTGAGCAGAACTTCTCCAAACCTTCACCCTGATCCAACAGTCCAAGTTTCTGAGGGGCGATCATGTAATCTAAATCAAAACACGTCCGCTCACCGACCGGTCGTGAGACACGGGTCACATGGGGTCAGATTCTGGTCCACTCCTCCTGATCAAACTGCTCCAGCTGTTTCAGGTCTGAAGGTTCTCCTCCAGATGTTTCAGCTCTTTCCCCAGATGTTCAACAGGATTTAACTCAGAGGGGACACTTGAGAACAGTTTGTTTCTGATCTGGTCTTGGTGTCTGTGTTTTGGGTCGTGATCCTGTTGGAGGACCCGTGAGGCCTCAGGGGTCACCAGGGGTCATCAGGGGTCACCAGGGGTCATCAGGGGTCACCAGGGGTCACCAGGGGCAGCAGAGTCGGTTCCTGGGGTTTAAGAGTAAAACCCAGTCTCTGTCCGTGGTTCTGAAGGCTCCGACTGGCTGCAGTTTACTGCCGGACCTCAGAACCGAGTCTGTTTCTCCACAAGATGGTGCCACAGATAAACCCAGACTGAGGATCAGAACCACTTGGACTGGACCCGTTCACCTGCAGAACCAAACGTCTGATGGTTTTCATCTCAGAGAGCTGGAACCTGACCTCCAGAGTTCATTTTGGACCCGCACTCAGCTCAGAATGTGGGTGTGTTCTGACCCGGTTCTCTGACCGTTTGGACCTCCTGAGCTCACAGTCGGGTCCAGTCTGCGGCTCAGACTCTGGGGTTCTGTTGGACCTTTTCCCTCCTGCTGCCCTGCAGAGCGACGTGGTTCTGAAAGTCTCTGAGAGCAAAGACGGAAACATTTTAAAGAACTTTCGAACATGACCCGGGTTCCACCCAGAACCCGGGTCGAGCCTCATGACGTCATGCTGTCCATCTATAAGACCTTCTCCTCTGCCAAGGAACTGGGTCTGAACGCCAGTTGGTTCCGGTCCTCCAAGGCTGCTGACGGGGGACAATATGCGCACGAGCACGTGCACGTGTGTCTCTTCTTTCGTGTCAGTGCAGCAGAAGAACTCTGAAGGGGGGACACGTCTGTCCTCCTGGGTGAATACTGGACCTGAGGGTACCTCTGGACACTTCAGGTTCTGGACGGTCCATTTCTGTCCCCGGTTCTTCAAGGTCCAAAAACGTTCTGATAGTTCCAGATGTTTGGGTTTTATTCAAGTCCAGAAGTTTCAGTAAAGACCTTTATTCTCCTAAAATTATTTTAAATCATTTTCAGATTTTCTTTAGTTGGTGGTGCAGAGGTTAGAGAAGGCGCGCCTGAGGGCGCAGGTTTGATCCCCCGGACGACAACATCTAAATGTGGGTGGGACAGGTGAAGCACCCACACCTGCCTCCACCCTCATTTGTCCCACTCTGGGCCCTTGAGCAAGGCCCCCCCATCTGCTCCCCCCTCCACACAGAGGCTGTCGGTGTCTGGTTGGTCATGAGGAACATCTGGAGCGTGTTCTCTGTGGAGACCCTGAAGGAGCAGCTGAAAGAAGAAGAATTAACAGAAGCTGCTCACCTTCTCCACTTGCTACAGAGACAACAGGAGGTGTCCCTCTGTCCCACCTGTCCCCAGTCCTCGTCTCAGTGTCTCCATGTGGACAGATGTTAGGTTCTGGTTCCTGTTACTCTTTGATCTCATCGGTGCTGAACCTCGTCATGTTTGGTCCTCTTAATGGGACTTGTCCAGATGTTGGATTCTTGGGTTCTGACTGGTTCTGGTGGGTTTCTAGGACCGGCACCACAGAATCAGGAGGTTTGTAGGACACAGTGAGACCAGAGACCGTCTCTCGTGGTCCATGTCTTCACTTGTTTAACAGAAGCTTCAGGTGGAGTTCTGGTGTTTGGCCCGCTGGACCTCCGGTACCAGACAGCAGGAAGTCCTACAAGCTCTGTAGAACTTTGTGGAGAAATCTCTCGGTTCTGTTCACAGTGACGAGCTCTCTGCTTCGAGTGAAGGAACCAAACGGGTCGGGCCCTGCGGTTCTGTTGTCAGGTCCAAAGACTCCTGTCAGAACCTCCTGGACCACGCTGGCCGGTACCTTTTACTCCTCTTTAAGGTAAAGCTTGTACTTCAGAACCGCTGGTCCAGGTCCGGTCCAACAGCTTGTAGAACTTCAGCAGTGCTGGTTCTGGTCTCTCTGGGCCTCAGTGAGTAGCTGACCCGTCTCCAGAACCTCAGGGCGGTTCTGAACTTCCTGGTGACTCAGAGGAACACGGCTGTGATCGTGTTTGGATCTCCAGCTCGCCTCGAGCTCCTGTCCTGCAGGACCACCTGAAGCAGGTCCAGACCTGGAGGTTTATTCAGAACCTGCTCATCAGCAGAACCTGAACCTGGGCCCAGAACCCCTGAAGACCCTGCAGAACGACCAGACGCATCACGGACCACGGGGACTTAAACAACTCTCCAAAGAGTTCAGGAATATAAACCTGAAGATGCTGAGAATCAATACAAACATTGACAATTATTTTACTGACAGGAACAAAAATAACATTAAAGTTATTTGGAATATATTGAACAATGTCATTAAGAAAAGTTCTAGACCAATTATCATCAATATGTCATCAATAATGATGACATCATTAATGGCTAATAATCTCAACAGGTATTTTGTGTTGGATGAAAACTGGCAGAACCAGTTTGTGATCCTGGATCAGCTGATCGATCCTGGATCATCTGATCCTGGATCAGCTGATCGATCCTGGATCAACTGATCGATCCATCATCAGCTGATCGATCCTGGATCAGCTGATCGATCCATCATCAGCTGATCGATCCTGGATCATCTGATCGATCCATCATCATCTGATCGATCCTGGATCAGCTGATCGATCCTGGATCAGCTGATCGATCCTGGATCAGCTGATGATCCTGGATCATCTGATCGATCATGGATCATCTCATCGATCCTGGATCAGCTGATCGATCCTGGATCAGCTGATCTATCCTGGATCATCTGATCGATGCTGGATCATCTGATCGATCCTGGATCAGCTGATCGATCCTGGATCAGCTGATCTATCCTGGATCATCTGATCGATGCTGGATCATCTGATCGATCCTGGATCAGCTGATGATGGATCAAACATTAATAAATTAATTCAATGTCTGTCAGCTGTGGAAGAGAAGTCACAGATGTTGTAAATAAAAGTAAATCCACGGCGTCACAGACCGTTGTGGTTTAGATGTGATGACGGTGAAAAAGGTTATGAGACCGTTGTTCCACCAATGACCTTCATTCAACCTTTACTTATACTGGTTAGTCCCACTGAGACCAGTGGCAGCTCCAGAGATCATTTTCTGCAGAGGCTAAGTGTGTGTGTGTGTGTGTGTGTGTGGGGGGGGGATAAACATTTTACTGACGGTGCTATGAAGGATCATTTGTTCTTTCAGTTCTCAAGGTCAAGGTGTCTTTACTGTCATCCTCATCACATGTGGTACATGAGGTGGAATGAAACTGTTCACAGGGTCCCAGTTCCATCAACACAAATACAAACTAAAGAAAAACAGTGATAAGATCTAAAATATGAACTAATGCACTAAACACTACTGGTACGAAACAATGAATCAAACAGCAGCACGAACATGAGTCTGTGTGAGCAGATGAGGACGAATGACCACAGCAACATGAAATAATCAGCAGCATGAGATCAGCAGCATGAGATCAGCAGCACATATAAACAATCAAGTGGAATTAGTGATTTTTTTTTCACAGTGATGATTCTGACCAGGGTCATGAGTCTAACAGCCTCAGGGCAGGAACTTGTAGCAATAATGAAGGGTGAGGTGAAGAAGGGTGAGATGGAGAAGGGTGAGATGAAGAAGGGTGAGATGAAGAAAGGTGAGATGAAGAAGGGTGAGGTGAAGAAGGGTGAGGTGAAGAAGGGTGAGATGAAGAAGGGTGAGGTG
>NC_056516.1:39653369-39654182 GCF_014905685.2 Nematolebias whitei
TGAAGAAGGGTGAGATGAAGAAGGGTGAGGTGAAGAAGGGTGAGATGGAGAAGGGTGAGATGAAGAAGGGTGAGGTGAAGAAGGGTGAGATGAAGAAGGGTGAGATGAAGAAGGGTGAGGTGAAGAAGGGTGAGATGAAGAAGGGTGAGGTGAAGAAGGGTGACACCTTCTCCATCTCACCCTTCTTCACCTCACCCTTCTCCATCTCAGCTCCACTACATTTGATTGATTGATGTTTCATTGATTAAAGAGTGGCACCAGCTGATCAGTTACTGATCGACAACTACTTCATTCATGTTTTAATGATCAGAATCAGTCACTGAAGTAGAATCTGTTCGTTACAGGGAGTTCTGTACCAGAACAATATTCATCTGAATGAAGAGATCAAAGAAGTCTTTGAAGTTTTATCACAACAATAATCAAACTAAAAATCAACAACAATAACAAACAAACAATAATAATGAATCAATCAAGGTTTAATTCTCTTATCTAAGACTAAATTGACTCTTTGAGCAGGAATTATTTCAGTTTTAGACGCACGTGAATTTAGATACAAGTTTGACTTTTGGTTGAAAGAAGTTATTGAATGTGATCAGATTAAATCATTTATTATCACTGCAAGCAGGAAATGATTGATCAAGCTGTCGATTAAGAATCATAAGCAGAGGCATCATGTGACCAGGTTCTGGTTCTTACCGGGTCAGTGTTGACTCGTCTTGTGGGGTTCTGCTGGACCAGACCAGGTTAGACCACGTGGAGGACTGAACGTGCTGGCTCCATCCAGCTGTTCAGTCAGCAGCAGCCTCCAGATGT
>NC_056516.1:39654192-39657300 GCF_014905685.2 Nematolebias whitei
GTTCAGTCAGCAGCAGCCTCCAGATGTGGAAGGATGGCAGCTTCATCCTTCTTCTAATTGTTATTTGTTGGTTCAGTCTGATTCCATTCTAGACAGTTTGCTTAATAGAAAACCATCTATTTTTACATCTCGTGCACTTTTCAAATGTTTACCAAACTTTCAGTAACTTGCATTTTCACTTCCGGTTCAGAGTTTCATTTCCTGTTGTGAGATCTGAATTTTTTTTAAACTCAATATAATCGATTTATTTATGTATTAGTTGTGTTTTGAGAGGAAAATATCACAACAACCACATATTAAATCAAATTAACTCGGATGAAAAAGAAAATGATGCGATATTTTCTTGGGGGAGCTCCAGACAGAGGAGGTCTTTCAGATGAGACGAAACGTTTCTACGTGTTTTTATTTCTGAACGTCCAGACTTAACGTTTTTAGATTTTTCTACCTGGATTATTGAGCAGCATCAGGATATTGATTGATTGATTGTACAAAGTTATGAATAAACAATAACTGCTGTGTGAATGTCAACGTGGATTTAGGTCTCAAAGATCAACCTCACTGGCAGTTCTGGAACCAACAGAAGAAACTAGACAAAAATAAATGTTCAGTTCTGTTAAAAAAGTATTGGACACAATAAATCACGACTTTTTAATCAACTGGAGCATTTTGGTATCAGGGGAGTGGTTTTACTTATGGATGAAAGTTATTTAAGTAACTGGAAACGATTTGTAAAAACACGTGACTTTCAACAATCATGTTTGGACATCGTTTGTGGTGTCCCCCAGGGATCAGTACTGGGACCTAAACTTTTTATTCTGTACATAAATGACATATGGAAGGTCTCAAAAATACAAGTTTGTTCTGTTTGCAGATGACACAGATATTTTATGTGAAGGGGACAATTTACAGCAGCTTGAACCTCAGAGTTGAGCAAATTAAAAAAGTGGATTCATATAAATAAATAATTAAATTTGGACAAAACTAAGTTTATGTTGTTTGGAAATCGTAAAGGGAATGATGATTTAAAAGTAGGAACTGAAGGTGAGTACGTAGACAGTTAATGAAATTAAGTTCCTGGGTGTGATTATTTAGTTTTCTTTTCTGCCTCTCATGGACTCAAGACTCTGAAAACCAGACGGGTGTAAAGTGGAACTTGAGTATTGGAGAAGTGGTGGGATTAAAGAAGTTTGACTTCTTCCTAACCCTTCTCAGACGTGTGTGTGTGTGTGAAAACCCACGCAGCACGGACAGAACATGCAGACTACACACAGAAAGATCCTGGACTGGGATTGAACCAAGGCAACCTGCTCGCTGAGAGGCAGCAGCTCTACCCACTGAGCCACCGTGCTCGAGTCATTTGTGTTCAAACTGTGACGGGTCGGGTCATCAAACAGAACCATAAATGAAGAACTGCAGCGCCGGGTCCAGACCAGCAGAACCAGCAGAACCAGTCGTCGCACCTGACGGAGTGAAGTCCGTGTTTCCTGTAATCTGCAGGTTGTTTCAGATTAATGTCGTTATTTTATCAGATTAAATTCTGAAGTGTTTTTCTTCAGTCTGACGTTGGTTTAATGCATTTTAATTAATTAATCATATAATTAATAATTGTTTCCATCCTGACATCAAACGTTTTCGTTTCATTTTTCTAGAAAGCAGAAGGAACGTTGGTTTATCGTCGTGTGTTTTCAGAAGTAGAGTTTGGCCATGGCCTGCAGGAAGCGCTTCTTCCTCTTCTGAGCGGCGAGCTGCAGAACTTCCTCTGGATTGCTGCTGTTCAGCTCCGCCTGCCCGATGGCCTTCACCTGAGCAGGTGAGACAAACAAACCAACAGGTTACAGTTAATGTAAGGAGAACTAAAGACCCAGAACAGTTCTGCTGCAGCTGAACCCGTTCCAACAAGCTGGAACAAAAGAACCAACCAGGATTAAAGGGATAGTTCAACTATATTGAAGCGCATTAGCCGTCAGTATCTTACCTGTAGTCATTGTAGCTCTGTTCTGGGACCCGGATCATTTGCTTCAGCTCCTTACAAGTGAAACTGAACCAGTGGGGTCCAGTTCTGGTTCTGCAGAACCATCCTGCATGATTTAGATGTTGAAGCAGAGAAACTACCACCACAGAACTGAAATCAATCCAGGTGGTCGTTTGTGGTGAGCTGAGCTGAATGATCCGGATCCCAGACCAGAACCAGAACCAGATGCTCGAGCCACCTGAACTGGCTCCTC
The DNA here is from genome assembly GCF_014905685.2 of Nematolebias whitei. Taxonomy (NCBI): domain Eukaryota; kingdom Metazoa; phylum Chordata; class Actinopteri; order Cyprinodontiformes; family Rivulidae; genus Nematolebias; species Nematolebias whitei. The sequence continues at coordinate 39,656,418 of NC_056516.1, forward strand.
TCGACGTGGAGAAGCAGCGACTCTACTCTGAGTCGTGGAAATGATAAAATTTAATTAAATTTAGACGTTTACGTGAACTGAACTTTAGAGATCTGAGTTGATTTAAGAACCAGAGCAGCTGTCGGTTTCTCAGTCAAGTCAGAATTTAATTCTGTTTCTCTAAACTGAGTCTGTTAAAGAAGCCATCTGAAACAGGTAAGATACTGAAACAGGTAAGATACTGAAACAGGTAAGATACTGAAACAGGTAAGATACTCTCTACATTTTACCCATAAACCATTTTAAAGGGACAGTCCATATTTTTTTGTTTTTTCTGGGCAGTCACTGATCTCAGAGGAGCTAAACACTTTCAGGTACAAGATAATGGGGGTTAGGATGCCTCCTGGACGCCTCCCTGGTGAGGTGTTCTGGACACGTCCCACCGGGAGGAGACCAGAGGAAGACCCAGGACACGCTGGAGGGACTATGTTTCTCAGTCTGGGAACGCCTCGGGATTCCCCTGGAGGAGCTGGACCAAGTGGCTGGACCGAGGGAAGTCTGGGCCTCCCTACTTAGGCTGCTACCCCCGCGACCAGACCCCGGATAAGAGGAAGAAAATGGATGGATGAATGAATGAATGAATGAATGAATGGATGGATGGATGGATGGATGGATGGATGGATGGATGGATGGATGGATGGATGAATGGATGGATGAATGAATGGATGGATGAATGGATGAATGAATGGATGAATGGATGAATGAATGGATGAATGAATGGATGAATGAATGGATGAATGGATGAATGAATGGATGAATGGATGGATGAATAGATGGATGAATGAATGGATGGATGAATGAATGGATGGATGGATGGATGGATGAATGGATGGATGGATGAATG
>NC_056516.1:39657700-39665470 GCF_014905685.2 Nematolebias whitei
TGTGTGTGTGTGTGTCTGAATGTGTGTGTGTGTGTGTCTGAATGTGTGTGTGTGTGTGTGAACGAGGCACAGATTGCTGTAAAGAGCTTGGAGTACCTTGAGAAGACAGAAACATGATGTATAAGTTCAGTCCATTTAACGGTGACATAAAAGTTTTAAAATGTGATTTTTGAAGATCGGAGCCGTTTAAGAAGACGAGGATCTTCTTGAACCATCGCTGCACTCAGGATGAGGGGCGGTACCCTCAAAACTAAAGCCCCGCCTACTGGCCCTCCCAATGACCCGACAGGGTGTCAGCCCCAGAATCGAGTTCTCTGCAGACTGAAAGTGGGTGTTTCTGAAGGACAGACTCTGACTGGCAGCGTATCTGCTGCTCTTTAGAAAAGATACATGAGGTCTTTATTAAACTGAAGGTTTGTAAGAAGCAGCGTTATATCTGCTTTCAGACACAAGAAGATCCTCTTCAGTCCTTGTAGCTGCACCTGACACAGGTGAGTCTGCTCTGGGTACAATGAAACATGAAGCATCTGAAGAGAAACTGCTCCATTTGTCACAAAGTCTGGTCTCAATTAAAGATCAGGAGTCCTGTAACGAGATAATGGACCAAAGCCAAATGTTCTCTAGAAGTTCCTCCATGAGATGTGATCCATGAGAGGAGCTGGAACACGGAGAAGGACCGAGCCTTAAAATGTGAGACAGCTGAGGAGGTGAAGCAGTAAGCAGAATACCTGCTCCAGAACCTGACATCACTCATCTGCAGCGACTGATTTAAGAGCTGAACAAGAAACTGTGAAAAGGAAACATCCTTTGTCCCAGAGACGGTCCAAGTTTCATTATTATTTTGGTTACTTTATTTTTCTGTCTTCATGAATTGATTGTAACGATTGTCACATTATTGAACAACCAAAACAGATTTAGTTTTTAATGTAAAGGTTAGGTATTAAACACAAACATTTAGCCCTCCCCACTACATTTATGTTGCTCTTATTCTGAAATGTAACAGGAAGTTCTGTTAAGAGAGACAGAAAGACGTTATGGAGACGAGCAACGTTGAGCTGGTTCACACGACCTGCCTGCTGCTATACTCAGATTAATAAATCTGTTAGTCACCCCCTGCCCGCGCCTGGTACATCACTCGATGCTGTACGGCATTTTGTTGTACCGCTCCGTACTCTTTCAATAAAGAAAAAACAAACGTTCTGATACCTTCGTCCAGTCAGGTATAAGATCGTCCTTGAGTAACGCCTTGTTTTTTAATGTCCAATCAGGTGTGGCCCTTGAGATACACCTTCCTCTGGGAACGCCTGCTCGTCTGCAGACAGACCTACCTGAAGAAGTCCTTCAAACTAAACGTGTGGAAAAGATGCAGTTTGGAAAAGTAGGAGCTGAAATATTCGACAAATCAAAGAAAATTATCTAAAGCTTAATAAAAAGTGGGTGGGGCTTAAAACTATCTGGCGTCAGTTTCCTGTTTCTAGTTATATTAGTGTGGACAGGAGAAAATACAGGACTCCGCCCCCACAGGTTGGTACCTGGCCAGGTTTTAAGCCCCGCCCCCATATGTAAAACACACTGCCCTGGTTCAAATTTAAAGTCTTGATTTCTTTACTGAGTTTGATCTGAATTCTTTTTTCATTTAGCTGTAATTAGTTAATTGCTTAAAGAAAGTTTATGTGACATGATAATTGTAGGCGGGGCTTAAAGTCTTCGTGAAGTTATAAAATACAACATGGCAGCTTCCATAAGCTGTTGTGGCTTCAGCTCAACAAGTTGGTCCTAACGTGACTCATGAGCAGTATTTATATTACTAAAGGTTGAAATATTAATACAATTAATAATTAACAGTCGTCATATTGTCACACGGTTGTTCCTGGTTAGATAGAGATTTATAAAAAGGTGTTTCAATGAAGTTATAAACTGAGGTCAGTCGTTTAGCTACTCAGAGTTATCTGCCACAGGTAAGATGCTGATCGCTGTAATGTTTTACGGACTTACAGCGATCTGCCTCTTCTCCGTCTCTCCTCGTTTGTGATGAATATCTGAGCTCAGCTTCAGGAAAACAACTGAAGAAGAAGAACAGTTCCTTCAGACCCAAACGCGTCGTTCACCGACAGGAAGGATACGGGTCAGGTACTCCAGGATGGTCACGTCCCAGATGTAGTCGTAGAAGGAGTCCATGGCGTCGTGGCTGTGAAAACAGGACGTTACGGACGTTCTGACGGGAACAGGAAGTGAGCGTGTTCTGTCGGGTCCTACCTGTTCTGCTCCTGAAGGGCTTTAAACGCCGTCATGTAGTCGACCTCCCGCAGGAACTGGCACAGAACGGCCACCTGAGGAGAACCACACGTTAGCTGACCCCCAGAGGTGAGGGTAAAGCTGTGCTGCGACCTCTGACCTGCGTGTGACAGTTCATCATCGAACAGCACTTAATCATCCTCTTCAGCACCTGGAGGAAACGTGAGGAACCGGGTGAGCACCGGCGACTCGTTTTCCAGACAAGAACTTCACGGCTGACGTGAAGGATCACCACGTTTGTTCGAGGAGCAGGTGAGCGGTTACCTGGTCCGTGTAAACATCAGGAGGAACCGGTTTGGTGAAGAAGTCCGAGCACACGGCTCCGGCCTGCAGGTAGAAGGTGAGCGCAGCAGAGTACTGGTTGGTCACTGCGGACAGAGGAAACCATCGTTACCGCTCGTCCAGTTCTTGGGTCCAAACTGACGGACGTGGGATCTCGGTACCAAAGTAGATGTCGGCCTGCGTTGTGAGCCACGCCTGGTTGTTGGGGTTCAGGCTGAGAGCGTAGGACACCAGCTCCTTCACGGTCACAGCGACAGCCTCCACGTCCACCGCCTGAATGCTGCCACACAGACAGGTCAAAGGTCAGCGCTGACATGTGAACAGCACAACGATGGACGTCAACGTTGACTCTCTCACGCCACAGAGGCTTTACTTTGGAAGAGAGGACGGCCAGATGGACAGATGTTCTGCTGTCACTTCGTTTACGATGTCGTCCTGATGAGGAAGGAAAACAAACAAGAACCAAAGTTGTTCACGTTTATTAAAAGTAAACACAGAGACTGGTTTTACTGGAGGTTCTCTGCAGCATGAGTTCAAGCAGCTGCTGAGAGGACACTCGTGACGCGTCTCCGTCTGCTCTGGAGCACCTTCAGCACTCGCGTCTCCTCAGACGTGTTTCCTGAACCGTACGGTTGTCCGAGGTCTCCAGTTTGAATAAAAGATGTGCTTTTCGTTTGGGAGGGCAGAGATCCTCTTCGTGTTTTAGTTTGCGTTCTTTGCAGAACCTCTGGATGATTTGATGTTTTAATGGACGTACCCGTACGATGCTGTGGAGTCTGACGAACAGAGAGATGAGGGTCGTCAGCACCAGCGGCTCCTGAGAGAAACCCACTGTCAGACTTCAAACAGACGCTCAGGTTTGTTGGTTCTGCTGACACTTACTCTGAGTTTCTTGATGAAGGTGATGAACTTGCTCCTGAATGAGGAAAGCAGCAGAGTGACTGCATGTCTGAGTTAAAGGCGTCGCACGAGGAGGTTCTGGGGACTCACCGCTGCAGGATGCCCACAGACGACTCCCTGTGTTTGATCAGACCCAGCCGCCCGTCGCTGCTCCTCTTGTGTTGGACCGACACGCTGCAGATCTGGACCACCACGTCCCACAGCTCTTTGGCTGTCCGTCGACTCTCCTTAGGACCTGGCAGCTCTTTGCAGGTGGAGGCCAGGAGCTGGCCGAGCTACGGGGAGAGAAAAGGACAAATTAAAGAGGGAAGTTTTTCTGAAGCCTTGGTGTCGACAGACGGACGTTACCTTGATGTAAGGATTGTTCATGACCAGAGACGGAGGCACCTGCAGGGTCAGGTAGTCGTTCTCTCTCCAGTTCAACATGAAGACCACGCTCTCTTCGCCCATCACCTGACGCAGAGGAACATCTGGACAAACATCAGGACAGGAAGTTCTGATCCAACCCGTCGCCCACTGCCATGAAAAGAAGCTGATTGTGTGTAGCTGGTTCTTTTTCTGACTTCGGTGTTTCTAGAGGGAACGCTCCAGCGTGGACGCTCCGATGACATCACACACTCAGGGCTCCGCCCCCATCATGATGTCACGGTCAACTGACCACCTCCTGCTCATTCTCGCCTTCTTCCCATGAGAAACTACATCTAAGTTCCCTCGGCTCGTTCAGGTGAGCTGCTGAACAGTTCCCAGGTAAAGAACCCGTCACCAAACGCAGTTCCTGGCGTCCGCTCGACTCGCTCTGAGCGGGTTGGTGCGTCGTCAGAAACATCTGGCACAGTTAGGAGCAGTGGCCGCGTCAGGGTGAGCTCAGTGTTGGCTCCACTGCTAGCACTAGCGACGGACAGCTAACTTGTTGTGAGGAGCTAAGTCCACATCTCATCATCTCATCGTGGCTATGGCACCTACGCCCACCACAGGGTCAGAACCTAACGCCCAGGACGCTGTATCACGCCCGTGCCCCGCGTCAAGCGGTTCCTCCATCATGGGTGGGGACCCTCACCCAATGTGCATAACATGCATGGGCCCCAGCCACGCACAAGGGTCACTGGCAAACCCACAGGCATGTCCGACTGCTGCTGCATGCTGGGAAAAATCCTGGAAAGGAGGATGAGTGTCCAGGAAGCGTGTGTGTCTGTAACTGCATGAACAGGTGCAGACCTTCAGCTGCGAGCCACCACGTGCACAACTTGATGAGAGAGGGGCCCCGAGCAGGCAGTCGCTTTTCAAAGGGCTGGTGGATGGCGGGAACTTGAAACGAGTCAGGAGGAGAAGATGCTAAAGTCACTCTGACCTCCATGACATCCAGGAGGAGGATGACTCCACTTTCCTGGATCCACACTCGAGGCCCCCCAACGGGGCTGGGGACTTCTGATGATGAGGGATTTCCAACGATGGGTCGCATCACTGAGTCTATGCCCCCCCATCCCCACCCCCATATCCCAGACTGACAGCATCTCCAGCCATGGAGGGACCCAATGGCTTTCACCACTGGGACACAGCTGGGAGCAGTAACATCCAGGGTCACCATGACAACAGATGCATCCCTGACGGGGGGGGGGGGGGGGGGGGCACGATGATGGGCATAGTAAACGGTGCGGTCAGAAGAGCGTCACGTCTCCACAGAAATATACTGGAAGTGTGGGCAGGTTTACTCACTTCAAAGTATTTTCTGCTCCATCTAAAGAACCATCATGTCACTCGACGTGGTGACTTACAGGAACCATCAGGGCGGGACACCATACCAGCAGCTTCAGACTGGTCTGGGACTTCATCCAGCAGCTTCAGACTGGTCTGGGACTTCATCCAGCAGCTTCAGTCTGGTCTGGGACTTCATCCAGCAGCTTCAGTCTGGTCTGGGACTTCATCCAGCAGCTTCAGAGACTGGTCTGGGACTTCATCCAGCAGCTTCAGACTGGTCTGAGACTTCATCCAGCAGCTTCAGACTGGTCTGGGACTTCATCCAGCAGCTTCAGACTGGTCTAGGACTTCATCCAGCAGCTTCAAACTGGTCTGAGACTTCATCCAGCAGCTTCAGACTGGTCTAGGACTTCATCCAGCAGCTTCAGACTGGTCTGAGACTTCATCCAGCAGCACCAGGCTCCTGTCAGTCTGGGTGACCCACCTGTTGTACAACCTGCTGTGTGGGGAGTGGCGACTCCATCCTCAGGTGGTGGAGCAGATCTGGCGGGCCGCCGTAGATCTCTTCGCCTCATGGGAAAACACCCAGTGCCTGCTGTTTTTCTCCCAGTCAGATGCAGATGCTCCACTGGGGGTGGATGCTCTGGTTCTGGAAAGATGACTAATCAAGGACTTAATTTGTTTTATTCCTCTTGTTTCTTTTAACGGCAGTAAGTTTGACAGAAGCATCGAGAACCTCTGGTGTTCTGTTTGATGTGGTGCAGTTTGTGTGGTAGTAGCTGAGAGTCCTGCTCTGACAGCTGTGGACTCACCGTGGATCCTCATCTCCAGGTAACCTCTGACCCTGCTGACCAGGTCGGGTGGCGGCCGCTCCTTGCTGCCTTCAGCCGCCGTCACCTCGTGAGCGCGGACCTCCAGCAGCAGCATCTCGTTGAGCATCACCTGTCGGAGCTTCGGGGAGAACTCGGTGACGAGCTCCAGGCAGGCAGAGAAGAGCTGCCGGGCGTGGCCGAAGTCCTGAGACCAGAGGAAAACAGGATCATGTGACTGTTCAGGCGCCTCAGATGTTTGACTCCTTCTGCCAGACCTTTATTGAAATGCAGTGGAGTCCTTTAGCCATGAGGATGTAGACCAGGTCTTTGGTCAGGTTGTCTTTGATCCCCAGGATGACGTTGAGGTACTCTGCAGGAACCTCCCACTGTCCCAGAACAACACGTTTAATAATTCATCATCTCTTCACGTTTAGTCTCAGGTGTGATCCAACCTTGCTGTTGACTCTCCAGAAGGGCCGCTCCGCCAGGCCGTGCAGCTCGATGAGGATCTGCCTGATCCTCCGGGGGTCCAGGGACAGGATGAGCTGCTGCTCCAGCTGCCCGATGTTCACGCTGGCTGAAGCTGCGGACGGAGGGCACAAACTGAAACTGAGCTCTGAACGTGACGAGGAGCAGCAGGAGGCTCACCCCCGTACCTGGGATGTCGTAGAAGGAGGGCAGAGGCTTGGCGCTCAGGTTGACGGTGGCCGACCTCTTCCTCATCTGCTCCAGCAGAGTCTTCCTCTCCTTGTCCTTCAGCAGCTCCAGGAACAGCTTGTGAGACGTCACCACAAACACCAGAGACAGGTCCTCCAGGCCCTCACACAGAGTCCTGCACCACAACCAGGTTTTACATCAGAGCCACAGAGGAACCGGAGCCGCATTAAAAACCTGTCACTCACTTCAGGAAAGAAGCCATGTTCCTGCTGGACGCCTCCGACAGCCGGTCCATCTCCAGAGACCGGGTGCAGACCTGGAGGACCCACAACACAACAACTGTTCATCTCAAGGAGGTCTGAAGAGGAATTAGATTCTCTGTGAAGCCCAGAGCTGCTGAACAACAGCTGGTGCTACAGCTGAAACACACGCTAAACATTAGCTAGCCTAAACATTAGCTAAACACATGCTAAACACACGCTAAACACATGCTAAACACACGCTAAACACATGCTAAACACACGCTAAACACATGCTAAACACACGCTAAACATTAGCTAAACACATGCTAAACACACGCTAAACAAATGCTAAACACACGCTAAACACACGCTAAACAAATGCTAAACACACGCTAAACACACGCTAAACATTAGCTAAACACATGCTAAACACACGCTAAACATTAGCTAAACACAAGCTAAACATTAGCTAGCCTAAACATTAGCTAAACACATGCTAAACACATGCTAAACACACGCTAAACATTAGCTAAACACACGCTAAAACACATGCTAAACACAGGCTAAACACAGGCTAAACACATGCTAAACACAGGCTAAACATTAGCTAAACACACGCTAAAACACATGCTAAACACACGCTAAACACATGCTAAACACATGTTAAACATTAGCTAAACACATGCTAAACACATGCTAAACATTAGCTAAACACATGCTAAACACACGCTAAAACACATGCTAAACACACGCTAAACACATGCTAAACACATGCTAAACATTAGCTAAACACATGCTAAACATTAGCTAAACACATGCTAAACACATGCTAAACACACTCTAAACACACGCTAAACATTAGCTAAACACATGCTAAACATTAGCTA
>NC_056516.1:39665480-39669157 GCF_014905685.2 Nematolebias whitei
ACACGTTAAACACAGGCTAAACATTAGCTGAACACACGCTAAACACATGCTAAACACAAGCTAAAAGCTCAGGGGTGTGCAACGGTGAGGGTGAAGTGAGCTCCAGTACCTCCAGCATGAAGTCCACCGTTTGTTTACTGAGTTTGAGGAGCAGCTGCTGGAAACCAACGCTGAGGACTTCTCCTTCCAGAGCGTCTCTGACGGCGTTACAAACACACAGTTTGTGAGAGACGACGTCCAGACTGGACTCCCTGCACGCAGAGGACAGCCTGGACATCAGAGAGGGGTCTGACCCAGGTAAAGTTCTGGTAAAACCCAGGATCTCACCCTTGTTGGACCTTGTAGAGGACCTCCCTGAGCACGGAGCGTCTGAAGTGTCTCGGTAAACTGCGGGACGTGTTGTCTCTGACGAAGGCCTCGACGACCGCCTGAAAGGGAAACACACGGCTCATGATCCGGACGTCTCGGGTCACCTGCTCTGATGTGCAGCGTCCAGTCCCACCTGGTAGTTGTGGGCCCGGATCAGACCGTTGATCTGGTCGTACTGGGTCGTGTGGGGGTCAGAGGGGTCAACGTCTCCGGTCAGGGCCTTGCAGGCGTTCCAGTATCCGGCCAGGCGCTTCCCGTCCAAGTGAACGTGGACGGCCTCGTCCAGCTGAGACACAAAACACTGATGGGTGTCCAGACTTTGGGTCAGCAGAAGAGTAACCGGGTCAGTACCTTCTTCAGGAGCTCGTTGGTCTGTCTGAAGTGGTCCCGGGCCTTCTCGTAGGCTGGGTGGTCCGTGCAGCCCTGCTGGAAGAAGATCCCTCCCAGATCATAGTGGACCTGAGATGGACCAGAGGTCAGAGACCCTGCGGCTCAGAGGAAACCTGGGTCAGACAACAGTTCACCTGACAGTGCAGCTCGTCGGCGCTGATCCGAAGTCCGGCTGTGGACGACTCAGTTTCTCCGTTTGCAGCAGCATCAGAACCCAGCAGGTCCAGAGTCCTCAGGGTGTGGATGTAGAAGTCTTTCTTCAAGCAGAGAGCTCCTTCCAGGACCCTGATGGAGTCGTCTGCCTGCTCCTTCAGCTGAGAGGACACGAGACGACGTCAGCCGAGAGGACGCGAGACGGCGTCAGCCGAGAGGACGCGAGACACGAGAGCAGCTTCAGCCATTTTTAAAACAACAAACATGCAAATAAAAACATTTCTAACAAACAGAAGGAAAAACTGTGGCGGTAACGCTGAACGAGCTGAAACGGAGCTGTTAAAATTAAAATAAAAAAGCTAAAAGCAGCTAAAGATACAGAAAGACCAACTCAAAGCAGCACGAGACAAACAGACCCAGCAGCTGAAGCAGATTCCAAAGAACCAATTCAAAGGAATTTTGAACATAAAGTTAAACATTTAAATATTTAACCTACAGCAGAAGTCTTAGCACCTGCCACCTGAACAAGCCGACCATTTTAATGTGCAAACAGCTAAAACAGCAGATAGTCTGAGTGCAAGAAGGGTGAAGAGGAGAATCACAGAGCTGAATGTTGAGAGGAACTCACCACCGTCAGGATGTTCTCAGTCATCTCCTTCTCCTGTTGGACCAAATTCAACCTGCGACAGGAAACAGGAAGTGAAAGCCGTTCATGTGCAGTGAAGGTTCTGAACCAAAGGTTGAGTGAAGAGACAGAAAACGATGGTTACATGTTCATCTGGTGAGGTCCAGGTTTGTTCTGCTTCTCAGGGAAGCTGCTCAGCACGATGGTTCTGATGGCCCTTTCACAATAAAACACAGTCAGCTGCTGTGGCACTCAAATAAAACGCCTGCCGGCCTCGGTCCTCACCAGCGGTTGTAGATGATGACGGCCATGGCCGTGGTCGGAGGCAGGGCGGACAGGTCCAGGTCCACGTGTTTGACGCCGGCCGGCACTTTGCTGACACACAGCAGCTCGTTCAGCAGCATGTTCAGCACCGGAGTGGTCAGACTGACGGAGGAGGAACAAACTGTCAAACTCTCCTTTTAAACCTGATGGAGCTTCCTGCGTCTCACAGATGTTCGTCAGGACAGATGCTGCTAACGGACGTGACTTTGGTCCAAACACGTCAACATCTGGAGGGAGTGGGGCTGTTGTGATTATTTTACTAATCTGTCGTTTATTGTGGCGATTAATCGAGTAATTTAAATTAAACTACATTTGTCAGGTTCTGCAGCAACTACTCATTTTATGAGTAATACAAATACACAAAAAGAACATTTAAGTAAACAGCTCATTTAATTTACTCGTTTTAAAATGTTTTATTGCTTAAATTGAATTATTTTGAACCATCACAGAAAAATCTAAATACTGTAAAATAATTTTTGTGGATTTTAAAACTGAATGGAGTCTTGACAGAAAATGTAAGTTTGAGTTTGTACAGCGAGTTCTGCAGAATTAACTTGTAGCTGTAAACGATCAAATACATTGTTAGTTTTATTAACAATGTATTATTATTTATTTTTATTAACCATGTATTATTATTTATTTTTACTAACAATTTATTATTATTTATTTTTATTAATGTATTATTATTTATTTTATCAACAATATATTATTATTTATTTTTATTAACAATGTATTATTATTTATTTTTATTAACAATGTATTATTATTTATTTTTATTAACAATGTATTATTTATTTTTACTAACAATTTATTATTATTTATTTTTATTAATGTATTATTATTTATTTTATCAACAATGTATTATTATTTATTTTTATTAACAATGTATTATTATTTATTTTTATTAACAATGTATTATTATTTATTTTTATTAACAACGTATTATTATTTATTTTATCAACAATGTATTATTATTTATTTTTATTAACAATGTATTATTATTTATTTTTATTAACAATGTATTATTATTATTTAGTCGTGATTGTTTAGTTATAAACAAAAATGACCGTAGTAATAAATAGGATCCATCAGAGTTTTCAGTCATAAACAGCAGCAAGAAGAAAAATAACTCCTACTAACTCGTGTAAAAACACTTGAAATATTGAGCGTAAACATCTCAAGAAGTCGGGCTGGAAGTTCAGCAGCAAATCAACGTGTCGGTCTGTCGCTGCTTTGATGGAGAACAAACGTGCACGAAGTCCTGCACAGATTTTACTCACAACGTGCACACACCTGCCAGGTGACCACGAGCATTAGACCGTGCATGTGCATCATTTGACATCTTGAACAGATTATCACGTTTAGGTTCACGTATTTTACAAAGAGAACATCTGGAGGGAGTGACGGCAAAGACACGTCAACATCTGGAGGGAGTGACGGCAAAGACACGTCAACAACTGGAGGGAGTGACAAGCAAAAACACGTCAACATCTGGAGGGAGTGACGGCAAAGACACGTCAACATCTGGAGGGAGTAACAAGCAAAGACACGTCAACATCTGGAGGGAGTGACGGCAAAGACACGTCAACATCTGGAGGGAGTGACGGCAAACACACATCAACATCTGGAGGGAGTGACGGCAAAGACATGTCAACATCTGGAGGGAGTGACGGCAAAGACACGTCAACATCTGGAGGGAGTGACGGCAAAGACACGTCAACATCTGAAGGGAGTAACAAGCAAAGACACGTCAACATCTGGAGGGAGTAACAAGCAAAGACACGTCAACATCTGGAGGGAGTGACAAGCAAAGACA
>NC_056516.1:39669167-39671204 GCF_014905685.2 Nematolebias whitei
TCAACATCTGGAGGGAGTGACAAGCAAAGTCACATCAACATCTGGAGGGAGTGACGGCAAAGAAACGTCAACATCTGGAGGGAGTGACAAGCAAAGTCACGTCAACATCTGGAGGGAGTAACAAGCAAAGACACGTCAACATCTGGAGGGAGTGACGGCAAAGACACGTCAACATCTGGAGGGAGTGACAAGCAAAGTCACATCAACATCTGGAGGGAGTGACGGCAAAGAAACGTCAACATCTGGAGGGAGTGACGGCAAAGAAACGTCAACATCTGGAGGGAGTGACGGTCGTATTTCCTGGACCACGTTCGGATCAGAACCTCTGAGGACGTAAAATCAGAGTCGGACCTTCCTGGGCTCGGAGCAGTAACTCATCTGGATCCTGCAGTGATTTCAAACGTGGACTAAAGTCTCGGCGTCGGTCAGAACCAGCTGCTGGAGTTTTTACATCAGGAGCATCTTTGTGACGTTTTAAATGTTTTATCTGGAAGAATAAAAACACCTTCGGTGTTTCGAACTGGACCTGGACCATCGTTGTTTTTCTCACCGAGGATCAGAACCGAGCGAGCTAAAGACGAGCCAACAGCTAAAATAATGTTGGGATCAGAACCAGCCATATACAGCTGAGTGTCCTGACCCGGGTCAGCACTCACCCTTTCTCCAGTGAGTCCAGGTCCCACTTCATGTGAGCAGCTACTTTCAGCGCCAGCAGCTTCAGGGTCCGGTTCCTGTGGTTGTCGATGGGCGGCTGGACCAGGTTCTGCTCGTTCACAGATGGTTTGGAGGCCTGCTCCAAAAACTGGATGATCAGCTGGACTGGAGTCGGGTCTGTGGGAGGACATGTGCTGTCACGGCACCAAGACCCAAACAGATGTTTCTATTCCTGAGGAGTACTGACCGGGCCCGAGGTTCTGCAGGTGTTTCTCCAACAGGCTGCTGTCCAGGAGGAACTCGAACCAGGAGATCTGAGGAGGCGTGCCGGGCCGGCCGCTGCTCGCAGAGGCCACCCGGTCCGCGGCTTCAGCACTCATCCTCTGGAGAGGAGGGACAGGAGTCATGACAGAACCTCACTGCAGAACCGGGTCTCGGGTTATAAACAGTGTAATTTATGTCCCGTGTTGTGAGGACGACTCCACGGATGAACAATGAAGAAATATCTGAGTCTTTCTGCTCCCTGAAAGGAACTTGTCCAGATGATTTCACCTCGTTGTTTTCTGCTGTGAAGTTCAGAACGTCGTCAACATTTTCCACTTAATGTGTTGACCCACATGACCTTTGACCTTTCTCAGGTTGATGGGCAGCTACAGATGCTTCATATTTTCTGTTAACTGATAATTAATGTCGTTTTATGGATCAGATTTTTACACCTGAAAGTTAAGAGGCAGTTTAACTTTAATGAACGAACACGATCGTGATTTTTAGCTTTTACAGCCAGTTTGAACACAAACGGCTGAAAAATATCTCATCGTGTTTTTACTCAGGAAGCACCTTGGATTAGGAGCTTAATAATTCACCAGGTTAGACGTATTTAAGGAGATTAATGAAATGTTTATTTCTTATTTAAATTAAAATATACTTTATAAATCCACAAAGTGAAATTCTTATTAGTCCCTTTATTTCTGTAGCTCCAATAGTTGTCTCAAGGAACTGATCAAAACATTCCCAGACTTTATAAAAGACAATTCAAAGTTAAAGAAGCAGCAGATCGTGCTCAGTCTTCACTCTGTCAGTCTCCCATGATAAAGTGTCACATTTTTATAAAACCTTATTCTTTGCTGTTTAACTTTTCCTCATCAAACCTGTAACTAAAGCCGAAATCACATCGAGTGAGAAGTTGGTACAAACAAATCTAACATGTAATTTGGTGTTTCCGGACTTTGATCAGTTGTAACCCTGGACTCGTTTTGACAGAAGACAGAGATTTCCTGATGCATGCTCAATAATGCTCAATGGACAGAGCTCTTTCTCCAAACACTCGGCTGACAACAAGCTAGCGGTGCTAACAGCAGCAGCACTCGTGCTAAGCTAGCTGTG
>NC_056516.1:39671214-39676097 GCF_014905685.2 Nematolebias whitei
TAGCTGTGCTAACAGCAGCAGCACTCGTGCTAAGCTAGCGGTGCTAATAGCAGCGGTGTTCAGGCTAACTGAAGCCGCAGAGTGAGCGCACTTTGCCCGCCTGTTCCGCTCAAACTACGGTCCTTCTTACCTCCACACAGCCGAATAAATAACCAGAGGATAAATAAAAATTATTTATAAAATCGTGCCGCGGCAGCCGGTAATTCTCACATAATTTTTCTGCTGCGCGTCTACGGCATCACTGCTTCCGCTTCCGGTTCGTTGCCATGGAGACTGTTAGCGCCTTGCTTATGCTGCGTTCAAGGTCCGAGCACGGAGAACGGCAACTGGAATTCTTGAAGAAACGAACGCGACATGTTTAAATGTTTGTTTATAACTTTTTAGGTAAAAGTTCGTATTTACGAGGAAACGAGTAATAATGAAACGAGTAAAAACTACGATACATACAAAAATAATCTTAAATGCAAATCCAGCTTTAAAGTAAGTAAATTAGTATTAACTAGTATTCCTGTTTTGAAACAAAGATGAAAATGATTTTAAACTTTAGCTGAACAATATGAAATGATCAAAAACAAAACGATCACAAATAACTACTTGGTCTGAAAAATAAACGTTAGGTGTTTTAGAACAAAAAAACTTGTATAGCAAATTAACAAAGAAAAACATTTACCACCATATTTAATTAGATGCAACATAACTCAACATTTAAAAAGTACGAGCTCAGCAGTTTAGTCAGTTTGGAGAATAGAGGAAATGTTTTAAAACAATTAAAGTGGTCCTGGGATGAACTCATGTCTTTAATTTGCATTAATTCAGAAAAACGAACGAGGCTGGTTCTGAATAAAGTTGTTTGGACATTTAAACCCTGAAAACTCGTCTGTGTAAATGAACTGCAGCTCTGAGGGAAAACAGCAAATATTAAAACCTACAAACCTTTCAAACCATAAAGAAACAATAAAAACACGACACAAACATTATGAAAAGCAGAAACCGTTACGTCTTTACAGAATCTTTAATAGTTTGATTCTTTACAATCGTTCTTCTTTTTGACATTTTAATCTTCACAATCATGAAAATATCAAAACAACAACAAACACTTTCATGTTAAAAATCTTCCACCGTGGTTGAAGTGAAATAAAAATAATGTGATGACGACGTTTCTGCAGGAAACTATAAAAACTAAACGAGGCACAAACGCACAGAATCCATGAGAAAAGGTTTTATTTTACCACAAGCTTCACGTCCTCTGCGCCACCGTTCTGACCCGGTTAGCAGGTTCAGTAACGTTTGGAAACAAACGAAGAGACAGAAAAATAAAACTAATCTTGTTATAAATTGTATGCGACGTGCACCCAGGCTGCGCCGACGAGCTTTAGATATCTTTTGGACACGTGACTCGCGCAGTTATCCTGCAGATTATGATTCTTTTGTGTGTGTGAATAAAAGGAATAAACTATTTAAGATGTTGCTTTTAAACTTTGCCTGACTGTAGAATTCATTTGTTTCTTAATCTGCTCGGTACCAGCCGGTTTGGGTCAGAACCAGAATCTTCCATGAGCCGAGCTGAACCAAACGTCTGTGGCGAAAGCTCAGCTGGTGGCTCCGACGCCTGACCCTTCAGCTCGTCGTCAGATTTCATCGCCGCGTCCCGAAGCCGTGCGCGACGCGTCCATCAGAACTGAAAGGACACGACGGCGTTCACTCTGTAGACGTGATACGAGCGGTTCCAGAAGACCCGGGTGAAGTAGTTGGTGTACGGGGAGTAGTTCATCTTCACCTCCTGACAGAAGCGCCCGTGTTTGGAGGACGAGTGCGTCCCTCCTCGGTCGTAGACCACCTGGACGAGATTACAGATTAGAGACTCTGGATTAGATGCAAACCTGATGCTGAATGTGCGGAATGCCCCTTTAATGAAACAAAGCTCGACAGACGTGATGGTTGGACACGTCCAGCAGATCTTTGACCCGGCAGTTCTTTCTGACGGTCAGCTCGTTGCAGATCGACTCCTCCACGATCACGTAGTTCGTCTTGTGAGCCGTCAGGCGCTTGTAGACGTCCTCCGCAGACCTCATGGCGTACACCTGGTAGGTCTGCGAGGACACGGGGAACACAAACAACAAATGCCCGAGGAGTTAAAACCACGCCGTGATCCCTCGGGCACCTCTGAGCTCCAGAACACCTGAGTGAAGGTGACCCGGGTCATTGGTGAAAACACAAAAGTAGTTCTGACGTCAGATGGTCAGTGAATGCATCATACAGTAAACTGCTTCCTGTTCAGTTCGGTCCAACTTCCTGTGACCGTTTAGGCTCTGAAGGACGGTTCTGCTGCGACGCCTGCGCTGGAGGTCCAACCAGGACCGGTTTAACGCAGAACGTCAGAACTCTGATCCTGAGTTTTAGGATGAAAACTTTTTGCAGATAAATAAAACTTGTTTTTTTAAGATCTTGGTTTTTTCTCACGTCTTCGGTTCTCCTCAGCAGGTCCAGGTCCGTGTAAACCGGTAAGCTGGTCACGACCGAACCAGAACACAGTTTTAACGTCCCCAGCAGCTGCGGGCTGGCGGCGAGCACGGCCGCGGCCGGAACCTGAGACCTGCAGGAAAAACAGAGTTCAGAACGCCACAGGAACCGGACCGCCATGAAGCCCGGACGGAGCCGACGGGTCACCTGATCCAGCTGATCAGCTCCACCGTGTCCGGCTCGTCAAACTCCTGCAGGTCCGCCAACTCCGCCAAGACTCGAGGGTAGTACTGCAGCACAGGAAAGACATGGACCGTGACTGGGTTTGAGGTTCTGATCCGACCCGAGCTTTTATAAACGCCTCACCTCTCTCCACAAGCTGAAGCCGATGATGGTCGGGACCGCCGTGCTCAGAATCAGAGACTGAAAACAAAACACGAACATCATCAGCGAACCATCGATCCACAAACAGAGCTCTGAGCGAGACCAAACGGACCAGAACCACCGGATGGACCGACTTGAGCCTGAGCCATCTGAACACGGTCATCCACAGATCAGGAGAACACACCCCGAACGCCGTGAACATGCAGACGTACGGCGTCCACACGTACTTCACCCTGCGGGACAGAGCCTCGTTAAGACGGTCACCAACGTCAGAACCGAGCCCCATTCTGCAGAACCTACCCGTCAAACAGCAGGGTCAGGAAACCGAAGAGCAACATGTGGAAAACGTGGTAAACGACCGCCGGGCGTTCGCCGATCCGTCCGTCTTCCAGCCGGAGGTCGGTGCTGATTGGCTGACCGCTGAGAAGAGGAAACACCTTCAGCTCAGAGACGGTCCAAACATCCAGGGGTTCTGAAGAACCTCACAAGCTTTAAGGGGTTCCTCACATCCTGTACTCTGTCAGTCGTTCAGACCGAGACCCACCAGGAGCCGCGTGGACAAAAACATGGAGGACGTCTTCTTCCAGCACAAGTTTTTGTCAAGACGCTCAGGGAAGCAGCAGCTTCACTGGCTCCTGGTGGGATCCCAGCCGTCGGGAGTTTTGACATCGACTCCGCGTGTGAATTATAGCCGAACCCAACTGATGAGCACGAGGATTTAACCAGGGCTTAATTTGTAAACTGGTTGATGCCGGAACAGCGGGCGGTCCGTGGGTCCTCTCACAGAAAATCTTGAACAACAGTGATGTCACTTCCTGTATTTTAGCACGTTGTTCTACATCAACATTTAGCTACATGTGTAAACTCAATAAGAACAGCAGGTTGTGTGAGCAGCTGCGACTCCGTCAGGTGTCCTAACCCCCCCACCTCACGGTTCTGAGCTGAACTCTCCTCCGCTCCTGCTCCGTCTCGTGGCACGGTCTGAAGCACCTGAAGGATTCAGTTCTCCGTTGTCCAACTAAGGACATCCATCCATCTGGACTGTCCTGACATTTTGATCGTTGTGGATATTTTGACAAATTAGCGCCGTTGTTTTGAAACGTGACGTATAATGTGAAGAACACATCAAACATTTCTCTCGTTGTATTTTTTACAGTAAGCTTTTTTTATTCATCATGTCTGAAATGCAGCAGGAGTTCAGACACCTGCTGGAGGTGTGCACGCTGTGGAGCGGTCTGGAGGCGTTTCTGTGACGGACAACTGAAACCCTCTGTTCCTGTCGAAACATCTGATCTAAAGATGATGCAGAAGAACTGGTCCATGTCACGTCTAGACTGGACTATTGCAATGGTTTATTATCTGGGTGTCCAAATACTTCTTTAAAACGTCTTCAGTTGATCCAAAATGCTGCTGCCAGAGTCTTAACTGGAGTTACTGGGAGAGATCATCTCTCTCCAGTTTTAGCTTCTCTCCATTGGCTCCCTGTCAAATCCAGAATAGAATTCAAAATCTTACTTCTAACCTACAAAGCTCTCAACAACCTAGCTCCATCTTATATTACAGATCTTATTGTTCCATATTTTCCCAACAGAGCACTTCACTCTCAGACTGCAGGTTTACTTGTGGTTCCTAGAATTTCCAGCAGCAGAATGAGAGGCAGATCTTTCAGTTCTCAGGCTCCTCTCTTGTGGAACCAACTTCCAGTTTCTGTCCATGAGGCTGACACATTATCCAGTTTTAAGACTTTCCTTTTTGATAAATCCTATGGTTAGGGTCGGCTTGGGTTTCCTGAGCTGTCCCTTAGTTCTGCTGCTATAGGCTTAGACTGCTGGAGGACAAACTGACCACACTTTTCACTCTGCTGCTGTCTTTACTTACTCTGATCAACATTTGTAATTATTTTTTCTATCCTTCATGTGTGTTTTTGTCTTTCAGGTACACCTGGACCTGCACCTATATCTGGACCTGCACCTATAACTGGACCTGCACCTACATCTGGACCTGGACCTATACCTGGACCTGCACCTACATCTGGACCT
>NC_056516.1:39676197-39678616 GCF_014905685.2 Nematolebias whitei
ATCTATATGTGTTTATATATACATATATATATATATATATATATGTTTATATATATGTTTATATATATATATATATATAAATATGAGCAGCACGGTGGCGCAACTGGTAGAGCTGCTGCCTCTGAGCGAGCAGGTCCCTGGTTCAAATCCCGGTCTGGGGACCTTTCTAGGTGCAGTTTGCATGTTCTCTCCGTGCATGCGTGGGTTTTCTCCGGTTTCCTCCCACAGACCAAAAACATGCATGTTAGGCTGATGGTAACTCTGAATTGTCCCTAGGTGAGAGAATGAATGGTTGTTTGTCTCTATGTGTCCCTGTGATGGACAGGAGACCTGTCCAGGGTGTCCCCCGCCCCTCGCACAGTGATATGTATTCAGGGTACAGGGCCCCCGTGATTAACGAGGGACTACTCTACTGTTTTTTTTATCAGTTGCGTTGAGGGACCAGCTGACCAAATCCATAATAGAGTAAAGAGAAGCTCTGAGGTTGACGGGACAAGAGAGCAAAAGAAAAGCGGGAGGGGGGAGGGGGGGGGGGACCATCTTCGTCGCGAGTGAAAGAGCATGTAATGTTTGAAGTGTTTGATGAGCTGAAGGCTAGTCAGAACAGGACCAAAGTAGATCCACTCTGGTCTTCAACAGTTCTCTGAATCTTTACGTCAGTGAAACTTAAATGTGCTACAGCTAGCTGCTGTCGTTCTTTAAATGATCTCAGAGTTCAGCGAAACGTCGTGAAGGTCATAAAACCAGTCGGTCTGTGTTCAGACTAGCCTTTAGCTCGTCAGTCCTGTCACAATCTGATTCTCTAAACTGAAGTTGAGCTGTCTACGGCAGGTAAGATGTTTACTGTTCATACACAGAACTATCGTAGATATTTTCTCGTTATCAAACTGTTTGAATGTTGATTGACAGCTGTTTGTCCCTCCACCTGACGCCTCCTGTGTTTCTCTGCCTCGCCGTGACCTTTGACCCGGACAGACGGCCGACATCCACAAGGTTTACCTGAGCTCCTTGTTCCTGGCCTACCTGTTCCAGTTCCAGAACGCCTCGCTGCTCAGCTCGCCTCTGCTCTGCCTCCTGATTGGCTCGGTGCTCGCGAGGTACTTCCAGGTAGAGTTAGCCCCTCCCCCACGCGAGACCGCCATCACAGTAGAGTTACGTGGACGTGTGCGGCGTGACCGCCGAGCTGGATTAAAAATAACGAAGAACGAGTCGGACCAGCGCTGAACTGAAGGAGACAGAGTCCAGATTTGTGTTTGTGGCCGTTTGTAAAGATTCAAAGATAAAGTTTTAAATAAGTTTGAAGTAATTCAGGAGTCCAGAAGGAGCCGAAGGGTTCACCTGAACTGAACGGTGTTTGTGTTCCAGCGGAGGATGAAGGTGGGTCCTCTGCTGGCCCGGCTGATGAAGCTCTTCCTGCACTTCTACCTGGTGTTCACCGCCGGCGTCACCTTCAGTTACCTGCTCACGGTAAACATCTGGTCCAGTTACCTGCTCACGGTAAACATCTGGACAGAGCAGCTGGTGGAGCTCTGACGTCCAGCTAACAACCCGTCTGTCTCCTCAGAAGTTCCTTCCTGCCGGTGAGAGCGACTTCACGTTGAAGTTCCTGGAAGCCAAGTTTGGACTCAACTCCACGACGTGAGCCGACGCCCCCACCGTACGGTAAACCGCCTGTCTTTGACGTGCATTCATTTGTTTACGTCTGCCTCAGAGACTTTGTCACCAACTTCCTGCTGTGCCAGGACGGGCTCCAAACGCCGGGTCAGGACTTGTTCCTGCGGCTGACCCAGGCCTCGGTTCTGCCCTTCTACGTCCTGGTCCTGACAGTCTGTCTGCTGTCCACCCTGCAAACCGTCTACAGGAGACTCAGGTGAGGCGTTCAGGTGACCGGGGGCCTCTTTCCTCCTGAAACGCAACGTGCGCACCAACAAATGCACCTGTGCACACTTCCTTTGTAAATCCAGATCGACGTGGACCAGGAGACATGGACCAGGAGACATGTCCCCAACACGTCAATTCAATCCAGTTTATTTATAAAGCACCAAATCACAACAAGTTGTCTCAGGGACTTTACAGGAACATTCACATAAAAGCCAGTTAGTAAAGTTCTCTATCTGAGGAATCCAGCAGACAAGTTGAATCTTGGCTTCGTTGCAGTCTCTCATCCTGAGCAAGCACAGTGGAGACAGTGGAAAGAAAAACTCCCTTTAACAGGAAGAAACCTCCAGCAGAACCAGCTCAGGACAAGAGACCATCTGCTTTGACCGGCTGGTTGAGAGGACAGGAAGGAGAGACAGACGAACACAGAATGGTAGGTCCAGATATAGGTCCAGGTCCAGGTATAGGTCCAGGTCCAGATATAGGTCCAGGTCCAGATATAGGTCCAGGTATAGGTCCAGGTCCAGATATAGGTCCAGGT
>NC_056516.1:39678716-39682358 GCF_014905685.2 Nematolebias whitei
TATCACAATATGCTCATTTTTTGAGAAGGACCTGTATATATGTATATTTATATATTATATATATATGTATAGAACCCCACACTCTTGCAATATTGTAAACAATGTTTGTAAACTCTATAAGAGACAGCACGTCATGATTTCAGCTCTCTGCCTCCGCTGCTCTCAGCCACCTGCAAGCGTTCTTGGCCACGCCCACTTCTCCGCTCTGCTCGGTGAACAGCTGATCAGCTGCAGCAGGAAGTTCATCCTGCAGTGTGGGCTGCATAAAGGTGCAGCAGGTGCTAAATAAATGAAAACTATTTATTTTAAATGAAAATGTCATGTGATGTCATTGGACCCGGTGTTACATCATACTCTGTGACCTGCAACAGTGCAGCTCCGCCCCCTACGGTCATACGGTGGTCACATGATATGACGTCACTACGGATACTCGACGTTACATTTGTAACCTCGATAGAGGTCCTAGCAATCGATGTGTAGATTACTGGAGTACTCTGTTACTGCCCTGTGTCATACATGATGCGTGTTGCTGTTTTTGTTGCATCCTTCACATTGAGCCCCCGTCAGGACGTGGTGACATGTGATTTGGGTTCCTCCACCCTCGTGTTCTCTCTTCTCAAAGCGTATCAGGTCTCTCTGTAAACGAGTCTTCGAGGCTCAATGGGAACTGACCAGTATAAATAAAGGTCTAATAATAAATAATAATAATAAACTGTGGCCACTGAAGAACCTGGAACAGGTAAGACGCTCTTTAAACATCTTTTTAAAAACACCTCCTTTATTTCCCCGAGTCTTTTAGACCTCCACCCTCTGGTCATGTGACCACCCAACCCCACCCCCACAATGATCCGAGGTTACCTTCCGTGGCGGAACCAGGTCCAGGGAGTCCAGCAGGAGCACGCAGAGGCCCTGCACGAAGAGCACGTAGTGAGCGTGCTCCCAGAGCAGCAGGAAGGTGAAGGTGCTGACGCTCATGGTGAGGTAGCAGAACATCTGCACACAAACAGAACCGGTACCTTTAGATCCAGGTGGACCGACGGGTCAGAACACTCAGGTTCTGGTTTAACTTCAAACTCCAAACGCAGAACAGAACCGTTAGGCAGGACCAGGACGTGGAGCCGGACTCTGGAGCTGCTGAAACATCAAAACCTGGTCCACAGAAAGACTTTGGACCGGAGGAGGAACCACAAACCTCAGCAGCAGAACCAGTGTTGCTCAGGAACCCGGTCAGAGCCGCCACCTGACAGGAGAAGTACGGCAGGGCCCAGTTGGCCCGCAGAGGAACCGCCTGGTCCACTCTGGTCGTGTCCTGCCTGTGGAGCAAACGGAGACCGTTTGGACCTCGGTACGGATCATGACGCAGCCGGTCCCATGGACTCCTGCTCACCTGTTGATCAGGTACCAGGACACGGCCAACAGCCCGGACACCCAGGTCCCGCTCAGAACCCAGCTGCACACGAACAGGGCCGTGACGTAGAACGCCTGCAGGCCCAGAACCGTCCCGATGTAGAAGTAGACCGGTTCCACGTAGTCCTGAGTTAACAGAAGAGCAGAACTCTGGATCATCCAGCCATCAGAAACGGGCCGACGCAGAACATATTCCACGAGCAGAACCAGAACCTCCGCTCACCTGGCAGCCCGTCGCTCTGTAGATGAAGCTGGAGATGAGCTCCGGGTACAGAAACAAACGCTCCACGGCGTTCAGCGTCTCGCCCGAGACCGTCCGGTTGTCCAGCAGCAGCTCGGAAAACCCTGCAACAAAACGCCAAGCGTGCTGGATCAGCGCCGGCCGTCGGATCAGGGCGCAGGACATCCACGGCGAGCCGGCTCGTACCTCTGTCGAAGGACGGCGCCGCCGACATGCGCTTGAAGAAATGGAAGTAGAAGCCGCTGCCGCCCTGGAAGGAGAGCTCCCGCTGCAGCTCCTGACACGCCGAGGAGACACAAGGAGGACATCTCAGACACAAGGAGGACATCTCAGACACAAGGAGGACATCTCAGACAAGGAGGACATCTCAGACAAGGAGGACATCTCAGACACAAGGAGGACATCCCAGACACAAGGAGGACATCTCAGACACAAGGAGGACATCTCAGAGGAGACGCTGCTGCTGGGACCTTCTCCCTCACTCACATCCTCAAGCATAAACCGGACCGGCTTTCACAACAATCTGCCGTTTGAAATGTTTCAAGTTTAACTTCTGTAGCGCCCACTGAGTAACTCAGGACCCAACCTTTGGAGACCGAGGACGTCGAACCGGGTCGCACCAGAACCAAATGAAAATGTACTGAAAAAGATTTAAACTTGATTTTTAGACGTAGAATAACTCTCGTCTTCCATTTTTACTGCGTTATTTAGAACAAACCTTGATTTTAGGTTAAAGACAATGATTTTGTCCATTTGTCTGATAAAATAATTGACCTTTATGACCTTTATGACCTTTATGACCTTTACGAAGCAGCACGGTTCTCCAGCAGTTTACTGAAGAACTCACGACAAAGCTGCAGTTTTTAAAACGATCGACAAAATGAACTAAATCTGTCTGGGATTCGCTGGACGCTTGGTTTAAAAGATCATCTGCGGGACCGATGAAATGGTTTCAAGGACGTTTTGGGCCCGTGGGCCATCAGTTTGACACGCGTGCTTCAAGCTGAAAAACACCAACGTTTGGACCCGAGAGGTCATCACACTTTAATCTGAAGTTTCTGAGGTAAAAAAACTTCTGAAAACAGTTCAGTCTTCCTGTGACCCGTTCAGACTCAGAGCGATGGTTCTGAAGTCCGAGCTGGAGGTCCAAACAGGACTCGGCTGACGTGTACGGGGACAGTCGTGTCCGTTTCAGTGAAGTCAGCGCACGAGCACAGAAATGAGGCTCTCTTACAAGGATCAACAGGAAGCACTACCCACCTGCCTGGTGGAAAACCAGAACTTCCTGTCGTGATACGCAGACAGGTACGCGGCGTAAAGCATCCCACAAGCCACCGCTGCCAGGACTCCAAAGAACCCCCTCACCAGAACCTGCAGGAACCCAACTGAAGAACCAGAACAACTTTATTCCAGCAGACACAGAACGAGTGTTTATCCACAAATTCAAACTGTAGTTTTTAGATTCGTCATGAAGGTTGTGGTGAACGTGCAGAAGATTTTCAGGTTCAGTTGTTTTTATTAAATAACCGTAAACATTTCAAGTTCTCTACTGAATCAAATCTGTTCTCGTGAATCAAACTGCCGGATTTTGGAATGAAGTGAATAAAAACTTGAACTAGCAGCCTGTTGGGAACAAGTTCAAACATCGCTCAGACAGGAAGTGAACAGCGAGAAGACAAATGGAATTCTGGGTATTTATGGTCAGAGCAGATTCTTCTGGTTTCGACCCACCGGTTAGAAAAAGTTTATTTTAGGAGACAGTTCTGTCAAGTTCAGCTGCAGAACAGCAGAACAAAGATCCACTTTTAGAGGTCAGAGGTCAAAACGTTCAGCTGAAACTGTTCAAGAACCAAACTGAGAGAAGCATCAGCCAAAGTTCAAAGAAAACCTGTGAGAGAGGTCAGGAGAACATGTGATCCAGATGACAGGAGTCTGGACCAGTTTGATAGATACAGAACTAAAAACCAGAAGGTCACAAACATCACAAACAAGAA
>NC_056516.1:39682368-39683029 GCF_014905685.2 Nematolebias whitei
ATACAGAACTAGAAACCAGAAGGTCACAAACATCACAAACAAGAAGGTCAGGAGAAGTTTCAGGTTGCGTCAGAAGAATTCAAACGTGTCAGACATTTAAATAAATAGCTTCACCTGCAGCGCAGCTCTGTTTGGAGGACGGAGCTCTGCTGGACTCTTCCTCCCTCACATCATCTTCATCACCTCCAGCGCCGGGGACCTCCTCCTCCTCCTCCTCACCTGCTCAGGTGACATGACACCGTCAGATCTCAGGGAAACACCTGGAAAACACCTGGATGTTGCTGAAACTCTACTCACGTTTGGTGTCATCCTGCCGCTCCTCTTCTTGTCTTCTCAAAGTTTCTGATTTCCGACACTTGAACTCCGCCATGATGAGAAGAACCGGCTCTGCGGGACCGTTAGCAACATGCTAACAGAAAGCTAGCGCCTTAACATGCTGCTAACTTAAACTGTCTGACATTTTTTTTAAATCACAACCTGGCGACTAATCTGCAGCTAAAATAAAGTTTTAATCTCTTTATTACCGGAAATGTTCACTTCTAAAGACGAGGGTTCAGTTTCTGCTGCTCAGCGGAAGACAGCGCAGAAAGTCTTCTTCTTTAGTTTCAGAGAAAAGGTCAGAGCTGCTGGCGCCCCCTGCCGGAGGACAGTCGAATAACAT
>NC_056516.1:39683039-39687999 GCF_014905685.2 Nematolebias whitei
CCCCCTGCCGGAGGACAGTCAAATAACATCTTTAGTTTCAGAGAACAAAAAAGAAAGTTCTGTAAACTCAATCATCCAGGTAAAGAAACAAGGTTTAACCATTTTTATTGTTTTTAAGAGAACAGATCAGAGCTGCTGGCGCCCCGTACTGGAGGAGAGTTGAATAACTTCTTCCAAAGATCCGAATCATTCTATATTATATTAATATACGGTATAATTAATACATATATATTTTGATAATATAAATGTTATTATGTTAATAGGCCTATTTGATGGTGAGATATTTTTTTCATTCAACCTTTATTTACCATACCATTTTATTTGTAGAGCACTTAAAACAGCAACAAAGCCAACCAAAGGGCTGTACAGCAGAAACAAACAAGTAAAGCACACAGTAAAATATACATAGATCCAAATGGAAAAAGTTATTAATAAATGACACCGTACACTACAGACAGGTTCAGAACAGATCACACAGGGTTAAAGTCAGGGAGTAAAAGTGGGTTTTTAAACAAGACTTAAAAACAGTGAGGGAGGGGGCCTGCCTGACATGTAGTGGTAACTCTTTCCACAGTCTTGAACCTGCAACAGAGAAGGTCCTGTCACCTCTGAGTTTACGACGGGTTCCTGGAACAATAGGAGCGTCTGAGAGAGCGCGTTGGGACATATGGCTGCAGCAGATCAGTGAAATAAGAGGGGGCAGAACTATTAAGAGATTTAAAAACATACAGGAGTATTTTAACTGGATTAGGAAGTGAACTGGGAGCCAGTGCAGGGAGGCCAAAACTGGTGTCATGTGCTCTCTTTTGTCTGTACCAGTTCAAATTTGGGCTGCAGCATTTTGGACCAGTTGTAAACATGCAATGGAGGACTGATGATACCAAACAGAAGAATTCAATTCAGTTTATTTCTACAGCGCCAAATCACAACAAAGTTGTCTCAGGGACTTCACAGGAACATTCACAAACATAAAAGCCAACATTGCAGTAATCGAGCCGGGATGTTATGAATGCACGTGTTACTGTCTCCAGGTTATTTTTGGACAATATGGACTTCAGTTTAGAGTCTACAGAGTTTACAGTCGCCTCAGCTGAAGAAACAGGATTTAACAATCATGTTTACGTAACTGGTACATGATTGTTAAGTTTCATGGAGAGTCCATTGCCACTTCCAGATTAGTACTCTTCATTTATTTATTTACTCTGATTTCTACAGGTTAATCCCATTGAGCTTCGGGGACTCATTTACAAGAGAGACCTGATTTCAACAAAGAATAATGACAACGATGGACAATCACTTAAAAAGCATACAAACTGGGAATAACAAATGAGAGAAAATGGTAATAAAAAATGAAACAGAAACAGATAGGTTGAAAGGCGATGTAGAAACTAAAAACAGGAACATCTGCAGGAAATGAACAGATGTTTGAAGCCACTTAGAGAGGTCAAAGGTCGAGAGCTTCAGCTCTTTTTACAAGATATTCCAGGAAACAGGAGCGGAGTAGGAGAAGGTCCTGTTGCCTAGTTCAGTCCTCACTGAGGGAACACTGCAGGTAATGATGTCCTGAGAGCGCACGCTGTAGCTGCACTCACACAGAGACATGTAGGAGGAGATGTATGAAGGCAGCAGACCAGGAAGTGATTTAAAGATGAAAATGTACCAGTGGGAGAGTCTGTGTGAAGGTAATGGTGACCAGTTAACCAGTGAATACTGGGGGCAGTGGTGGGTACGATAATCACAGCCAGTTATGAATCTTAGTGCACCATGATAGACAGCATCCAACATCTGCAGCATCCAACATCTGCAGCATCCAACATCTGCAGCATCCAACATCTGCAGGGTTCTTGTAGGAGCGTTCATGTAAATAATGTCACTGTCATCAATGGTAGTCAAATGCCTGAGGAATGTAGAAGTGTGCCGGTGGCCATTTTTAAGAACAAGGTTGATGTACAGAGTTGTAGCAGCTACAGGAAAATGAAGATGATGAGCCACTCAAAGAACTCCATGGTGTCTTTGTGGATTTAGAAAAAAACATCTGACAGCAAGACATGTATGAAGACAGCAAGACATTATGAGGACAGCAGGACATGTATGAGGACAGCAGGACATGTATGAGGACAGCAGGACATGTATGAGGACAGCAGGACATGTATGAGGACAGCAGGACATTATGAGGACAGCAGGACATGTATGAGGACAGCAGGACAGTGGTGAGATGTGCTGTAGGAGTGACAGATAGCTTCAAGGTGGAGGAGGGAGTGCATCAAGGATCAGCTCTGAGCCCCTTCTTGTTTGCTCTGGTGATGGACCGACTAACAGATGAGGTCAGGCAGGAATCCTCGTGGACTAAGATGTTTGCAGATGACATTGTGATCGGTGGTGAGAACAGGGAGCAGGTGGAAGAGAACTTGGAGAGGTGGAGGTATGAACTTGAAAGAAGAGGAATGAAAGTCAGTCGTAGTAAGACAGAGTCCATGTGTGTGAATGAGAGGGAGGAGGTGGAACATTGAGAGGTTTACAAGACAGTGTTGAGACCAGCTGTTGTATGGTCTGGAGACAGAGACATGGACAAAAGACAGGAGACAGAACTGGAAGTGTCAGAAATGAAGATGTTGAGGTTCTTCTTAGGAGAGACAAGGATGGAGAAGATCAGGAATGAGATCATCAGAGGTACAGCACAGGTTGAACAACTGGGAGACAAAGTTAGAGAGGACACACTGAGATGGTTTGGACATGTCCAGAGGAGGGACAGTGGTTTGGACAAGTCCAGAGGAGGGACAGTGGTTTGGACATGTCCAGAGGAGGGACAGTGGTTTGGACATGTCCAGAGGAGGGACAGTGGTTTGGACAAGTCCAGAGGAGGGACAGTGGTTTGGACATGTCCAGAGGAGGGACAGTGGTTTGGACATGTCCAGAGGAGTGACAGTGGTTTGGACATGTCCAGAGGAGGGACAGTGGTTTGGACAAGTCCAGAGGAGGGACAGCGGTTTGGACATGTCCAGAGGAGGGACAGTGGGTATATTGGTAGAAGGATGTTAGAAATGCAGCTGCAGGAAAAAGACAAAGAGGAGACATATGGATGCAGTTAGAGAGGACACACTGAGATGGTTTGGACATGTCCAGAGGAGGGACAGTGGTTTGGACAAGTCCAGAGGAGGGACAGTGGTTTGGACATGTCCAGAGGAGGGACAGTGGGTATATTGGTCGAAGGATGTTAGAAATGCAGCTGCAGGAAAAAGACAAAGAGGAGACATATGATGCAGTTAGAGAGGACATGGAGGTAGTTGGAGTGAGGACAGAGGACACAGAGGACAGAGTGAGGACAGAGGACACAGAGGACAGAGAGAGGAGAAGGATGACTCGCTGACCCCTGAAGAGGGAAACGCTGAAAGAAACAGACTGCACTTTATATTTCGCCTTTCTATCTTATTTCAAGATGCTCAAAGCTCTTCACAACAATCTGTGCCTCATTTATCCATTCACACAGCTCTATACTAGATCTCTACAAAGATAACTGAACAAATCATTCTACAGAGACTAATCAGATCTTTAGATCACATTCAGACACTGATGGGACACACATCAGAGGCTACGAGGGCTTCAGTGTCTTGCCCACGGACACCAGCTGGTGGAGTCGAACACACGCATTGGAGGACGACTGCTCGAACCACCTATCCAAAGCTGCCCGAAAAAGATTTTTAATTTAATTATTTTATTTTTTACTATTATTTTGTTGGTTCAATTTATTTGTATATTTAAACCATCTAATTTTTTTTTCACTATGATCTCTGATGTCTTAGATTGTTTTTTTTAAGGTCAGGCCATTTTAACTTTATTGTATTAACAATTGTATAAGGGGTAAAAGGACTCCGCTGAACGAAATACAACATCTGGTGTTCTTCAACATCTGTAACCACGATCATACAGCTGAAACTTTCCTTTGGTGAAGAGTTCAACCCCTCAGAGAATTAACGGCGGATTCAGAGAATTAACAGCGGACTATCTCAACACAGGATTATTTTTTTCCTCATCTGTTTATTTGCGTGTCGATTATCCAATCACCTTTCATCTTACTACATCGTTCGACCAATAGAAAACAGCCGTTTCATTCATCCAATCACCATCGATCTTACTAAATCGTTTAGCCAATAGGAAGCGGCGTTGCCTCCCTGTGTTGTGTTCACTGTTTTCACTTACAGGAAGTCCTCCATCATGTTAGAAGTTATGGGTTTTTCACGTTGTTTTGCGCGTTAATTTCGTCACGATGAGCAGTTTTTGTAGAGAAGTCGTCACTCTGCAGCTCGGACATTATTCCAACTTCGTGGGAACCCACTGGTGGAATTTACAGGTGAGAATCACGCGATGCTAACAGTTAGCCTCGGTTAGCGTCGCGTGTAGTCAGCATGTCAGAAGGTTCACAGCAACAGCTGATGTGTCAAAGTAAACATGTTTTAAATCTACTGACAGCTGAAAACATCTGTTCACCTCCAGAAACATAAAGCTGTTAAAATTTAAAACATTTTGTTTGTAAACTGAATTTTTGTAACTGATTTAGACTAAATAAGACTGGGTTCTGTTACTCTGCTGCTTTTAGGTTTCTAGACTTAAGTTATTATTTTTATCCTTATTGCCCTTCATACGATAAGTGATCTTTAATATAGTTTAATTGTTGTGAGAAGGAGACTGTTGGACTTCTTTATGAACCACCTGCTTTAATGGGACCTGGAGTTATTAAAGCTCTTCACTGCAAATCATGAAATCAAACATAAAAAACATCCTGAACAAGATCAAAGGGTTCAGTTCAGACTTTACTACAATGCTTTTACATAAACATCCATATGTGTCTATGTAATGCAGGTCTGCACTCAGTGTAAACAAAGAATTCAAACGCTGCAGCTACTTAACCTGAGTCACTTCAGCTGTTTCTGTAGGTAAACAAACACTCTTCAGCTGTTTCTGT
>NC_056516.1:39688009-39688192 GCF_014905685.2 Nematolebias whitei
CTTCAGCTGTTTCTGTAGGTAAACAAACACTCTTCAGCTGTTTCTGTAGGTAAACAAACACTCTTCAGCTGTTTCTGTAGGTAAACAAACACTCTTCAGCTGTTTCTGTAGGTAAACAAACACTCTTCAGCTGTTTCTGTAGGTAAACAAACACTCTTCAGCTGTTTCTGTAGGTAAACAAAC
>NC_056516.1:39688292-39688356 GCF_014905685.2 Nematolebias whitei
GTAGGTAAACAAACACTCTTCAGCTGTTTCTGTAGGTAAACAAACACTCTTCAGCTGTTTCTGT
>NC_056516.1:39688366-39693220 GCF_014905685.2 Nematolebias whitei
TTTCTGTAGGTAAACAAACACACTTCAGCTGTTTCTGTAGGTAAACACATTTTGTTTACCTATTCCTTCTGGACTTTGTGTTTTCATGTTCTGCCTTAACAAACTGGTCTTTTTTCCCAGGATGCATCGTTGTCGTACGACCCCGAGTGTCCACCAGGTGAGATCCAGAGCGACGTCGTGTTCCGTGAAGGACGGACTCTGGGCGGTCACGTCACCTACACGCCTCGACTCATCGCCATGGATCTTAAAGGTACCAGTGGCCCGGTCTCCTCTGAGCGGACCTGTTCTGTCCTAAACGTTGTCCTTTCTGTCTGCACAGGAAGTCTTCGGACTCTGCGGCAGGAAGGAGGTCTGTACGACGCGGGCAGAGACACCTCCGCTGTCACCTGGTAAGCAGCGTCTCTGCGTTCTTCTGGACGGTTTGGGTGTGTGTGATGAAAATGTGTTTCCAGGGAGGGGAGCCTCATGATGCACCAAGAAAGTCCTCCAGAGAAGAACTCCTTCCTGGAAGATCTGGACAAGCTGGACGTAAGTTTTCAATGTGGAATAAAAACGGATAAAACCGGTTTGATGCTGAAGATGAGCAGCTTCATCTCGTCTTTGTCTCCAGAAGGGGCAGATTCTTGCAGAGGCAGATTTTTCCTCCGGCGCTCAGCCCTCAGGTAAGAGAACGGATCAAACTGTTGTTAAACTGGTCAGCAGCAGCTCTGACACCCCCCCCCCCCCCCAGCAGGCGCTGTGGGCGTCGACACGATAAACAGCCGCCTGATTCAGGTCCAGAAGAGCTACAGGCTGGAGGGCAGCGTGAAGGTGTGGTCCGACTTCCTGCGGATCCACCTGCACCCGCGCACCGTCTCCGTCATCCACCAGTACAACCACGACGGGTAAACGTCTGTTCTCCAACGTCCTGCGTGATCGTCAGGGAACTAACGAGCAGTGTGTTTGTGCAGCGAGGCTCATCGTCTGGAGGCGTTTGGGCAGGGAGAGGCTCTCCTGCAGGGGGCGCTGCTCGAGGAGCTGGAGGACAAACTGCACTTCTTCGTGGAGGAGTGCGATTATCTTCAGGTACCTGCTCCTCTCCTCCTCCTCCTCTCGGAGCCTCTTTCTGAGTTTGTTTCCGTTGCAGGGCTTCCAGGTTCTGTGCGATCTGGATGATGGCTTTGCAGGCCTAGGGTCAAAGGTCACGGAGCTGCTGCAGGACTCTTACAGAGGGCGGGGCATCCTGACCTGGGGCGTGGCACCTGTCAGTCACCCTCGTTCAGTGAGTGATCTTCAGGCTGGTTCTTCTGCAGTTTGTGTAGAACCAGAGGTTCTGATGAGTTTTTCTCTGACCCAGACTCCTCTGGCAGACCGGTACCACCTGCTGAACTGCACTCTGGGTATGGTCCACATGGCCGCTCACAGCTCACTGCTCTGCCCTTTGACCCTGAGGGGCGGACTTGGTAGGCGGCCCCCGTCCCCTCCAGAGTTCCCCCACCTGTCTTATGACGTGAGTTCTAACAGAACCGACCCACAATTAGCATAGATGCCACATCAACACTAAAGATGCCATGAACAAGCTAACGTGGTTAGCATCAAGCTAATCTGCCATAATCTGGTCAAAACGAAAATGCAGACACAAGTCACTTCCTGTTTGTCTGTTTGTCTGAATCTCCAGCCCTCGCTCTGGTACCACTCCAGTTCTGTCCTGGCTCTGGCGCTGGACGGCCTCACGGTGCCGTACAGGCTGCGGAACAACAGCGCCCCCATGTGGCAGGTGGCGGACTCGCTGGCCGTGTCTGGGAGGAAGGTACGTCTCGATCGCCACGTCCTTCAGAAACCGCCGAGCTTCTGGTTAAGGATTTGATCTCCCAGGTGGTTGCCGCGTACGGCGCCGTGCCGTTTCCCATGATGTACGGCGACTCTCTGCCCGACGCCCTGAGCGCCTGCGCTGATGCGTTGCCATGGAAACCTCTGTCGGCGTGCCCTGAAGCCGGAGATGGGCGATGCTACGGGCAGTGGGCCACGCTGAAGGGCCTCGAAGGCCAGAAACTCATCAGGTCAGTTCAGTCCATCAGAACTGGAGATACAGACTCAAAGATTTATGATCGATCTGTTTCTGGACCATCGCTGCCGGTTCGGTTTTCTTCTTCTGGGTCCACTTCCTGTAAAGAACTTTGCAGCTGAAGGAAACGTTTCCTTCAGAGAAATGTTTTAAAAGCTGCTTCAGTGTCTCGTATCTTCGTCAGAGCTCGTTTTATTCAAAGCGTTTCTGAAACGGTGGTTGTGTCTCCATCAGCTGTTTGTCCCCGGGGGTCAAACCGCCGACCCCCCTGCACAGCCTCCACAGTGGTGAGGACGTCCTGTCCGCCTACATCTCCTCGTTCTTCCCCTCGGCTCCTCTGTGAGTGTCTGACACCTGCTGCTGATGGTAAACACAAGCGTCGTCTTCATCGTGTGCTTGTCGCTCCGCAGGGCGCTGCAGCTGGTGGCCACGCCCAGTAAGCTGACCCCGCCCTTCCCTCAGATCTTCAGCCCGTCACTTGGAGCTCAGGGCTTCCTGCAGAGTGGGGTGGCACCCCCAGCTGGCGGTGAGTGTTTATCCTTCCCGTTTGTTGAACACGTCATGTTTTTATGACCAACTCTTCCCTGCAGCTCCGGCGCCGCTCGTCTCCTCCGTCCCCGTCCTGACGTCCCTCCAGTCGGGGCCCACCCTCGACCCCTGGCTCTCAGAGCTGCACCGAGCCGCCGACGCCTTCGACATCCGCCGAGCCGCCCCCAGCTTCCTGTCCCAGGGGCCTGAGCTGTCAGAGTACCAGGAGACCCTGGAGGAGCTGCGCCTGCTGGCCTGGCGTTACCGTGACGACAGCAGCGGCGTGACGCGCTCCTCCTCCTCTGAGGAAGACGATGACTGAGAAGCTGGAGGACAACGCTCAGCTGCTTCGGTTCTGTTGAGATGAACTTCAGGTTCACATCGCTCAGTCTTCACTCTGGACGGGTCGGGTTCTGAGCTGCGCTGAAGAATCCAGAACCTTTTAGTTTCCTCCACAAGATCTGAGGCCGTCAAACCCACAGTATGGACTCTAGAGCTGGGGGGACAATCATTTGCACCGCAGTGCATCAGGAGCTGGTTCTGACCCAAACTGAGGCAGCAGAGCCTCGTGGTCGGGTCCATCTCTGGGTAAAACGGCCTCGTCAACGGTTCCTGAGGGTCTTCTCTGTAACATCACGACTGTAAATGTAGATCTTTGATCCTGGACAATATTCAGGTCCCTGACCGGGTGTTTCACGGCCCCCTGCCGGGCCCTGAGCCCAACTTCAGGAGGCACCGGTTCAGATCAGCTGTTTGAATCACTGCTCAGTCCACCAGCTGCAGCTCCACCACATTTATTTCTTTGGAAGAGAAAAACCTGATTTATGACCTCAGCATGAGACCGAGTTTTATTTAGAACGTTCTGCTTTTCATGTCTGTGCCTGTCTACGCTGCCTTCAGGGCCCCCAGGAAAAAACAAAACATTTGTGACCTTAAAGAAACTTGAATGAATAAAGAGTCCAGGAACGGTTCTGTGGAATCTGCTCATCTTATTTTAGCCAAACGTTCAGTTCAGGTGATTTAAACTGGAATGTTTTGAGTTTAAACTGCAGTGACCTTTGACCCTCTGGAGGTCGGTGTGTGGACCTTTTTAACCGATAAACTTAAAGACCCAAATTCAAATTGGGACCGTTTTACTGCCGTTTTTTCTGTAAACCAACAGCTTCGTCCCTACTTCCTGTTTAGAATAACTTCCTGTTTGTTCATGACAAACCTGAACCTGTTTGTTTCCACTGAGGAAGAATTGAACGTTTAAACAAAGAGTCACCGTTTTATTTGAGTTTTGACACGTTTGAATGAGCTCGACGAGCTCGACGGCGCTGACGTTCAGGAAACGTCTCCGTCTGGAGCCCCGAGTGTTCGGTGAACCGATCTGAAGGTCTGATGATCTTTACTCAACGTTGCTGTCAGAACCTGAGAGAAGGAGGCGGAGCCAGCACGGAGACCAGAACAGTTTAATCTGAAACAAAACGATTTCACAGACGACGAGTTTCTAGGTCAGATTAAAAATAAAAACCATCTACGAGCATCCGCTGCTCTACAAACACTACGAATGAAAAACGGGTCGGCTTGAATGAAAATGGTTCTACTTATCAAAAACCAGAGGCGTGGCGGTGTCGGGGGTCCAGGGAATGTAAATACAGGACTGGGGGGGGTGTCACTGGGATCGGAACGCAGTCCAGGACCTGAACTAGGAGCGGGAGCGGGAACGAGAGCGGGACTGGGAACGGGACTTTGAGCGGGATTCTGACCGGGAGGCAGACCTGGAGCGAGAGCCAGCATCAACTGCGGGAGAGGCGGACCGAGACTTGGACTTGGATTTGGACTTGGCTCTGGGCTCGTCAGGAGAGTGGGAACGGGACCGGGAGCCCGTCTCGGGCTCGCCTGCCTCGTTGTCGCTCTTCGGCTCCTCGTGGCTCTCGGACTTCCCGGAGTGATCTTTGGGCTCTGATCTGGAACGAGACCTGGAGCGAGACGCAGACCTGGACCTAGACCTGGACTCCTCCTCCTTGATGGACTTCCCCTCCTTCTTGCTCTTCTTGCTCTTGGGGCTGCGGCTCCGGCTGTGCTCCTCTTCCTTCTGAGCGTCGTTGCTGCCCTCCTCCTCCTCCTCTTTCTTCTTCTTGTCCTTCTTGGAGGGAGACCGGCTGCGGGAATGAGAACCCGCCCTGTGGACCCAGAAACACCACGTTAGACAAGTTGAGTCTACCCGAGCCTCGTCTGGTACGCGTCTGTGAAAGACGACGCTGAAGAGCAGACGTTGACCTGCTGCAGGTCCAGGC
>NC_056516.1:39693320-39701855 GCF_014905685.2 Nematolebias whitei
CGTCATGTCCTGCAGCTAAAACATGGAATGTTTACAACATTCCATGTTTTAGCTGCAGGTCCAGGCGACGCGTCATGTCCTGCAGCTAAAACATGGAATGTTGTAAACATTCATCTTCGTTTCATCCCTCCACTTTAAAAACAAGTTCCCTGAAGAGAAACTGACACCAAAGGTTCAAGTTCTCTTAAAGATGTGAAGCGTTTTATTTAAACCAACATTTTTCAGTCAGGTCATCTGGACCGTTTCTTTTTGTGCTGAAACGTTTCACCTTCCATCCAGAAGGCTTCATCAGTCAAGGAAAAACTCAACACAAAACTGATTCTTCCCCCAAATAAATGGATTATTGAGCATGGACTTGACTGTCAATGAGGAAGAGGGCCGGCATCGGAGGAGGGGGCGTGCCAAAGACACCATCTTAGCACCAACAGAACTGGTTTGTTCCACTTTGGAGTAAGCTGTTGGGGGAAGAATCAGTTTTGTGTTGTGTGTTTCCTTGACTGATGAAGCCTTCTGGATGGAAGGTGAAACGTTTCAGAAAAAAAAAAAAAAATAATAATGTCCAGATGACCTGACTGAAAATTGTTGGATTGTGTACCTGGATTATTGAATATGGACTTTTTCCTTTATTTAAAGTTCTTTGAGATCTTATTTATATATTGATTATCAATAAGATCTTATTTATATATTGATTATTAATAAGATCTTATTTATATATTTATTATTAATCAGATCTTATTTATATATTGATTATTAATAAGATATATATGTATTAATAAAAGAACAGAGCCGCTGCAGCTCATAATAGCCGATGCGGCTCTTCTGCTCTGACTTCAGCTGCTGCCCGTCTCTCGGGGCTCTCTCCTGCTCTCACCTCAGTATTTGATGCAGTTTAAAGGGACAGGCCGGTTAATTCTGCAGTGAGTTCTGTCAGTTATAAACAGAACCTCAGCTGTGAAATCAGAGAACTGAGTGATGAGTACCGAGGACAAAGTCCAATCAGGACAAAGTCCAACCAGATTGGATCCTGTCATTGTTTCCTAAATTAAATCACAAGGTGTTCACACACCTTTAGCTTGTTTTCTGAACTGAAACCCAGATGAAATAACCGGACTATCCCTTTAAGAAGAGAGTTCAGAACGCCACGCTGTGAGAACGTTTTCACCCCCTGCAGGTTTCCGTTTTAATCACTTTAATGTTTCAGATCTAACATTAAAGTGATTAAAATGCAGGTTTTAAATGATGACATCAGTTTTTATAACCACCACCGAGGAGCCACGACCTTTAACCTCCTCGCACCGGCCCGGTTGGTTTGGAAGAATTTTTTGTTTTAATTCTTTAAAAACTATGTAAAAGACTGAGCTGAATACAGCACCTCAGACTGACGAAGTCCTTCGGATGAGAGACGAAGCGTTTCTACAATTTGTTGTTTTGTTTGTGAACGTCCAGAGGACCAGACTGAACTCGTTTAGATTTTTCTACCTGGATTATTGAGCAGCATCAGAATATTCTTTAAAAACCGTTTTGTTTTTATCAATTTCTCTCGTCTGATGAGATGAACCAGCTAACAAAAAGTTTTAACATGTGTAGGGGTGAACACTTGTCAGCGCTCAGACAGATGTTGAGCAGGTGTGGCGGCTCACCTGGAGCGGGACCGGCTGCGGCTGCTGCTCTCACTGCGGCTGCGGCTCTTGTGAGACCTGCGACTCCTGGAGCGAGACCTGCAGAGAAACCACGAGTCACGTTTGTGGAGCTGAGCTGGGGAACGGGCCGTCAGAACATCCACCCAAACCTCTCTGACCTGGAGTGGCTGCGAGAGTAGGAGCGGCGGCGCCGGGCACCGGGGCGGTCCTCGATGAGCCGGATCTTCCTGCCGTTCACCTCGGTGCCGTCCAGCTTCTCCAGGGCCCTCTTCATGTCCGCGTACTGCCTGAAC
The DNA here is from genome assembly GCF_014905685.2 of Nematolebias whitei. Taxonomy (NCBI): domain Eukaryota; kingdom Metazoa; phylum Chordata; class Actinopteri; order Cyprinodontiformes; family Rivulidae; genus Nematolebias; species Nematolebias whitei. Next base: position 39,695,254 of record NC_056516.1, read on the forward strand.
TCGATCACGCCCTCGTTCTTCCGGCCCTTATGGGTGTCGGCGTAAGTCACCTCCCCCGCCTGCCTCATGTAGTCCTGCAGAGGAGCCAAGAGCACGTGAAGACTCATCCGCTGGCTTCATTTGTTCCTTCAACCTTTACACTGAGTCGGGACTCATTTACAAGAGACCTGGTTTAAACAATGACGACGCGGCAGAGCATCTTAAAAAACTCTGAACAAACGGAAGAAATGATGCAACAAGCAGCTACACTGTACGACGATATAAAAACTAAAAACAGGAACACGTCTGCGCTGCGTTTTGCCATGAACTCAGCAGATGTTTAAAGTCCCTTAGAGGTGGAGAGCTTCATTTATCTGATCAAAGAAAACCTGGTTACCTTCAAGTCCTGCCAGCTGCAGCGGCTGGAAAGATTCTCAACAATGAGCCGATAATCGGTCCTTACAGGCGGACCGTACCTGTCTCTTCCTTGCCAGCGCCCATAGCCACCTTTCAAGGCAACAAGCAAACAGGTAGACGATGAGGACCAGGAGGAGACTGAGCCGAGTCATCATTCTAAACTGCAGACTACAAACTACATAACATCAATATTCTCAAAGGGAAGGGAAACAAAGGGGAAAAGTAAAAGGAGGAAAAGATTTACAAAATAAGAATTCAAGGCTACAAAAGACCTTTCTATTCTTCCTATAATTCTGCATTTTAAAAAGTTTAAGCCAATACAACAACTGCAGATGTTAAACTCTGTTAGAAGTTCAATTGGCCTGTTTAACAAGAAGATACAATTAAATAAAGCAAATGTCTAAGCTATCCTAACTAACAACATTTGACTGTTAGAAAACATGTTGTTTTTCAGGCACCTATGAGAGCTGAACCCACATCTGCTCCTAACCCCATGGCATCCTCACCACCCGGCCTGGGCCTAATGGGAAGGAAAAGCGGTCTTCATTCACAATGGCTCCCCTTTTTGGTCTGCCCGGGGGCCCAGAATGGTCAAACCACACTCTTGGAAAGGGGGGACACCATGGCCAGCAATAGGGGCAGGCAGTCAGCAAAGGACTCTTTCAATTAAAACATTGAGGTTCTTTGTTAAATCTTTACCTTTAAATTGACAGTCATTTTAAAAGAAATAAACTGCACTAAAACAACAACACATTACATGATATTTAACAAATAGTTACAACATTTAAATTAGCAAAGTCACATTTCTTTAAGGTATTTAATCACTTCCCCATTACATCATCACATGTAACTTAAATCATTAGATTTAACATTCATCCATTAAATATTAAAGTTGTTGGTGGTTCTGATGTGCACAGATTTATTCACATCATGAAGGAACCTCAGAGAGCTGCGGGTCCTGGATCTGGTCCAAAACTGTCCCCAAACCCCGTTTCTGTCCAGGTGCTGCCAAATGCGAGCTCGGTACCAGTTCTGTTCAACTACAAACCCACAGCAAGAGCCGCTTACGTCCCAGTAACGAGTTCAGACACAAGAAACTGAGTCGCTTAAAGTCAGTAAAAAACTATATTTGGCTCTGAAATCTGATTTTGATCCTAAAGGTGCATTCAGCACAGTTCAGGTGAACATCTTACCAAATGTCTGAACATCACCGGCTGTTAAATGATTTAAACCAGAAAAACTGAAACTGGCCCTGCAGAAACACGACCCTGACACAGACTCAAGGTCAGGTAAGTAAATCTAGATTAAATCTGGTCAATACACTGGAATACTTAAATTATTGTGTCAAATGGAGACGGGCCTCCGTCCTGACACTCGGACCCACTTCAGCTCCAAGAGGCTCCATCAGATCGAAACAAACGACATCAACTCCGTGCAGCTCAGCCACCAAGAACAAACTTACACTTTGCTCCGTCCACATTACATCAGTAACATCGTTCATGTAAAGCGAGCAGAAACTTTTCTAGACACTTACTACGTCCACCGCTGCTGTAGCCTCCGTCACGGCGGGGACCCTTGGTGTGCTCCACCACGACCCGCTCCCCGCACAGGTCTTTACCGTTCAGGTCGTACACGGCATCGTCTGCGTCACGCGGGTCATCGAACTCAACAAAACCATAACTACAGACGGAAAGAGAGACAGTTAGACACGAACACCACCCCTGAACGGACGAGTCGTCTTGTCCCTGTTCAGGAGTCTCCACATCAAGCCGTCCTCGCTCCAACCACGTCCTCTAGCTGCATCTAGACGTCTCGTCTCTTCCAGCCAGCTGCATTTCTAACATCCTTCTTACAATAACCGACACGTTCTTGTTCTGAAAGGACCAGAGTCCAATCACACATTTCCATGAGTGAACGCAGAGGCGGCAGTTTGGAAAACTATAAAAAGGTTTGATCGAACTGAGATCATAAAACAAACGATTGCACTGTTTTCTTCTTAACTTAAAGACAAAATACATTTTTATTTTCTACTAAATGTTTGCAACTTATTAAAAAAAAAAGTACAATTATTTATAAATACAGCACGGTTTAAAGTTTTTATTGTGCTTTAAAAAATTACCAGTTATATATTTGTCTCAATAAAATTGCTTTAAGCAAAACCCTAAAGAAAACAACATTGGAGAGTTATAGCCAAAAATAAAAACTTTATTTTAAAACGGCAGATATTGTTTAAATGTTTTTTCTACATACTGGGCATGTGTAAAATGTAGGTGGGGGTAAATTAGAGATGGGGGCAGGTTTGTGGGGGACGAGATGAGCAGCGCAGGGGACCCGAAAGTTCCAGGTTCGATCCCCAGCCATCACCCAACATGTGGTGCCTCTGAGCAAGGCACCCAATCCCCGGGCGCCTGCACAGCTGCTGCCCGCTGCACCACCTGGGTGCACCCCAGGAGCCTCGTGTTAAACGCACGGAACTCACTTCTTCATTGTATGGGAAAATGACACATAGCACTTATTAAATAATAAAAACACTAACATTTGTAGTTTTCACCTTCCTTCGTTTTACTTATTTAAATCATCTTTGCCTTTTTCTTTACTGAATTTTCTTGTGGTTGATTAAAAAGCACTTTTGTCCATAATTTCTTATAAAGCAGCGGGTTCTTCGGTGCCACGTCTAATATTAGCTTAGCCGATGCTAAGCTAGTGTGAGAAGATGCAATAAACGCAGAGCTCCGCTCACCTTCAAACTCATTTTATTTTAATTAGTCAAACAATAACCGGCAACGACTCGTGCACACGAGGCTGTGAGCACCAGATCGCTGGTAAACACGTTTGGTTCGTGCTAACAATGTAGCCGTAGCGCCGCAGGCCTGTTAGCTTGACCGCGGCCTGCGCTGGCTCTAAGCGCGGCCTTCCTCTTGTCTCCCGTTCGCTCGGTACCGTACCCATTTTTCAGGTCCACTTCCAGAATCTTCCCGTAACCTTTAAAGAACCTCTCCACGTCCTTCTCCCTGGCCCTGTAGCTCAACCTGCCGATGTAAACCCGAGACATGTCGTTAACCTGCGCTAGCGCTGCCGAAACGTGAATAAAAAGACCGGAACAAGCAAGCTAACAGGAGAACCCGCGAGACCGTAGACCGGAAGTCCTGCCATCTGATTGGCTGCTTGGTAAGGAGGCGGAGCTTAACAGTTTTTAAATATAGATTGAATCAAGTCAGATTTATTTGTACACAGTTAAAACAGGAACTGTTACCAAAGTGCTGAACAAAAAGAGCACAGTATCAAATAAAAATAAGATATAATTAAAGCATCTGGAATAAAAACATTACAAACAACAATAGACAATTTTATAAAAGCATATCAAATGAAAAGTAAATAACATTTTTTTCTTTCGGCTGCTCCCTGCGTTAAGGGTCGCCACAGCGAACTAAGTCGCACGCACGAAGTAAAAGTAAATAACATAAATTATATAAAAAGGAAAAATATGTTGATTCAAAATTTCACAGCATCAACAAATCCCAAAAAAGTTGGGACAAGTAGCAATAAGTGGCTGGAAAAAGGAAACTGAGCATATAACGAACAGCTGGAAGACCAATTAACACTAATTAGGTCAATTGACAACATGATTGGGTATAAAAAGAGCTTCTCAGAGTGTCAGTGTCTCTCAGAAGCCAAGATGGTAAGAGGATCACCAATTCCACCATTGTTGCACAGAAAGATAGTGCAGCAATACCAGAATGGTGTTACCCAGCGTAAAATAGCAAAGACTTTTAAGTTATCATCATCAACCGTGCGTAACATCATCAAAAGATTCAGAGAATCTGGAACAATCGCTGTGCGTAAGGGTCAAGGCCGTAAAACTCTACTGGATGCTCGTGATCTCCGGGCCCTTAAACGTCACTGCACCTCAAACAGGAATGCCACTGTCAAGGAAATAACAGAATGGGCTCAGGAATACTTCCAGAAAGCATTGTCAGTGAACACAATCCACCGTGCCATCCGCCGTTGCCAGCTGAAACTCTACAGTGCAAAGAGGAAGTCATTTCTAAGCAAGCTCCACAAGCTCAGACGTTTGCACTGGGCCAGGGGTCATTTAAAATGGAGTGTGGCAAAATGGAAGACTGTTCTGTGGTCAGATGAGTCACGATTTGAAGTTCTTTATGGAACACTGGGACGCCATGTCATCCGGACCAGAGAGGACAAGGATAGCCCAAGTTGTTATCAACGCTCCGTTCAGAAGCCTGCATCACTGATGGTATGGGGTTGCATGAGCAGTTGTGGCATGGGCAGCTTGCATGTCTGGAAAGGCACCGTTAATGCAGAGAACTATGTTCAGGTTCTAGAACAACATGTGCTCCCATCTAGACGTAATCTCTTTCAGGGAAGACCCTGCATTTTTCTACACGATGATGCCAGACCACATTCTGCAGCAATCACAACATCATGGCTACGTAGGAGAAGGATCCGGGTACTGAAATGGCCAGCCTGCAGTCCAGATCTTTCACCTATAGAGAACATTTGGTGCATCATAAAGAGGAAGGTGCCACAAAGAAGGCCCAAGACGACTGAACAGTTAGAGGCCTGTATTAGACATGAATGGGAGAGCATTCCTATTTCTAAACTGGAGAAACTGGTCTCCTCTGTCCCCAGACGTCTGTTGAGTGTTGGAAGAAGAAGGGGGGGATGCCACACAGTGGGAAAAATGGACTTGTCCCAACTTTTTTGGAATTTGTTGACGCCATGAAATTTGGAAACAACAGATTTTTCCCTTAAAATGAAACATTCTCTCAGTTTAAACTTTTGATCTGTGATTTGTGTTCTATTCTGAATAAAATATTAGATGTTGGCACCTCCACATCATTGCATTCACTTTTTATTCACAATTTGTTTAGTGTCACAACTTTTTTAGAATCTGGTTTGTACCTGGATAAATAAAGAATTTAAAAAAAAAAGAAGACTAGAGAAGTTTGGTATGAACACCAGCATCCTCACATGGAGCCTGCTGCATCACAGGGTGGTGTGGGGACTGCACCAGTCAGAGGTGCAAACAGCAGAGGACATCACTGGCAGCAGTCTCCACACCATCCAGGACATACAGCCGATGTCTGGTAAAGCAGCATCATTAAGGACCACACCCACCCAGCACACTCTTCCATCTACCACCCTCAGGCAGACGATACAGATACAGGACTCTGTCCTCGAGTGGAGGTGGGAGGGGCTTAATGCTACAAGGATGATGAACAGCGGTGGGTGGGGCTTATTATCCCGGGTTGTTAAGCGGCTGTGGGCGGTGCTTATTATGCTCCTTCCTCCTCCTCCTCCCCTCCGGTTCGGTTCTGTTTCTCTCGAACCTCATCATCACTAACTCCTCCCGTTGACTCCACGGTGAAGTCGCTCGGATGTCGAAGTCCAGGAACCTTCTGGAACCGGTCCAGGAGGGCAGCAGGTCCCGTTAGCCGGAAGTTAGCTTCGCAGCAACAGGTCGCTCGCTGGTCCCGAACCGCCTCCATGGAGTTCGGAACTTTCTCCAAGTACTCCTGGGTCGACTTCGTGTTCTCCGTGGTCGGGGTGTGTACCTTCCTGCTGGACTGGGGTTCGGACGTGTGGGTGGCCGCAGAGTTTTACTGCCGCGGGGACTTCTTCTGGTTCGGGGTGCTGGTCGGCCTCATGGTCCTGTCCTCGGTCGTGGTCCAGATGTTCAGCTGGTTCTGGTTCGAGTACGACCGGGATCTGCCGGGGTTCAGCGGAGATGCCGGGAGCGTGTTCTGCGGGGACCGGGTCCAGATCTTCTGCCTGCTGCATGTTCTGCAGCTGGGCTTCCTCTGCAGGTACGAACCGAGCCAGGTCCAGGTTCTGACCACATCTGTTACAACCCTCTAGTTGTTCTGGTAGGTCTGCATGTACCTCTGAAGTTCCTGTCCAGGTTCTGGGGAGGTTCTGATGGTCCAGTTTGACACCAGGTGTGAGAGGATCTTTAAAAATATTTAAAAAAATCTGCAGAGCAGAAAAAGTCCAGTTCTGTGGTGGTTCTGGTCTTGGACCAGGGTTCTGTGGTGGTTTATGTCTCCTCTTGTCCCCTCACGTGACCTCTTGTCCCCTCGCGTCTCCTGTCCCTTCACGTCTCCTGTCCCCTCACATCTCGTCCCCTCACATCTCTTGTCCCCTCACATCTCTTGTCCCCTCACATCTCCTGTCCCCTCACATCT
>NC_056516.1:39701955-39704383 GCF_014905685.2 Nematolebias whitei
GGGTCTGGGCAGGGCCATTTAACCGTCAGGGTCTGTGGGCGGGGCCACTACTACTCTTAGTTTCAGTCTTTGGTCTGCTGTGTCTGTATGAACGTCATGAAGCTGCAGACGGACCAGACGGTTCACTTCAAGAGTTCTTCTGTGGATTTCCTGCTGTCCTCTGTGAGTCTGTCTCTGTTGGACATGGTGCTGGACATTCTGGCTGCAGTGAACTTCTACCAGGAAGAGTCCTACGTGTGCCTGGGTGTTGTGCTGCTCATGGGCTCCTCGGTGCTCAGCTCTACATCTGGCTCTGGTACGAACATGACGAGCTTAAGATGCACACAGAGGTGGAGGAACGTCTGAAGTCCAGCATGACGAGTCTTCACGTGTTCCAGATCTGGGGATCTACGTCAGGTCAGCCCAGATCTTCTGATCCTCCTGTTTCACAATGTTTAAACTGTTTCTGAAACTTCAAGGTTTCCTCTGTTTATTGTACTGCTTCGACCTGAAGGTGAGGTTCTGATGTCTTCAGACCACATCTTTAAATCTTCATGTGATGTTGTGTCCTGCAGTGATGACTCTGGGTGATGGACTACCTCCACACGCTGCATGTCACAGTCATGAGGAACAGGTCACAGCAGAAGTGTTGAACCTGAACGCGCTTCTTTGAAATGGTTCGTTGCTTCTCTGGCTGTTTCAGGCACGTGGGGGTCTGAAGACGAGCAGCAGGGACTCTGAGGAGCTGCCTCTCCAACATCAGCTGCTTCCCACTGAACAGTGACGCAGAGGGTTACACCAAGTTCCTGAGACCATGCTGCGGCTCACTGAGATGTTCCCAGCGAGCGCTCCACAGACGCTCAGTCCACCTGCAGGAGGGACGGCTGGATCTCTACAAGTGAAGACATAAGTGGAGGAGCTGCTCCCACACTTTCCTGAAAACAGACGCCCTGTAGCACCAGCAGGGATGATTGTCCAGGAGCGCTCGTTCAAGCCTGCAGAGCGTGACGCTCCACCCTTCAAACTACACGAGGTCCTGATGCATGCTCAATAATCCAGGTAGAAAAATCCAGCAAAATTAAATCAGGTCCTGTGGACGGTTTTATCAAGATCTGAGATACCATACCATACCATACCATACCAATTTATTTATATAGTACTTAAAACAGCAACAAGGCCAACCAAAGTGCTGTACAAAAGAACCAAACATGCACAGCAGACAGGAAAACATAAAATAGAAATACAGATACAAATAGCAGCAGAAGCTAACTAAAATGGCCAACAGAGTAGAGAACAGACCGGACCAAAACAAATCACACCGTGTTAAAGGCAAGAGAATAGAAGTGGGTCTTCAAGCGAGACTTAAAGACTGAGAGTGTGGGAGCCTGCCGGACACTCAGTGGCAACTCATTCCACAGTCGTGGACCTGCAACAGAGAAAGCCCTGTCACCTCTGAGCTTACGACGGGTTTCTGGGACTGAGAGAAGCATCTGGTCTGCTGACCTCAGAGAGCGCGGTGGGACATATGGCTGCAGAAGATCAGTGAGATAGGATGGGGCGGAACTGTTCAGTGATTTAAAAACATACATGAGAATTTTGAAATTGATCCGAAGGTGAATGGGTAGCCAGTGCAGGGAGGCCAAAACTGGCGTGATGTGCTCTCTATAGCCTGTACCAGGTAAAAATCGGGCTGCAGCATTTTGGACCAGTTGTAGACGAGCAATGGAGGACTGACTGATTCCAAACAGAAGTGAATTGCAGTAATCAAGCCTAGATGTTATGAAGGCGTGGATCACTGTCTCAAGGTTCTTTTTGTTGAGTATAGGCTTCAGCTTAGACAGCCGTCTCAGCTGAAAAAAACAGGATTTGACCATCATGTTTACGTGACTGTTGAGTTTTAAGGACGGGTCCATTATCATGGATGAGATGCACGAGATGTTCATGCACCTCACAGCAGATTAATCTGACACCTTCCTGCTGTGGGTCATCAGGGTCTTTGGCTCAAGGACAAATGTTCTGATCACATCCAGAGTTGTGTTTTCTTCTTTGGTATTTTAAAAAGAGAAGTCAGACGGTTTGAAAGTGAAGGAAGACTCTGACGTAGAACAAGGAGAACAACTTTAAAGACAAGAGAAGGTCTCAGGTTTCAACCTTCTAACACCTGCAGAGCAGCATTAGACCTGACCCCAGCTCACCTTCATGCAGGTGACCCAGACATCTCTCTGTGAGACAGACAAAGACCTGATGACCCTCAGGAAGGAGACAAAGACCTGATGACCCTCAGGAAGGAGACAAAGACCTAGTGACCCTCAGGAAGGAGACAAAGACCTGATGACCCTCAGGAAGGAGGCAAAGACCTGATGACCCTCAGGAAGGAGACAAAGACCTGATGACCCTCAGGATGTAAGAGTAGTTCTTGCTGCAGCCCCAAGATGGCCGCCAATCACCA
>NC_056516.1:39704483-39705667 GCF_014905685.2 Nematolebias whitei
CGTCGTTTCCGGGTCTCGTACTATCTGGGTATCCTGAGCTTATGACACAGGAAGGAGACAAAGACCTAGTGACCCTCAGGAAGGAGACAAAGACCCGATGACCCTCAGGAAGGAGACAAAGACCTGATGACCCTCAGGAAGGAGACAAAGACCTGATGACCCTCCGGAAGGAGACAAAGACCTGATGACCCTCAGGAGGGAGACAAAGACCTGATGACCCTCAGGAAGGAGACAAAGACCTGATGACCCTCAGGAGGGAGACAAAGACCTGATGACCCTCAGGAGGGAGACAAAGACCTGATGACCCTCAGGAGGGAGACAAAGACCTGATGACCCTCCGGAAGGAGACAAAGACCTGATGACCCTCAGGAGGGAGACAAAGACCTGATGACCCTCAGGAAGGAGACAAAGACCTGATGACCCTCAGGAGGGATTATAGTTTGTAAATCTGACCTTGTGCAGTTGGAGCTGTTTTCAGAGGATCTGAAATGAAAACAGAAAAAAACCTGTTTGTTCTGAGTCCAATCAGAACCACGAACAGTTCTGATGCCACATCAGCTGAATGAAGAGCAGGAGCCTCTCGTCGTCATTTAAAATGATCCTTTGAGCCTTTGAACCAAAATAAGTTGCAGGAATCCGAGTCAAAACTGGACAATCTGTTTTCATGTGGTCCAAACCTTCCACCTGGTTCTGGGGTCTCCCCACTGGCTTCGGTCCAGAATCCTGTCCATCTGTGAAGCAATCAAAGGTCCAGAACCCCGAACTGTCAGTTTTTTTTTTTTTTTTCCTTCAAGCTCTGAAACAGTTTTTCTGTTGATCAGAACATGAACACTTTCCTGGTTCTGGGTCCAGTTTCCTGGTTCTGGTTTCTATTTATCCTAAAAGTTGTTCCAGTTTTTTATTAAAGCGCTTTGTAAGTCTGGTAAAACGTGCTGTAGGAACATTAATAAAAGTATTTTTTACAAACCTGAACTGAACCACAAGTCGTTTGTCAAAACATCCGGAGTGAAAAATTAGAGTTGAACATTTTACCTTTGTTTGTTTCATAAACCACGTAACGAGCCGATGATTCTGCTGCACACGTTATTAACATGTTAGCCTCCACACAGCGTGGAACGTGTTATTAACATGTTAGCCTCCACACAGCATGGAACGTGTTATTAACATGTTAGCCTCCACACAGC
>NC_056516.1:39705767-39706377 GCF_014905685.2 Nematolebias whitei
ACGTGTTATTAACATGTTAGCCTCCACACAGCGTGGGACGTGTTATTAACATGTTAGCCTCCACACAGCTGTAAGGCAAAGTTCTGTTTACCTGTCGGTCTACGTTTCTACCCTCACCTATGGTCAGGGACTCTGGGTGGAGACCGAAAGAATGAGGTCTTGGCTCCAGGAGGTCTACATGAGTTTCCTCTGCAGGGTAGCTGGACTCTCAGTGGTCGGGTGAGAAGTTCAGTTATCAGGAGAGACAGTCTCTCAGCTGGTCTGGGAACATTTTGGAGAACTCCCAGAAGATCTGGAAGAGGTGGCTGTGGAGAGAGATGTCTGGACCTCTGCTGCCCCCGAGACCTGAGTCCAGGACCGAGGATGGACGGATGTTTAAAACAAGCTGCACTTTAAAAACAGGAAAACTGAAGCAAGGAATCTTGTTAATACACCTGAATCTGTCCATCACTGCAACTTTCACTGTTTTTGGGTTCTGAATGATCACGTCTTCATTAATGTTTCTCATGGTTCGATTGGGTGGATCATCCACCCTGAGACGGTGCTATTTAAGAGACTGAGCTGAATACAGCTCCTCAGACTGAGGAAGTCTCTCGGATGAGAGACGAAA
>NC_056516.1:39706477-39717619 GCF_014905685.2 Nematolebias whitei
GCTCATATCATCACAGTCCCTGTGACCCACATCTTCAATCTCTCCATAAGACAAAACTCCATCCCAGACACTTGGAAAACAGCCTTTGTTCTTCCTTTGCTGAAGGGAGGAGACCCTACCTCACTGAACAACTATCGACCAATCTCTAAACTCTGCATTTTAGCCAAGGTTCTAGAAAAACTGATAAACTCTCAAATCAAAAATTACCTGGACTCATTTAACATCTTACCTCCACATCAATCTGGTTTCAGGAAACAACACAGCACAACCACTGCTTCACTGAAGGTTCTTAATGACTTTGTTGAAGCACTGGATGCTAAGGATTATTGTGCTGCACTTTTCTTAGACCTGTCTAAAGATTCTGACTCTGTGGATCAGAACATCTTGTGTCATAAACTCTCAGAAATTGGTTTCTCAGAACACACCATTGGTTGGTTCTCTAACTATCTTTCAGACCGGAGGCAATGTGTTCAACATAATGGTACTTCCTCCAGTTATTTAACAGTCAACAATGGTGTACCACAAGGCTCAGTCTTAGGACCCACCCTCTTTACAATCTACATACATAATGTAGGTAAAAACATCCCTAATGCATCCATACATTTCTATGCTGACGACACAGTTGTTTATTGTCGAGCTAAAACTGTTGCTAAGGCTTTCCAGCTTTTGAAATCTGCATTCAACAACATCCAGACTGATTTGTTTCGCCTCAAACTTGTCCTAAATGCCGGTAAAACCAAAGGGATGCTTTTATCTAACAGAAAGTCAGTCCCAGCAGTTCTTCCTCTGATTTTATCCTCAAATGGTGTCCCCATTGAGTTTGTTGATTCCTATAAATATTTGTGTATCTTGGTCGACTCACATCTCTCTTTTAAGCTCCATGTGGAAAACTTGATAAAGAAACTGAAAGTTAAACTGGGTTTCTTTTTCAGAAACAGATCCTGTCTAACCCTGAATGTTAGGAAACACCTTGTATCTGTGACTTTCCTTCCCTCCATTGATTATGGTGACATTATTTACATGAACGCTCCTACAAGAACCCTGCAGATGTTGGATGCTGCAGATGTTGGATGCTGTCTATCATGGTGCACTAAGATTCATAACTGGCTGTAACTACCGTACCCACCACTGCACCCAGTATCCACTGGTTAACTGGACATCATTAACTTCACACAGACTCTCTCACTGGTACATTTTCATCTTTAAATCACTTCCTGGTCTGCTGCCTTCATACATCTCCTCCTACATGTCTCTGTGTGAGTGCAGCTACAGCGTGCGCTCTCAGGACATCATTACCTGCAGTGTTCCCTCAGTGAGGACTGAACTAGACAAAAGGACCTTCTCCTACTCCGCTCCTGTTTCCTGGAATATCTTGGAAAAAGATCTGAAGCTCTCGACCTTTGACCTCTCTAAGTGTCTTTAAGAATCTGTTGGACTCCTGGCAGGGACCAATGCAGACATGTTCCTGTTTTTAGTTTTCTACATTCACCTTAGAATCTAGCTGTTTTTTGTTTGTTACCTTTTTCTTTTAGCCATCCTATTTGTAAAAAAAACAAAACAAAACTGCAGTATGACTTTTTATAACTGTTTATTGTTGTTGCTGTTGTCCATTGTTGTCATCTTTCTTTGTTGAAATCAGGTCTCTCCTGTAAATGAGTCCTCGAGGCTCAGTGGGATTTACCTGTAGAAAAAAAGGTTGAATGAAAAGGAGCCTGTAGGAGCTGCATCAGGACTTTCTCCTCCTCCTCTGTAAACCAGTTCTCTCAGGTACTCCAGGTTCTTTGTGATCTCTTCAGATCGACAACATTCCTCAGACAGAGCACAACGTGCACCCAGCCGCTCTGCCCCCCCACCCTCGTCTCTCTGCATCAGATCCTGGTTCACCAGAAACTTCCTCAACTAAACAGTGACTCAGCAGAACTTACTGGTACCAAACCAGAAACGTTTCCATTCTCATGGACAGACCCTCAGGTCCCCTCGCCCAGGCCGAGTCTGCACGTCATCCTTTCATAGCATCACTCGTTCAGCAGTTTCACCTCCATAACATCGCTCGCCTCCATCTCACCCACCAGTGCTGCCGCTCGTTCACTCTTCAGTCACATCCCATTCACATGAACTCCCAGTCCATCCATAAACTCCAACTGGTCCAAGACTCTGCGGCTCGTATCATCTCCAGAACCCCTCCCAGCAGCAACCAATCCTGCAGCATCTTCACTGGCTCCATTAAATATCACGTTTCATGTAAAATAATGCTCATCTTCAAAGCCCTCACTGTTTTTCATTTGAAGTTTTCATTGTTGGGCTGTTCTCCACATCAGCCCCCACCTGCTCTCCTGCTCCACCATCCTCCTGCTGGTCGGACCACGACACGCTCAGGAGCATTCAGTCTCAGCACCCGCCTCTGGAACGGTCCCCCCTGGACATGAACACCTCTCTCCATCTGATTTAAGATGCATTATACATTTTTGTTTGTAGTTTTGTTTTTCCTGCAGTTAATATTGTATTTTATTGCACAGTCTTAGAGTCATGGCAGGTGCCTTCATATTAAATTAATATTATTATTATAATAATAAGTGAAGCGAGGGTGGAGTCCATTTGATTACAGAGGACGCAGAAATCCAGCAGATTAATTCGGAGCAGATTCTGGGCGCAGGTTTCCTCGTTCAGAGATGAAGAACTCTAATATAGATATTTTGAATTTGACTTGTATTGTTCACCCCTTTGGAGTTTTAAGCTTTTATTGCCATCAGTCAATCATGGTCAATAAAAAATGGCCATCTTTACAAAAAAAACAAAAAAAACCCTTTTAATATAAAAATGAAATAAAATGTTTACAAAGTTGCACCAAATAAATCAAACTATGTGATGTAAAAGAAAGGATTGTGTAATTATTCAACCTCTTTAAAGTTTTCTGTCAGCTGTTCCCTCGTCAGGGAGTGTCCTCCTCTGTCCTCACTCCAACTCCGTCCATGTCCTCTCTGGACATGTCACTCAGGTCCTCCATGGTGGACTCCAGTGGTGAAGGCTGCACAGAAGACTCCCCACCATCACAGACATCTACACCTCCAGATGCAGGAAAAGGGCCACCTGCATCGTGAAGGACCACACTCACCCAGCACACACACTTTTTGCCCCACTCCCCTCAGGAAGGAGGTTGAGGAGCATTAAGTGTAGAACCACTAGACTGAGGAACAGCTTCTACCCTGAGGCTGTTAGACTCATGACTCTCTAACCTGGATAATCTTTATGATGCCACTTGGTTGTTGATATGTGCTGCTGATCTCATGCTGCTGATCTGTTTCATGTTGCTGTGTTCATTCATACTCATCTGCTCACACAGACTCATGTTCGTGCTGCTGTTGTTCAACGTATTGTTTTTGTGATATTAGTGTTTAGTGTGTTCTTAGTTCATATCTTTGATCTTATTAACGCTTTTCTTATACATTTTATTGTTGGATGTAACTGGGACCCTGTGGACATAATTTTGTTCCACCACATGTACCACATGGGGTGTGTTTGACAATAAGGAACCTTGAAACTCAAATTAAAACTCATACATTCTCAAATAGTTTTCCAAACATTAATATTTATTTAACCAGTTTCCTGTAACGTGTCTTCAGCTCAGACCGGCAGAGCAACAGCTGCACGTGCTCAGACTCATCTCACCTGCTGAAGCTTGAACCCCCTTCAGACTGGTCTCAGGTGTCTTGGTGGCCTCTCTACAATGGACTAAACCACTGATGGAAAATCGGGGGGAAATATAGTTCCTCACGAGTTTTAAGTTGACCTCTAAAGGATTTCCACCTTTGGTCTGAAGGTTAATCATGTTCACAATCAAAACCCAAAAGATGGTTTCATCTGAGCATTTATGCAACACATCCCAGGTAAAATCCCCCAAACATCATCTGATCCTTATTTGGTTTGACGATGGGTCAGTCCATCCTCAGATCATGAAGAAGTCATGATGTATTACAGCGTGATTCATTCAGAAAAGCTAAAGCAGAAGCAGCGTGTGAAAATCAGACTCGTGACTCCACAGCTTGGAGAACCACACACACTCAGAGAAACTGGACTTTTTTCTGATTCTCAAAGAATTAAAAAAACCACAACAACTGAACTTCTGTAGCTGAAGACGTTTGTCTTCATCAGGTCTAATTGTCCGGAGTGAGCTCACAGCTTTGAATGTCTGGTTTGTTCTTAGATCAGCTGCAGGTTGGACTGGAACTACTCGTTAGGACCTTTGTCATCCTGGTTCAGAGGGGTTTGGGTCTCCTGCAGGTTGGACTGGAACTACTCGTTAGGACCTTTGTCAGCCTGGTTCAGAGGGGTTTGGGTCTCCTGCATGGAGAAGTGTTGACCCGTGGGTTTGTAAGGTGTGGCAGAGTTATAAAGCTGGAGCTCGTGTGTGAGCTCAGGAGTGACTCCAAGTCTTGTGGTGCTCAAACTGGACTCAGACTGGTCAACTGTTTCGTCAGCCAGCACAGGGTCAGTGGTTTGTGCTGCTGGTTGTGATGTGTTCACATGCTCGTAGTTTCCAGCCGGATCAGGCGTGCTGCAGGTTGTGGTTTCACTTTAAGGCGTGTCAGAGTCTGTGGGTGGAGCTGCTGCTCCAACACCTGAACTTTGGATCTGCTGCCGGGTCTATTTAAGCGTCATGAAGCTGCAGACGGACCAGACGCTCCAGATGGCTCGCTTCAAGAGTTCTTCTGTGGATTTCCTGCTGTCCTCTTTGGGTCTGCCCTTGTTTCTGTTGGACATCGTGCTGGACGTTCTGGCTGCGGTGAACTTCTACCAGGAGGGGTCCTACGTGTGCCTGGGTGTTCTGCTGCTGCTGCTCATGGGCTCCTCGGTGCTCGCTCAGCTCTACAGCTGGCTCTGGTACAAATACGACGAGTTTAAGATGCACACAGAGGTGGAGGAACATCTGAAGCCCAGCATGACGAGTCTTCACGTGTTCCAGCTGGGGGTCTACGTCAGGTCAGCCCAGATCTTCTGATCCTCCTGTTTCACATCGTCTGTTTCGTCAACGCTCTTCTTTTAAAAGGAACTAGTTCCTTTTGTTGCTTTAATCTGAGGGCGTGTCGTTTTGTGAAACTACTTTCATTTACAGGAACTGAACTGCTCTGATGCCATCAGACACTAACAAACGCATATATCTGACCGTTACATGTGTTGGTCCCTTAAACAGTTAATTAACTTTCATTATTCACTTTTCAAACTAAATGTTTGACCATTAGTACCACAGGAATCCTAACTGATGTTGACAAGAACCAAGATCTGAGAAGTTTCTCAGACAAAACTGGAGCTTTTGGTTTTGTGGTTCCCGTCACGTCGACTGAAAAAGGAACAGCAGACCTACTGCGAGACCAGGACCAGGATCAGTTCTGGGGATCAGTTCTGGGGACCCTTGAGTCTGTGCATCAGGAAGCTCAGCTTCTCCAACAGGACGACCCAAAACATGCCGCTCATCAGGAAGGGCACACGGGTCAAAGGTTAAGAACGTCATCCTGCTGAACACTGAGAAGATCTGGAACCTGCCGTGTGGAGACGCAGCTGGAGCCGCTCGGGGACAAGTGGACGTCTCACACACAGGCGTTGCAACCATATGTGAAGGGGACAAGTCCCCCCCACATAAAAAAACGTTCATTTGGACCCCACCACTTTTACTATGAAACTTTCGTGAACGAATCCATTCCACTTGATTAATAGAATACTCAAACCACTAAAACTCCACTCCAGGTTTTCCTGGTTACCTCCAACTCTCCACCGTCTCCTCCTGCCTCGGCAGAAAACGCGCACAGGTGGAGGAGGTGGAGGTTCCTGTGTTACTCGCTCACCAGTTTAGCAGCTTAGTGCGGGCAGTGGTTGACCAGGGGTTGATCATCAACATGTATTCATGTTGGGAGGAGAGGAGCTGCGTCTGTAGCATCTTATCTCAGCAGTAACTGTGAGACGCTGCAGGTGGAAGAGACTCTGTGTGTTCAGGTGCATTAAAGTTGAAATGTCTCTAAACCCCCACACCTTATTGTCCTCAAGCTTCATGACAAACATCATTTACATGAGGAGTGTTGAACACAAGTAAAAGAGTCCAGTGATGGTTTTTATTTCTCTATAAACACAAATAGTGTCGACCTGACGCTCTGTGTTAAAGTGTATTAAAGTTAAAATGTCTTTAATCCACAGATGAATTTACACAAACTTGGAGAGAAACATGTTTTAAATGTGTGGAATTAAAGGAGATCTTGGAGAAATGTTGCTTTGATGTTCACTAGTGAACACCTTTTTTTACGTGCACACATGCACGCTCACACACACACACATCATTGTGCCGCCCCACACTACGGATGCTCCCGACGTCCTTGCTCTCACATACCGAGGCGTCATCTGTGCCTCCGGCCATTTTCATTTCAGTGAAACTAGATCACTGATCCAGAACTGATCCAGAACTTTATGAAGCGTGGAACCTTCAGGAGTGACGCGTGGGATCAGTCTGAAGTTCTTCCAGAGACAGAAGCAACGAAGCTGTCCACGTCCGTTTCTCCTGCCCACATTGATCTCTGTGGTTTCTGATCACGTCGTCTTCATCATGCGTCGTCCAACCCTGCAGTCATGACCCGTCATCTCCTCGACGCTGCACGTCAGACCTGTTGGGACACGTGCAGCCTCTCAGTCCTGTCACAGAGGAAACCCGAGTCATGAGGAAGTTCTTGGTTCCAGTTTGAGGATGTTGAACTTGAACTCGTTCTTCTCCCACGAACTGCTCTGTGCATGAATTCCCAACGTTCCTCTGACTCATTCTGGTTTCTCTGGTTTCGTTCCAGGCATGCAGGCGTCTTTGAGACGTCGCTGAGGAGCTGCTTCGTACTGAGCAGCCGCGCGGGCGATTACGCCAAGTTCCTGAGCCACGACCTGGCCATGCTGCGGCTCATCGAGACGTTCTCGGAGAGCGCTCCACAGATCGTCCTGATGCTCACAGCCATCCTGCAGGAGGGACGGCTCGATCTCCTGACAGGTACAGATACGGCCCAGAGGCCACGGGCCTCATGCGCAAAGACGTGCACGGACTGCCTACTACAACATGCGTGTGAAACAATGTGCACGCACATGCTCATCAACACAGAACTGAGTGCACGTGAGGCAGCTCCTCTGACACGCCTCAGTTTAATATTCATGTCATGGAGCTCTGCAGGAGGAGCTGGGCGTGCACGTGGCGCGAGGCTCGCCGTCAGATTCTGCTGGTTCACTGACGTGCTCCTGCAGGGACGCTGTAGGCTGGTCCATTGTTGGACCCCTCCAGAGCCTGGTTCTGTTTCCTCTGTGGTGTTTGTGTGTGAAGGTCAGAGAGGTGACAGAATGCTCTCCTGATGTTTCTCCTCAGTGCTGAAGACCGTTGGATCCATGTCGGCCGTGGCCTTCTGCGTCACCACCTACCACCGCTGCCTGCGCTCCTTCTTGACGGACAAGAAGACGCAGAACCTCTTCTCATCCTTCATCTTCTTCTTGTGGAACCTGCTCCTCCTGTTTCCTCGACTCGTTGCCCTCTCGCTCTTCGCCTCGGTGCTGCCTTACTTCATCTTCGCCCACGTCTTCTGCTCCTGGCTGGTCCTGTTCTTCTTCGCCTGGAGGTCCAAGACAGAAATGATGGACTGCACGTTTGGAAGGTGGCTGTTCAGAGCCACCGTGGGCCTCATCTGGTACTTCAGCTGGTTCAACGTGGCCGAGGGGAGGACGAGGAAGAAGACGCTGCTGTACCACGGCTACATCCTGGCTGACATCTCCATCCTCTGTGGGCTCTGGTACTGGAGGATGACCACGGATCCTCCGGTTCTCTTCAACGTCACACCGCTTCATGCTGCCGTCACCGCCACCAGCGTGGTCGGAGTTTACATCCTCGGCCTGTTTTTAAAAACGATTTATTATAACTTCTTCCATCCGAACGTGCAGAAAGACGAGCTGAAAGGAGGCGCCTCAGAGACGCTGCAGAGCAACGGGGGGAGCCTTCAACCTGCCGATGAGGTGGACTTCACATCCGTAATGACGCAGACGGACTCTGAGGAGGGCTCTCCTGGCATGATGAGGACCTCAGAGGTCAACGCTCACGGTGTCACCAGCCGCTGCCTCCCCAACCAATCAGAACATTACAACAAAAGAATGAGGAGGCTGGCTGAGAACTTCTACACCTGAGGCTGGAGGCCGAGTCCTGCAGCTTCAGAACCAGATTCAACCAAACCGACCCAGAACCTACTTTCAGGAACATTCCTTACTTTTTTCAGCTCTGGTCTGCTGTTGTCCACCAAAGTTCTGGGTCGATCGGACAAAATGACACCAGACTGCTGCCGGGTCAGCAGGTCAGCTAACAGGAAGTGCCAGAGTGAGACTGAGGGGTCCGGCTGCAGATCAGGGGACAAGTGACGAGAACAGTTTATCCCTGGACACGTCTAACTACAGCCCTCAGAAACGTGTTTTCTGCACGTGAGATGAAATCCAGTACGAGATCTGAACCCTCTCCTCCTGACACACATACTTTAATGTTTCCAACAGCAAATATTAAAACACAACAAAGTACTGCCAACGCTCCAGAACACTCCCATCAATAAATACTCGGCGTGTTCCTCAAACAACATCCTGAACATGGGCCTTGAGTAATGATGCAACATCCTGTTAAAGGATAACCTGAACTCAGTGACCCGCTGACAGGAAGTGACATCATCTGACTCGAGGCGTCTTTTATCACAGCCTGAACAGAAACGCCAAACAGAACCAACAGGGACGACCCATCAGAACCTGAACAGGTCCGTCCATTTCTGTCCCAAGATTACCCAGCATGCCCTGGGGCTCACAGACTCATGTAATTTCAGTAACTCAGAATGAAATTCAGCATTAATCCACAGAACTCACTCTTCTGTAAAACATCCCGTAAAGAAACCAAAACAACTTTAATGTTGAAAATTATCAACGTGAACATAAATCTGATATTTAACCTGCGTTTTACAGACCAGCTACAGTTACTGTGTGGATGCTGGAATTTACAGATTGTAACTGAATGCATCACACGTCTTCACGTGGTCAAAAACTCACAAGGCCTTCCTGAAGGCTCAGAGCCCGTGTTTTGGTCCCGCCCACTCTACACCAGCATTCTGATTGGTTAATGTCCCTGTCAATCATTCAAGTCCTCCTGCAGAGACTGTGATGAGCTCAGCCTTCTCTGCTGACCCTGAAGTCCCGACCAATCAGGAAGAAGCTTCAACATGTTTCTGCCTGGAGACAAACATTTGAGAGAATCTGATTGGACGACTAAAATAGTTCACAGAAAATAAGAGAAATGAGCAAAAAATAAGAAAAACATCGTTGGAAATTTTTCTTTTATATAAAAAAAACGTAATATTAAATAGAAAAAGTAAATGTAACATTTTGTTTGTGCTGAAGGCTCCGAGGTTGGAACAAGAACTGACAACAAGTTGACCTTTGACCCCAACACCGACTGTATTTACAAAAAATCCAGGCAGCGTCTCCACCTTCTGGAGGAGCTCAGGAGCTTTAATGTTAAAATTATTTTGCAGGTGGTGCACAGGTCACTGGTTGAAAGAGTTGCTTCATTTAATATTGTCTCATGGGCTGGGAACCTCCCAGTCTGAGACAGGAAGTTGTCCCGGGGTCAAACAAGGTCGTAAAGTCACTGGTCATCAACAAATGACACTTACAGACCTGCACAGTCAGGTTCTGGAAAAAAGTCAGTCCAGGTTTACAAAGACCCAACTGATCCACTGCAACCATTATTCAGACTGGTACCATCTGGTAGAAGACTGCTGGTTCCACTGGTGAAGAAGAATGGTGCAAAAGGTCGTTTGTTCCCTCTGCGCTGAATGAACTTAACACGGTCTCATTTAAACGCAGCCTCACAGAAACCACTGTCTGCTGGGAGGTTCCCATAGTCTAATGGTTTAATGGATCGTGTATTTTACAACGGTTTTAACTGGACGTTTTTAACCGAGTTACTAAGTTTGGTTTTAAAGTTTTTATCACATTTTTGTCTTGTGTTGTTTTTATGAGCCACATGTCAAAGACAAATCTCCATTTCATTGAATGTTTTGGACAATAAAGTTGAATTGATTGATTGATTGGTTGATTGATTGATTGATTGATTGGTTGGTTGGTTCTCCACTGTTGGTGAAAGCATGAAGGTGGTGGGGTCAAAGGTCAGGTTGACAGACGATGTCGTTGTCCTCGGTGTAAATGGACAAAATTCAACTAAAGACTTACGGACATGAAAGTGCAGCGATCAGGTGTGGAGAACTTACCTGTTGACTACCAGCTGATCAAACTGTTTCATGATCAGAGCAGACTGAACCAGAACCAGAACCAGAACCACTCACTGGTCCTTTGGTGGAAGTGGTCAGTAAAAACAAGGAGGACATTTTCTGTCCTAAACACACGTGGAGCTGTTGTAGGACAGTTGGAGACAATCGAGGGGACAAAGGGTTGGACTTGTCTGTTACTGGACGTCAAGCTGGAGCAAAGACAAGTTTGGAGAAACGGGTCACCTGTGACCTTGACCCCATGACCTTGACATCAACAGGGATGTCCCTCGAGGTGTCCGGCTGAGCAGCTGGAGCCGTTTTCAGCCTCGTCAGAGACCCTGTGACAAAAACAATACCGTCCGATCAGAACCACCTCCGGTTCTGATCACGTTCCACACCGAGCGCAACGTTCCGGTCATCGCTTCAACCGAAACAAGAATCCGAGTCCAAACTGGATTACCTGTTCACATTCGATCCAGATCTTCGGCCCGATTCTTGCGTCGCCCCCCACCGGCTTCGGTCCAGAACCCTCCACCTCATCAGTGAAGCTCCAGAACTTTGAGCCCGGCCCGTTAGTCAGAAACAGTTTCCACGGAGTTTTAAACCCCTGAAGATCCGGTTCTGGGTTGGATTTTCTGGTTCTGGATCATAATTTATTTTAAATTGTCCACAGTTTTTATTTTAGTCTTTATTCTTTATAAAAAGCAGATTTTTTAAATACTTTGTCAAAAAATAAAAACATGATTAAAATCATTGATTTTTCTTCACTTGAATAAACAAACTGAATCTTAACTCGTTAAAAGTAGCTAAAGGCTGGCTAACAGCTAAAAGTAGCTAAAGGCTG
>NC_056516.1:39717629-39717730 GCF_014905685.2 Nematolebias whitei
TAAAAGTAGCTAAAGGCTGGCTAACAGCTAAAAGTAGCTAAAGGCTGGCTAACAGCTAAAAGTAGCAAAAGGCTGGCTAAAAGTAGCTAAAGGCTGGCTAA
>NC_056516.1:39717740-39717867 GCF_014905685.2 Nematolebias whitei
AAAAGTAGCAAAAGGCTGGCTAAAAGTAGCTAAAGGCTGGCTAAAAGTAGCTAAAGGCTGGCTAACAGCTAAAAGTAGCCAAAGGCTGGCTAACAGCTAAAAGTAGCAAAAGGCTGGCTAACAGCTA
>NC_056516.1:39717877-39718012 GCF_014905685.2 Nematolebias whitei
GTAGCAAAAGGCTGGCTAACAGCTAAAAGTAGCAAAAGGCTGGCTAAAAGCTAAAGTAGCTAAAGGCTGGCTAAAAGTTAAAGTAGCTAAAGGCTGGCTAAAAGCTAAAAGTAGCTAAAGGCTGGCTAAAAGCTA
>NC_056516.1:39718112-39726291 GCF_014905685.2 Nematolebias whitei
CTACTGTAAACCACTTCCTGTCAGCTGACAGGAAGTGGTTTACAGTACTACTGTAAACCACTTCCTGTCAGCTGACAGGAAGTGGTTTACAGTACTACTGTAAACCACTTCCTGTCAGCTGACAGGAAGTGGTTTACAGTAGTCCCTCGCTACTTGGCGGTTCGACCACCGTGGACTCGCTCCGTCGTGGTTTGTGGCCGTACAGTAATATCTCTGTACAGAACTCGTGTGGATGTGAAAAAGTTAATGACACAAATAATAATGTGGACAGGCGCCGCCATTTTGTAGTTTCTTTCATTCAGCCTCCACTGTGCTGTAGTCACCACTCAGGACTACATTTCCCTCAAACCAGTGCTGTGCTGCACTGAAGTGCCTCTGGGCCCTGTTTTCAACAGAATGTTTGCAAAGCGAAGTCATGACGGCCGAACCGGCCTGTCGAGGTCTGAGCGCGCTTGAACGTGGACAATCGGGCGTGTTCTGGAGAAGGATGGAGGAAGACGAGGAGCCTGGTCTCAGCTCATCTCCATCACCTTCATCACCGGACAGATAATCCTTCATCATCTTCTCTGGTGAGTACCCATTTAATATTGTAATTAATATTATAATAATAAATATTAATAGTTTTAAAAGGTTTAAGAGTTCAGACAGTTGTTGAGGGTGGGGTTTACAACTCTCTAACCCACAGAGCGTATAAATGTTAAAATAAACTAACCCTACGTGATGGTTTTTCACTAGAGTTGGAACCTATCGGAGCGATAAGCGAGGGACCACTGTAATCGATTATTGAAGCAGAAGTGAACGATGAAGTCACGCCTGGCCGCTGGAACTGGTCCAGTTTCACCTTCATGAACCAGAACTTCCTGAAGTTTTGGGGTTTTACTTGAGGAGCTGGTCCAAACAACAACCTGGTGTTTTTACAACGGACGAGATCCTGTTTAAGCAAAAGTTCATTATTTTAAACGTGCGTGAGCACACGAGTGTGTGTGTGAGTGACCACACACGTAAGGCTGTGAGGTCAGAGGTCAGAGCAGCTGACGTCATCGATGAGGCGGTTCAGGTACAGAAACACCTGCAGAAGATTTTTGACACAAACTGTGAGTCTTTGATTTGTGGTTTCTGTGTTCGAGTCCAGACGGACGGATGACGTCGTTCAGAGGATCCGGGGGAGGAGCAAAACGTGATCGTCGCCACCTGCAGGGGCGGAGTTGAGCTGCTGCACAGGAAGAGTTCCCCTCAGACTCCGCCTCCGTACGTCGCACGGTGACAGCAGACAGGTCGGTCTCCCTTTAGTGTTCGACACCCAGCAGTGGTCCGCTACAGAAAGTCCAGTTCCAGAGCCTGATGGAGGGACACGAGGTCTCCGTGAGTCGAGATCCTCCAGAAAGGCATGTTGTGCTGCAGAGGAGGAGAAACTGGAGGTGAGTACACAAACCAGGACAACCAGAGACGTTCAGCTTCTACTCTGAGACTACGCTCACACTGAAGGTCCAAACGCTCACATCTCATGTGGTTCTGCTCAGATCAGATGGTTCTGTTCAGATTATAATCTAACCGATCTCCATCAGACTCCAGTCCACGGTTCTGAAGTGACCCGCAGAAGCTGTGATGTCATCGCAGCACACGTGTTTACGTGAGTGGATCGGTTCTGAAGTTCTTCAGTCAGAACAGGATCTATTAGGACCGGTCCGGTGTTGACAGCTGATGTTGCCTCTTCCTGCTGCTCAGGTGAAGAATTTCACTTTTGGAACAGGAGCAACATCCTGAAGACTGAAACAAACTCAAGTATGGATCGTGATGTCGGCATCGATCCGGTCCGACACCAACGTTGGTATGGAGGTCATCCAGGAGCAGATGACACATCAGCTGGACTTTGGTTCTGTAGCTGAAGACGTGCAGAGTTCCACGACTTCAACTTCCTGGTTTAAATATGATACTTGGATCGACTGCGACCTCGCTGAGGAGCGAGTCCAACGAGACGTCCAGTGTTCAAGTCCTGACCAGAAGCAGAACACGTCACCCGGTCCGTTCAGACGGAGCCCACGTTGAATTAAATGCGTCAGGTTTAGGAGTGCACCTGAAAAAGACCTGGCTCAGGTTTTTATCTGCAGTTTGAACCATGTTCTAAACCTGAACTTTGATCATTCAGAAATCTTTACATCACTTCCTCGGCTTTTCTTCAAGTCGTGAAGTTTCAGTTTGTTGAAACGTTAAAGAGCTTCAGCTGCGGACACTAACCTGAACTGAGGGGAAGCAGCCGGTGAATAAAATAAATTATTAATTATAATAAACTGCTCTGCTGTTTAAGAATATGAGCAACTAAAGACAAAGTGTTTCAAATTATCAGTAACAAAGATCAGAAATGTTTTAATTCACAGCAGATAATATAATTAAACTATCTTTATTTAAAAAACGTTTTTATTTGTCTTTCCCTTCATTTAATAATAACAATAATAATAATAATAATGAATTTAATTCGTAATGCACTTTTCATTTAAAAAAATCTCAAACTGCTAAAAACAGTAATGTTTTGAATTATGTCTCGTCTGAGTTTTGTTTTACATCAACATCCTATTTAAATAATAATGTACATGTAATAACTATATATTAATGCTGTAACCATTACATTATTATACAACAACCTTTTAAAGCTCGTTTTAAAAAGAAGTTCTTCCTGGATCGTCTAACATTATTTATCTGTTTCCAGATAACTTCCTGTTCAAAGGTTTTTATTCAGGAAGTAAAGCAGCACTTCCTGCTGTGCTGATTGTAAAAACAACCTCTACGTTTAGTCTGAGCTTCTTAAACACGAGGGAACGACCAAAGCTCTGCCTGGTCCAGCTGACACGGGGTCGGGAGGTAGAATATGTTGCCCGCCTGAGGTCGAAGCGGAAAAACTCGAACCTGTTTCGCAGCGAACTCCTCGTCTCGCCCGTCCCCGATCACCACGTACGTCACCTTCTTCCCGAAGCGAGAGACGATCCTCTCGAAGCAGCTCTCTTTCCCTGCAAGGAGAGGAAAACATCAGCTCAGGTGGTCACCTGCTGCAGGTGAGACGCTGCCCGCGCGCACACTCACCGATCTTTGTGGCGCTGTAAATGTTCTCGACGGGGAAGACGTCTCCCAGACCGTACAGCAGAACCTTGGCCAGAGCCGGAACCAGCTGCGTGGTGGTGACCAACACGTTCATGCACTTCCCTCTGTCGCAGGCGCACGCACACACAAACAGTGCATTGAGACAAGAAGCAACAAACGGAGCTTCAACCAAAATAAACCACACGAAGAATCAGTTTATTAGTTTTTATGAATTAAACTGAACGTCAGGACCTGCAGCAGAACGTTGCAGGTCCTGACCTGCAGGTCCTGACCTGGAGTCAGAGTGTTTTTCAGGTCCTGACCTGGTCTGGATGAGCAGCAGGGACTTGAGCGCCGTGGTGAGCCAGATGTCGGTGACGTTCTCGATCTCTGAGCGAAGCCGTAACAGGAGCTCTCTCTTGATGGGACTGAGCAGACCTGGGGAACCAGGAGATTTCAGAACAAAGAGCATCTTCAGCACCACCTCCATTACAGGCCCACGTTTCCTGGTCTAAAAGCAGCTGTGTCCAGATGTTTCTCCTTCACAGGTTCGTCTTCAGCTGCAGCAGCTAGTCTGTCGTTAGCTCGTCTTTCTGTTGTCTACACTTCAGAAAGAGAACTCACCCCCAACGTTCCCCTTGTAGGTGTTGTAGATCTCTTTTAGGCGGCGGTAACGAAAGGCCAGTTTCCTCATCCACTCCACGCCCCCCTGGACCCCCGCTGTGCCTCCCGCCGCTCCGCCGCTGCTGGGGCCGTTGAAGCCGTCAGCCAGGAAGTTGTAGGTGCTGCGACGGAGGAGTTGAACATTTGAATCCCTCCAGATGACACAAGAGATGAGCTGTGACAAGACGTCATGTGACCCACCTCAGGTCCTGCCCGTTGTCGTCAGACGCCACGTCCTCAATGTGGACCTGATCGCACTCCTGACAGGAAACAAGAACGTCAGAGCTTCACCTCGAGGAGTTCACGAACGTTCGCGTCATAAAGCTATTATTGTATCTTCATCCTCCTCATCCTCCTCACTGAAGCGGCAGGGAAACGTCTGACCGTCTGATATCGATGGATTTGATCAAAACCAGGGATGCAAACACGTGAGGGGGTCGAGCGATGTATCGAGTACATTTCATGCACCCGACGACATCTTCAGTAACTATATCGTAACCATCAAACATCGATTTGAGCGTCAGGTTTCTGCAAGTTTCAACAAACTAGACTGTTCTTGGAACAACAAACCAGTTCCAGGAGCCGAGGAACGGGACCGGCTCTTTTTGACCACAAAGCTGAACTCTGAACTTCAGGGGCGCTTGGCTCCAACATCCTGACTGAATACGTGGAGGTCGGCGTACCTCCAGGTCGTTGAAGAAAAGATGCGTGTCTGCCAGCTCAAAGATCAGCTCCTCCATCTGCAGGCCGAGGTTCAGAATCGTGGCCGGCTCCTGAACAACACAGACCCACACGTCACGAAACAAACCGGCTCAAACGTTTCTTTCTCTGAAGCCTCTCGTCTCTAACCTTCCCAAACTTCTGGGCGTAGGTGCCGGTGAGCAGAGAGTGGAAGATGATGATGGTCTCATCCAGATCCCAGAGAAAAACACGCTGAAAGCAGCAGAGGAGCAGACGTTCAACACATGTTGAAGAAGAGCCGTGTTCAGCTGCTGAGTAATCTGGAGCTGCTCGGTCACCTCCAGATCGCTGTCAGGCGGCGGGGAGCTGTCCGACTTCTTGGCCTTCCCTTTGGACTTCCCCACAGAGTTCCTGCGGCCGAGCTCGTCCTGATCCCTGGCTCCACCTGAGGGGAGGGCTGCACCTGCAGGGAGGTTCTCAGGTGGAGATGCATCTGCAGCAGAACAGAGGACGGCAGGGTTTCATAAACAAATCAGTCTGGTACCGGTCTTTGGCCTCTCGTTGGGTCGATGGGTCCAAAACTGTTGAAAATACCAGAACTGGACTTTACACTGAAGGAGCAGATATCTGTTGTTAAACCATTTATCACTGATCTAAACATCACGTCTCCCCTCAGAGCTCTGAAAGTCACAAAGTTACGTCCAGTAACTTCTTCCTTACTCGTGAAAAACCACAAGAAGAAAAACCCTTAAATCTGTGTTTGGACCGGACATCGACAGCCTGTTGTGGATAAACTGCAGCAGGTGAATCACCTCGGGGGGGCAGTCCAGCTGAGGCGGCCTCCTCAGACTTCACCGCTGAATATTCTGCGACCGCGGCGCCGGGCTCGTCGCTGCTGGGCAGCCCGGCAGGAACGTAGCTGGGAGGTAGCGTGTAATACTGAGAGAACTGAGCCTGACCCAGAGAGCTGTAGCTGCTGAACTCCTGCAGGACGAGGAAACACAAACAGCAGAGGGATGAACGTTCAACCGGCGGTGGAACGGGACAAAAACGAGGACTTTTCTACGATAAAACACGCCGACAGGACCTCCAGGCTGAGCCAACTGCAAGATACGACGAGCAGCGAGGGACGAGTTCCCTCTTAAACGGAAGAAAAAGGTGTTGGAGACGGAACATCAGCAGCTGCTGCTTCAACTCTGACCTTATTCATGACCTTTGGACTAGAGGCTGACAGTTGTTCTGGAATCCCACGGCTAACGTGATTCCAGCGGGATGGGAGTCAACTTTAATATTACTCACGCGACTGGGACGGTACGGGATAAGAAGTTAACGGGAGCGGGAACCAAGCAATAGGACAAAAAAATACTTTGGACAGGCGCCGCCATTCATTTTGTAGTTTTCTTTCAATGAGCCTTCACTGTAACGCAAGGCCGCAGAACTACATGGCCCAGAAGCCAACAGTGCTGAAATTCAAAGAACAATGGAGGGAGCGAACGCTAGCGATGCATCTATGAAGCTCACAGAAATATTCCTGACCTTCATGAGTGTGGTGGTGTTAGCACGCCGTGCGCTGCTCAACAAACGAGTTTAGTCTTGGTCGAGTGCACGAGTCAGGGACGAGTGGGCTGAAGAGACACTTTGTCCAAAGCTCAGGTCCAGCATGTGAACGAACGTATTTATACAGTTTTGGTCGTGGAGCTCTCTTGCTTGGTGCATTTTTTATTTTGTTGTGTAAGCAATTTAAAACATGACGGTGATGTCACTGTTTAAAGGAAACAATTGATCAATAAATTAGTCAAACGCAACTTTATATGTTCAGTTTGGGCTCATTCAATTAAGGTAGACATGGTGTGACCCATGTACTGTTGTTTTTTATTTAATTAATTGGTTTTACAGTAACTGACCTCCAAAAGAGCCACTAACTGGGACTCAGCTGCTGATACTCCAAAGAAAAACTATAGGAACCACAGGCCTTGTATTATTTGTTGTGTGCCCTTTAGTGAAAGTTTCCGTTTGGATTAAGCAACAAATGCCTCCATGTTTCACCACAGATGAACTGTTCCTGTTGCCATGTGTTGTGAAATAAAACTGCAGAACACAAAGTAAAAGGAATGGGTAGAAGACTCATCAAATTCAGTGCATTTCCTAAAGACTAAATGAAGAAAAACGAACAATGGGAGCGGTCCAGGAGTGGGAGTCATTCTGAATGGGAGTGGGATGTGAGACAGGAATTTTGTTTTACTGTGGCCCGGGACTGGGACGGGACGAGTTTTTTTCTGTGGGAGTGGGACGGGGCAGGAGTGAAAATCCACTCCCGTGTCAGCCTCTAGTTTGGACCAGAGTTCTGTTCATACCACTCGTACGGTACGTTTTATATTTGTTTGTGGAATGGACCTTTAGGTTGTAAGAGCCAAAATAAAAGAAGTGTGAAAAGTCCCGGAGGGACGGCCTTCACGGCGACACGCTTAGAACTCACCTGGGGTGCGGCTGCGGTGGAGGCGCTGGTGACGGCTGTGGTGGAGGGGATGTTGGAGTAAACACTGGAGGTGGTGAAGCTCGAGCCTGAAAACAAAGAAGGCGTTCAACGGGGGGAGCCTGCCTTGTTTGCGTGCACACGGTGTGGTGGGGTGAGGCGCGGTGAGGCTGCAGCTTGCCTTGGCTCGGGTACGAGTAGTGCAGCTGACCCGGCTGGGTGGAGGTGAATGCCGTGCTGAAGCTTAGAAACCCGGGCTGGCCACCATAGGGCGCCTCAGGCAGCCCTGTCTCAGTTTTAACGACCGGCCACAAGGCTCCTGAAGACCACAGAGAGCAACAGGAGCAGAGAGTCAAAGCAGCGGGGGAGGGGGGGAGGCAAATATCCAGTGGAGGTGTGTGAAAAAGCAAAGAAGCAGAGTGATGCTTAAAAAGCTCAGTAAGACGTGATGCTGAGGTTTTAGTGAGCAGAGGGGGGTCTGTGGGGGGAGGGGGGACTAACCGAAGGGTGGGAGTCCGTAGGTCTGTCCGGTCTGAGGGAAGGATGAGTACACAGTGGACTGGGCCAGAGGAGAAAAGGCCACCTGACTGGTGTAGGACGTCACCGCGGGGCTGAAAGAGACGATGTAACTGCTCACACTTGTGTCACCATGGAAACCAGCGACATAAGAACCGTAATTACCGGGGTACAAGCCACTACTTGTCTCTCACTCTTTGCACCCCGCGGTTTATATGCAGGAGTCTTATTTATGTACCGTTTTCATATTTATCAAAAGTTATATTTTATTTTGACAGACTTCCTGCCTCTAACATTTTCCTTCGACAGAGCTGGGCGCTCGTGTCACCAGCACCCGCCCCTCTTGGGGGCAGGTGCTGGTGACGCAGTTTCCTCAGGTATCCACATGTACAAGCCTCTTGCTCACAGTTCAAATACCCAACCATAACTCCACCCACTCTGTCATCATGTGACCAGAAGTCTAACCTGAATGAGCAGCGAGGTACTCCCCCAACACAGACGAGCATTCATTTCTTCAGATAGTTCCCGTGTCGTTACCGTACTTTGTGCTTCATGCACAGACCTGTTCATGTGTTCAGGGATAATGGAAAACACACGGAGACTTCTCCTGACGCAGCTTTCATGTTAGAAGCTGTCGAGGAGGAACCGGCTGCAGCCCGTAAGCTCTGCATCATGTCGAGGGTCAGGGAGACGAAAAGCGTCTGGTACACGGTTTAACAAAAGCTTGTGTTTTTTTATATATATATATATATATATATATATATATATGTGTGT
>NC_056516.1:39726391-39727811 GCF_014905685.2 Nematolebias whitei
ATATATAATATGCGTTTATATAACAGGATCTCACTTTAAACTCTCGCCCGAACATGGAGACAACTGGGGGGTTCTTCCCCGCTCTCCTTTCTGAGAGCTCAGCAGAGAATTGTCAGGTTTATGTTTAAAGCAGTCAGTCAAGACCGATACATATTTAAATTAAAGTTTTAAAAATATTTTTCTGTGTACAGTAAATATGTGTTTAAACTCATTTAAGCTCCGCACAGAACAGAGGAGATCGGGGGGTGGGGGGCTCTTGCCCCGTCCTCCCTCCTCCTCATGAGCTCTGCTGAGCAGAAATCACGTCCAATGTATTTACAAACTGCAGCTGTTAACAAAATGTTTAACAATAAAATCAAAGGAACTGATTTAATGAATATTTACTGTATTCCACCGGTACTTTTAGACTTCTGGTCACATGACCTCTATGAGACTTCTGGGTAATATTTACGGGTAAATGATTTTAAATAATTTCAGTTCTGTAGGAGTTCGTGTCTGTTCTGTCCAGTGATGATGTTCAGATAGTTCTTGTGTTCATCAGAAGGTTTCATGGTTGAAACCATGAATCCGACAGTGAAGCTTCATGAACTTCATGCAGTCTGAGATGAACCTCCACCTGCTGCCTGGTTCTTGAACTACAACAAGAAATCTGCACATCATGTTGGAACTAACGATTCTAAAAGCACAGGTGTAGGATGAGTCCGTCACATGGTCTGACTCACCTGGTCTCCTGATAGACCTGCTGGCTGTAGTCAGCTGTGGCTGCTGAGTCTGAAGCTGTAAAGGAAACGGGTTTAGATCATGTTCTGTTGGAGGTCTGCAGGAAGCAGGAAGTGCGTTCTCACCTGCATGTGCATATGGGTTCACTGCATCCTCACACACCTGGCT
The DNA here is from genome assembly GCF_014905685.2 of Nematolebias whitei. NCBI lineage: Eukaryota > Metazoa > Chordata > Actinopteri > Cyprinodontiformes > Rivulidae > Nematolebias > Nematolebias whitei. The sequence continues at coordinate 39,727,280 of NC_056516.1, forward strand.
GGCTGCTCCTCCGTCTGCGGTGGACTGCTTCTGATCACCTGTGTCCAGAGAAGGGAAGTCTGAGATGGTCATCACTGTAAGTATTTCTCAGACTGAAGATTCGGATGAAACGTCTCGGCAAAGAAAGAAACCGTCCAGATGACCAGACTGAACATCGTTGAACTTGAAAGCATGAACGTTTCCATACAACGGCTCAATAAGTTCTCTGCATTTAACCACGTGAGGTGCACCAGGTGGAGCAGAGGACCAGGTGGAGCAGAGGACCAGGTGGAGCAGAGGACCAGGTGGAGCAGAGGACCAGGTGGACCAGGTGGAGCAGAGGACCAGGTGGAGCAGAGGACCAGGTGGACCAGGTGGAGCAGTGGGCAGCTTTGTAAGTGCCCAGAAAGCAATCGGGGATTTGGTCAAGTCAGTCAACTTTATTTATAGGGCACATTTAAAACAGAAACTGTTGTCAAACTGCTCAACAACAACAACAACAACAACAACAACAACAACAACAACAACAACAACAACAACAACAACAACAACA
>NC_056516.1:39727911-39731708 GCF_014905685.2 Nematolebias whitei
ACATGTGTATATACATATATTCTCTATCACTGTCATATATACACAGATACAGGTTAGTCCCATTGAGCCATGATGAATCATTTACAAGAGAGACCTGGATTTTCACAAAGAGTGATGACAACAGTGGATAACAAACTGTTTTTCAATTGTAAAACAAACAAACAAAAACTTAAATTTGTATGAATCATTAGTGAATGTCTATTGTTGTTGTTGTTATCACTGTCTTATTACACAAGACAGGCTCTAGAGCAATGTGGATATCCTAACTGGGCCTTCCTGAAAGAAGAAACCCAAACAGGACTCCAGTCAGCCATCAGGTGAAAAGGAGGAACCCAGACCCAGACCAGTGGTCATTCCATATGTTGAGGGAGTATCAGAGAAACTGAGACGTTTATTTTCTAAACATAACGTCCCAGTGGCTTTTAAACCCCAAAATACATTAAAGACTGGTTCATCCCAAAGATCCAGTCCCCCGGCACAAACAGAGTAATATTGTGTATGTTGTTCAGTGTCAGGAGGGTGATCAGTCTTACATCGGGGAAACTAAACAGCCACTGGCCAAAAGGATGGACCAGCACAGAAGATCAACATCATCAGGCCAGGACTCTGAGGTCTACACTCATCTCCAGGCCAGAGGTCACTCTTTCAGGGATGAAGATGTTCACATCCTGGACAGAGAGGAACGATGGTTTGAGAGAGGAGTAAAGGAGGCCATCTTTGTGAAAAGAAACCGTCCATCATTAAACAGGGGTGGAGCCTCCAGGTTCAACTGTCCCCCTCTTACAATGCTGTGATTGCTAGTATCACTCAGCCCTCTGTGAACAGTAAACAGCCATCAGGTGCTAATGATCCAGTTAGGCTGATGGTCCTTCTTGAGCATGTGATCAGCTGGTTTTGGTTGTCAGCAGCAAAACTGGTTGATCCACTCTGAGAAGGTGCTATTTAAGAGACTGAGCTGAATACAGCACCTCAGACTGAGGAAGTCCTCAGGATGAGAGACGAAACGTTTCTACATTTTTTTTTTTAACGTTCAGAGGACCAGACTTAACTTTTTTTGATGGTCACCATTAACTTCACACAGACTCTCCCACTGGTACATTTTCATCTTTAAATCACTTCCTGGTCTGCTGCCTTCATACATCTCCTCCTACATGTCTCTGTGTGAGTGCAGCTACAGCGTGCGCTCTCAGGACATCATTACCTGCAGTGTTCCCTCAGTGAGGACTGAACTAGACAAAAGGACCTTCTCCTACTCCGCTCCCGTTTCCTGGAACATCTTGTAAAAAGATTTGAAGCTCTCGACCTTTGACCTCTCTAAGTGGCTTCAAACATCTGTGAAGTTCCTGCAGATGTTCCTGTTTTTAGTTTCTACATCGACTTATAATCTGTTTTATTTCATTTTTTAATGCCATTTTCTTTCATTTGTTCTTCTCAATTTGTATGCTTTATTTTATGACTGTCCACTGTTCTTCACTCTTAAAATCAGGTCTCGTGCAAATGAGTCCACGAGGCTCCATGGGACTCACCTGTAGAAATGAAGGTTGAATGAATTTTAAATTCATGAATCTTTTTGCTCAGAAAACTCACCGCTCATAAGCGAGTACTGGTGACGTCCCAGAAAGTGTGACTAGCTTAGCTTTACACAAAGACGTACATGAAAATGTGTCTGAAGCTGGAAAGTTTCTGCGGTTTAAGCCCGTCCTTTCTTCGTGGGGTCTCTTGGCACCACGTGTCCTCGTCAGGAGTGGGCAGCACCTATCAGGGAAGAACACACCTGCTCCACTTTGTCTCCTCTGGATGATTGCCTTATATTCCTCAGGAAGCTGCAACGTGTCTCATGCTAGTAGCCGTGAAACAGCCTCCTGTTAATTAAACGCATCTCATGTTTGTAGAGCAGAAGATGTAAAACTTTAAGTTGTGTGTGGGCTTGATGGGAACGGACTCGCTGCTCCTTACACGAAAATTATACTCAAGTTTTATCATTTTAATTAAAGAACTTATTATCCTAACAATATTAATAAAGTTAAATATTTTGAAACGTGTTAAAGTTACAATCAGCCGAATGTTTTGATTCATAAACAGCTAAAATAGCACACAGCCTGCAGACGTCTCCAGAGGGTACAAACCGTACGGTAAAATAAAACCTCTTCAGATCGAGGCTCCGTCGGACTCACTGAGGTCAGAGTTCATCTATAATTAATAAATTATCAATAGAGACTTTTTCGGCTGCTCTGTTCTTCAGGGGTCATCAAGGATTTGACCATTTGTTTTACGTTGGATGTTCTTCCTGACACAAACTGGGCTTGAACCCGCAACCTCAGGATTGCAGGACCGCAGCACTGACCATCAAGATAACGCAGCCCCAATCAATACATGATCAATAATAATAATTAATGAAGTTCTGGTTGGACGCTTCACTGACACCACAGCTGTGGACCGCAGAACCAGAACCGGACAGATGCTTCAGCACCGAGGCCCGGGAACACAAGTCAAGAACTATTTATGTTGAATAAAGAAATAAAGAACAAGTTCATGAAGAAATAAAACATTTTATTTGAAACTGAAGCCAAAATAAAACTGAGCACATGAAGGATTAAAACCTTGACTCGTTATATGTAAATTGTAAACACATAAACGATCAATAAGCATTTATTAACGAGTTAAACAATTTACTGTGCTTTATTTATTTTAATACATTTGCTAACTTTTCTTCACGTTCAGCCAATTTCGCAAACATTTTATGTTCATGAATAACTACAGAATTATTTATATTTAACTATTAAAGATGGCCACCATTTCACTTTTATCTGATGCACTATAAAGTTTATTAATAAAGTTCATAAATTGTAGAAAAGTAGAAAAACAATTTAAAAAAATCCTGTGTTTTTCGCACATATTTACATTAACACAATTTTAAAGATGTTTTTAAACTTCTTTTTATTTCACTGCATAAAGGACACGATACTTGAAAGAAAACTGATTTTGAAATTAAACTAAAATGAACGTTAAATTTCTTTAAACTGTGAAAAAAAAAAACTGAGTGGTCACTAAAATATGAAGATTAAAAAAAAATCTGGTCGTTTTAGTCAGTAAAAAATGATCCGTCAAGTCACGCAAAGACAGATCAGTCAGTTTCCTGTAAGTTAACAAAATAAAATCAGCTGCTTTAATAAAGTGAGGCTGTTCAGAGTGAAAATCAGTCGGCAGTATGTTACCTGCAGCAGACAGACTCATTGTTACTTTTATTCCTCTCCTCTGAGAAAAGGTCAAACGTCAAATTTATAATAATTCACATCGTGAAGGAAAAGAGCAGAGAGACGTTCAGACTTGGGCGGGTGGAGCGACACGAGGTGGAGGGACGCGAGGTGGAGGGACACTAGGTGGAGGGACACTAGGTGGAGGGACCACGAGGTGGAGGGACGCGAGGTGGAGGGACCACGAGGTGGAGGCAGCAGGAGCAACAGACACGTTCTCCTGTAAACAAAATAGAGATCGACTAGCAGAGTTCACTTTGAGAACTCAGGTCCATCTGGGTCAGTACCTGATGTGAGCCGGTTCACCCGAGTCCGTCTGGCTGCACCTGAATAACCCGTAGGATGTATGAGGATGGAGGAACCAGTCTGTTGAGACCCCTGTGAGGTCTGCGACCTCAGGACTCGCGAGTCCTGATTCAGAGCCAGGATTCGATTCTTTAACCCACGTGAGTCTAAGAGACCAGCTCTAACAGCCTGATCGAAGTCGCTGAAGTGAAAAGAAACAGAAGGCTAGCTCTAAAGTAAAGAAACAGAAGGCTAGCT
>NC_056516.1:39731718-39733031 GCF_014905685.2 Nematolebias whitei
AGAAGGCTAGCTCTAAAGTAAAGAAACAGAAGGCTAGCTCTAAAGTACTTTACTTTACTTCCCCCTGAGGCACAGAGGCACACGCTCTATTCAGCCTCTTCTTGACTGCCTGGCTGACATCCGGGACTGGATGGCTTTAAACTTCTTAAGCTTCAATGAGAAGAAGTCTGAAGTCATGCTGTTCCATCCCAGTGGCTCACTCATGAACCATGACATTGACCTTTTCTCTCTAGCCCCGCTAGAGAAACAAAAGGTCACTAATCTGGGGGTGATAATGGACCCGTCCTTAAAACTCAACAGTCACGTAAACATGATGGTCAAATCCTGTTTTTTTCAGCTGAGACGGCTGCCTAAGCTGAAACCTATACTCTCCAAAAAGAACCTCGAGACAGTGATCCACGCCTTCATAACATCTAGGCTTGATTACTGCAATTCACTTCTGTTTGGAATCAGTCAGTCCTCCATTGCTCGTCTACAACTGGTCCAAAATGCTGCAGCCCGATTTTTAACTGGTACAGGCTATAGAGAGCACATCACGCCAGTTTTGGCCTCCCTGCACTGGCTACCCATTCACCTTCGGATCCATTTCAAAATTCTCATGTATGTTTTTAAATCACTGAACAGTTCCGCCCCATCCTATCTCACTGATCTTCTGCAGCCATATGTCCCACCGCGCTCTCTGAGGTCAGCAGACCAGATGCTTCTCTCAGTCCCAGAAACCCGTCGTAAGCTCAGAGGTGACAGGGCTTTCTCTGTTGCAGGTCCACGACTGTGGAATGAGTTGCCACTGAGTGTCCGGCAGGCTCCCACACTCTCAGTCTTTAAGTCTCGCTTGAAGACCCATTTCTATTCGCTTGCCTTTAACACGGTGTGATTTGTTTTGGTCGGTCTGTTCTCTACTCTGTTGGCCATTTTAGTTAGCTTCTGCTGCTATTTGTATCTGTATTTCTATTTTATGTTTTCCTGTCTGCTGTGCATGTTTGTGTTCTTTTGTACAGCACTTTGGTTGGCCTTGTTGCTGTTTTAAGTGCTATATAAATAAATTGGTATGGTATGGTATGGTAAAGTAAAGAAACAGAAGGCTAGCTCTAAAGTAAAGAAACAGAAGGCTAGCTCTAAAGGAAAGAAACTGAAGGCTAGCTCTAAAGGAAAGAAACTGAAGGCTAGCTCTAAAGTAAAGAAACAGAAGGCTAGCTCTAAAGTAAAGAAACAGAAGGCTAGCTCTAAAGTAAAGAAACTGAAGGCTAGCTCTAAAGTAAAGAAACTGAAGGCTAGCTCTAAAGTAAAGAAACTGAAGGCTAGCTCTAAAGTAA
>NC_056516.1:39733131-39734290 GCF_014905685.2 Nematolebias whitei
ATGGTCAATGCTGTATCTAGTGTTTATATCTATGGTCAATGCTGTATGTAGTGATTATATGATATCTATGGCGATAGCGATCAATGCTGGATCTAGTGATTATATGATAGGGCGATAACTGTCAATGCTGGATCTAGTGATTATATGATATCTATAGCGATAACGGTCAAAGCTGGATCTAATGATTATATGATATCTATAGCGATAACGATCAATGCTGGATCTAGTGATTATATGATATCTATGGTGATAACGATCAATGCTGGATCTAATGATTATATGATATCTATGGCGATAACGGTCAAAGCTGGATCTAATGATTATATGATAACTATGGCGATAACGATAAATGCTGGATCTAGTGATTATATGATATATATGGTGATAACGATCAATGCTGGATCTAGTGTTTATATGATATATATGGCGATAACGGTCAATGCTGGATCTAGTGATTATATGATAACTATGGTGATAGCGATCAATGCTGGATCTAATGATTATATGATATCTATGGCGATAACGGTCAAAGCTGGATCTAATGATTATATGATATCTATGTCGATAACGGTCAAAGCTGGATCTAATGATTATATGATAGCTATGGTGATAACGATCAATGCTGGATCTAGTGATTATATAACTATGGTGATAACGATCAATGCTGGATCTAGTGTTTATATGATAACTATGGCGATAACGGTCAATGCTGGATCTAGTGATTATATGATATCTATGGTGATAGCGATCAATGCTGTATCTAGTGATTATATGATAACTATGGTGATAACGATCAATGCTGGATCTAGTGTCTATATCTATGGCGATAACGATCAATGCTGGATCTAGTGATTATATGATATCTATGGCGATAGCAATCAATGCTGGATCTAATGATTATATGATATTTTTGGCGTTTACGGTCAAAGCTGGATCTAATGATTATATGATAGCTATGGTGATAACGATCAATGCTGGATCTAGTGATTATATGATAACTATGGTGATAACGATCAATGCTGGATCTAGTGATTATATGATATCTATGGCGATAGCGATCAATGCTGTATCTAGTGATTATATGATAACTATGGTGATAACGATCAATGCTGGATCTAGTGTTTATATCTATGGCGATAACGATCAATGCTGGATCTAG
>NC_056516.1:39734390-39737397 GCF_014905685.2 Nematolebias whitei
GGCTAGCTCTAAAGTAAATAATCAGAAGGCTAGCTCTAAAGTAAAGAAACAGAAGGCTAGCTCTAAAGTAAAGAAACTGGACATAAGCTGACAGCTAAAAGTAGACAAAATGCTAGCTGAAGGAGCAAAACACTAAACCAAAAGTAGCAGAGTAGAAGAGCAAAAGGCTAAAAGTAGCATAGATCAGACGAAGCAGGTTAAAAAAGGATCAATGTTTTAGAAATTAAAGACAGTTTGATGATTTCTACGTTTTTATAAACAAAGGTGAAAATTTTGAAAAGTATAAAAGTTGCAGCTCTCGTGTTAAACGAGCCGAAAGTTTTGATGTTCAAACAGCTAAAACAGCTCAAAGTGTGCCGTCGGTAACCTGCAGGTCAGACTCTGACGAGCTTCAGCTGAAACTAGACGGAACAGAACCGAACAGAATCGAACAGACCCGAACAGAACAGAATCGAACAGAACCGAACCGAACAGAACCGAATAGAACCGAACAGAACCGAATAGAACCGAACAGAACCGAATAGAACCGAACAGAACTGAATAGAACAGAACCGAACAGAACTGAATAGAACAGAACCGAACAGAATCGAACAGACCCGAACAGAACAGAATCGAACAGAACCGAACCGAATAGAACCAAACAGAACAGAACCGAACAGAATCGAATAGAACCGAACCGAACAGAATCGAACAGAACCGAACAGAATCGAACAGAACCGAACAGAACCAAACAGAACATAACCAAACCGAACAGAACATAACCGAATAGAACAGAACCGAATCGAACAGAATCAAACAGGACCGAACAGAATCAAACAGGACCGAACAGAATCAAACAGGACCGAACAGAATCGAACAGAACAAAACGGAATAGAACAGAACCGAATAGAATAGAACAGAACAGAACCGAACGTGCTGCGTCGTGTCTGTGTTCTCTTCAGCTGAGCCGGTGCCTTGCTCTGCGGTTCCAGCCTGCAGGAAGTAACATGCCACCAACACGCCACCAACACGCCACCAACACGCCGCCAGTGTTCAGACATGTTGAAACGCGGCGCGGCCCTCGGGGCGCTGCACCACCTCTCAACAGTCGGAGGTTCGAATCTCTCCTGACTGAAACTCCAACAAAAACGATTCTCTTGAAGTAAATGAAAGATTTTCTAAACTGACAGAACCTGAGAGAGGCGGAGACAGACCTGAGGACAGACCTGAGGACAGACCTGAGGACAGATATTAGGACAGACCTGAGGTGGAGGACAGTCCTGAGAACAGAACAGAGGACAGACCTGAGGACAGACCTGAGGTGGAGGACAGTCCTGAGAACAGAACAGAGGACAGACCTGAGGACAGAGACAGAACAGAGGACAGACCTGAGGCAAAGGACAGACTGCTGGACGTCTGGAGGACGGAGTGATAAAGTTGAAATAAAACCTCCGGGTGTTTCTCTGTTAAACGATACAATCTGCATCAGACGCTCCTCGCTCGTCGACGAGGCAACAACGTGGATACCACGATACCAAAACACACGGACTCCTGAAATCCTTGGACCGGACTCATCTCAGAGACCGGTTCTGGCTCTGCAACATCAGGATCTGTGCCACCAGCCTCTGTGGGTCCAGCTGGCCCGGGGACATGTCCATGGCTGCGTCCACCTGCTGGGCGCTGAAGATGGCGAGGAGCTTCTTGCGGACGTCCTCCCTGTCCTTCCTGCAGGGACGCGGTGGGGGGTCCCACAGCGAGCACTCGCCTAGCTGTCTGCGGGTCTCCAGGGGACAGATGCAGAATGGGTCAGACCAGAACCGCCGCTGGGGGCGGAGCCTGCTGCTGCACTGGAAGTCTGCGGACTGACTGAAGGGAGGCCAACTGATGGGGAACACACAGCTTGGGCACGAAGGACTGTGGGGGGACGGATCAGTGCTGGGGGGACGGGAGGGACCAGGAAAGCAGCAGCTGCAGGGTGGGCAGAACTGCTGTTGGACACTACCGTAAGACGGCCTGTAGTGCTGATCGCAGAGACTGTTCACTGTCTCTATCAGCTGACTGTCCATGGAGCCCAAACCAGAGTCCAGCTGCTCCTGGGAAGTCCTGTCTCTCACTGAGCTGCTGTCCCTCATGTCCCTCACCGAGCCTCGGTCTGGCTGTTGGCTGGCCTTCTTCTTCCTGGTTTGAGGCCTCCAGCCAGAGCGGTGTTCCTGCCTGCCTTGACCCAGATGTTCTTGTTTTAAAGAGACGTTCTCGTCTCCCAGAGTCAGCTTTGGTATGTCCTCCACCAGGCTGAGGCTGAGCTCTGGGCCCGGATTGCAATGGGTCAAAGCCCGTTTCTGATCGGAGTTCTGCCGCAAATCGATAGTAACCGAATGTTGAGACTGCATGACTCTCTCCGGGTGGTGGAACCGACATTTCATCCCGTAGGTACACTTCTTCCCTGACAAAAGAACACAAGACAAGCTGTTAGAGCTGAGGACAGTCCACATCTGTCACAGCTCAGTTCCATTCAGTGAAAGTTCTGAAGAGTCATACGGATCCAGAAGTCCAAAGCAGGAAGTTCTGCCCGTCTCAACTGTAGATCAGTTTTCCTCCTGAGCATAATGAAAACATTCAGGGGGTTTTCCTTCTGAACATGATGACATCATTCAGAGTTTTCCTCCTGAACATGATGACATCATTCTGAGGGTTTTCCTCATGAACATGATGACATCATTCTGAGGGTTTTCCTCATGAACATGATGACATCATTCAGAGAGTTTTCCTCATGAACATGATGACATCATTCAGAGAGTTTTCCTCATGAACATGATGACATCATTCTGAGGGTTTTCCTCCTGAACATGATGACATCATTCTGAGGGTTTTCCTCATGAACATGATGACATCATTCTGAGAGTTTTCCTCATGAACATGATGACATCATTCAGAGAGTTTTCCTCCTGAACATGATGACATCATTCTGAGGGTTTTCCTCCTGAACATGATGACATCATTCTGAGGGTTTTCCTCATGAACATGATGA
>NC_056516.1:39737407-39737709 GCF_014905685.2 Nematolebias whitei
ATGACATCATTCTGAGGATTTTCCTTCTGAACATGATGACATCATTCTGAGGATTTTCCTCCTGAACATGATGACATCATTCTGAGAGTTTTCCTTCTGAACATGATATCATTTTGAGGGTTTTCCTCCTGAACATGATGACATCATTCAGAGTTTTCCTCCTGAACATGATGAAATTACTTCTGAAAGTTTTCCTCCTGAACATGACATCATTCAAAGGGTTTTCCTCCTGAACATGATGACATAATTCAGAGAGTTTTCCTCCTGAACATGATGACATCATTCAGAGGGTTTTCCTCCTG
>NC_056516.1:39737719-39742694 GCF_014905685.2 Nematolebias whitei
TCCTGAACATGATGACATCATTCAGAGGGTTTTCCTCCTGAACATGATGACATCATTCAGAGTTTTCCTCCTGAACATGATGACATCATTCAGAGTTTTCCTCCTGCACATGATATCATTCTGAGAGTTTTTCTTCTGAACATGATGACATCATTCAGAGGATTTTTCTTCTGAACATGATGACATAATTCTGAGAGTTTTTCTTCTGAACATGATGACATCATTCTGAGCATTTTCCTTCTGAACATGATGACATCATTCTGAGGATTTTCCTTCTGAACATGATGACATCATTCTGAAACACTGTACTGTACGTGACTGTTGCTTTATCTTGACATGAGAAGAATAAATAATTCATCTGTAATAAAATAACAGAAAAACTGATTCAAAGAAAACAAGAAAATGTTCTGGATGGACATTATTCATTAGCTCCATCTGAACCTAACAGAACCTAACTGATCAGGTCTGGATTGAGCGGCGGTTCTGGCAGCACAGCTCGGCTGCAAGTTCTGCAACATTTACCGACACTCAGAACTTAAGAGAACTCTCTGTTCTCCTGGGTTCAGGTGGTTCTGTGTGAAGCCGAGGGTCTCTTACCATAAGGACACGTCTGTTTCCTCTGCGTCTTGGGAAACCTTCTCAGGAAGTTCTCCAGGGTCGGCCCGTGTCGGCCCAGAGGATCATCAGGGAGCATGAACCTGCGTCGGGGCAGAAATCAGACCGAGACAGCTGCTGAAGGTCAGCAGCTCTGAGCCGAGGATCCGAAGCAGCTGCTGAGGAACTCACTTGTTGTTGACGAAGGAGTACATGAGCAGCCGCTCGTCGATGAAGCGCTTCCACTCGGGGTTCAGGCCCTGCAGGTCCCGGTACTGGTCGTTGGACACCACCACGCCGTCAGACTCCAGGGCGTGCTTCACGATGAAGCAGTCGTCGTTACACACGACCCGTCTTCCTGCGACGCGGCGGGACGGCGTGAACACCAGAACCTTCTTCCTCTCCAGCTCCCGCAGGATGTTTTGTTCTGTGCAGGAGAAACACTCGATCAGCTGCGCTGCCAACAACCACGGACGGGTCCAACAGAACTTTGGACCAGAACCGTTAAAATGTCTTCAGCTGAAAGGAGCTAAAAACCCACAGTTTAAGCTGCTTTAAACTTCGTAAACTTCAGCTGTTGTTCAGAGTTCAGACGGAATCATTAAAAATAAAGCGATCAGAACTAAAACTAAGACCAGCAACACAGTAGCTAAAATGTCAACAACAGCTGAAAGCTAAAATTAGCAAACACTAGTTAGGAGCTAAAATGAGCTGAACAGAAGCTAAAAAAATGACCAAAACGGTAGCTAAAAATAAGCAAACATGACAAATGTTTAGCAGCAATGTTTTATAAGAATTTAAAAAGATTTTAATGAATTTTATCAGAAAAATGATAATTTAAAAATAAAATGTAGTCCGAGTTGAAATGTCCTGAATGAGCTGAACATTTAAAGAGCTAAGCAGCTAAAACAGCTGAAAAAAGCTGAAGTGGCTAGAGCCAAAACCACACAGCGTTAACAACAAACAGGACCGGTGGTTCCAGCTCTGATGAGGTTCTGTGAGGAGCTGCAGCTCCAGCTGAAGGATCGTTCTGGACAACAAATAAAATCCTGAACTTCAGGAAACTTCCTGTCAGTCGGGAAGCTGCAGCAGCTTCTTCCTGTCAGTCAGGAAGCTGCAGCAGCTTCTTCCCGTCAGTCAGGAAGCTGCTGCAGCTTCTTCATTAAACTGATTTGACCCAATAAAAATCAACTGAGCAACACAAGGATTCATCGAACTGAGCCTTTGGCTCGTATTCATCCGGCAAACAAACCCACAGGAAACAACATTTAAGCAACAGCTGAAAAACCCCTCGGCTTTGTGTTTTTCCTCTGAGCTGCAGATACGACTCTGAGCTCAGAGGCTGGAAAAACAAAAACTGAACCAGTGAGGACTTCCCCTCTAAAACCCAGACCACGTCCTGCAGAAGCAACAATGAGCTGGAGGAACAATCCGAGTTAGTTCACACCATCCAGCCTCGTGTCTGATTCGCTCATGACCAGTTGATGAAAGATTTAGTAAAAAGTAACTCCACGACTTCAAAGATAACAAGATAGAACTTTGTCACCAAGGAGGACATTTTCCTTCGGCTCTCCAACCATAGAATAAAACATTTTGCATACCACAGGTAGATAATATTTGGTTTGGTTAAGAATGGTTATTGCACTTGTAATAAATGACGTCTTATAGATATTCTTTGTTGCCAGAGGGACACGAGAACGTCTTCCTGAGCTCAGAGGTTCAAACTGACGAACAAGAGGATGGATGCTAAAATATTCCGAGCCGTCTCCCTTGTTCTTTCTGCAAACAGTTGAGACTGAGAACAAAGTCCATGCTCAATAATCCAGGTTTACAATCCAACATTAAATGTTGGATTGTATACCTGGATTATTGAGCATGGACTTTGTTGTTTTCAACCAGTTTGACAAGACTGTCAACAAGGAAGAGGGTCGGCAATGGAGGAGGGGGCGTACCAAAGAGACCATCTTATCACAAGCAGAACTGGTTTGTTCCAATTTGGAGTAAGCAGTTGGGGGAAGAATCAGTTTTGTTGTGTGTTTCCTTGACTGATGAAGCCTTCTGGATTGAAAGCGAAATGTTTCAGCACAAAAAAATAAACTGTCAAGATGACCTGACTGAAAAATGTTGGAGTTGAGACTGAGCTTTTTGTGGTTTTCCCACTATTTTACCTGCCACTGAAACAATTCTTAAAAGTTTGTTTTTAGTCTACAGCTCAGACGACCACAGCAGGCAGGGAGGTGAAAAGTTAAAACACTCAACAGTCGCCTTGTACACAAGATCTACCGTTTGCTGACTAACCCCAAGACCATTAAGTTTTCTTAAGGTAGAGTCTTTGTGAGCATTTCTTTAACATATACAGGTCCTTCTCAAAAAATGAGCATATTGTGATAAAGGTCATTATTTTCCATAATGTAATGATAAAAATGAAACTTTCATATATTTCAGATTCATTGCACACCAACTGAAATATTTCAGGTCTTTAATTGTTTTAATACTGATGATTATGGCATACAGCTCATGAAAACCCAAAATGCCTGTCCCAAAAAATTAGCATATCATGAAAAGGTTCTCTAAACAACTATTAACCTAACCATCTGAATCAACGACGTAACTCTAAACACCTGCAAAAGATTCCTGAGGCTTTTAAAAACTCCCAGCCTTGTTCATTACTCAAAACCTCAATCATGGGTAAGACTGCTGACCTGACTGCTGTCCAGAAGGCCATCATTGACACCCTCAAGCAAGAGGGTAAGACACAGAAAGAAATTGCTGAACGAATAGGCTGTTCCCAGAGTGCTGTATCAAGGCACCTCAGTGGGAAGTCTGTGGGAAGGGAAAAGTGTGGCAGAAAACGCTGCACAACGAGAAGAGGTGACCGGACCCTGAGGAGGATTGTGGAGAAGGGCCGATTCCAGACCTTGGGGGACCTGCGGAAGCAGTGGACTGAGTCTGGAGTAGAAACATCCAGAGCCACCGTGCACAGGCGTGTGCAGGAAATGGGCTACAGGTGCCGCATTCCCCAGGTCAAGCCACTTTTGAACCAGAAACAGCGGCAGAAGCGCCTGACCTGGGCTACAGAGAAGCAGCACTGGACTGTTGCTCAGTGGTCCAAAGTACTTTTTTCAGATGAAAGCAATTTTTTCATGTCATTCGGAAATCAAGGTCCCAGAGTCTGGAGGAAGACTGGGGAGAAGGAAATGCCAAAATGCCAGAAGTCCAGTGTGAAGCACCCACAGTCAGTGATGGTCTGGGGTGCCATGTCAGCTGCTGGTGTTGGTCCACTGTGTTTTATCAAGGGCAGGGTCAATGCAGCAGCTATCAGGAGATTTTGGAGCACTTCATGCTTCCATCTGCTGAAAAGCTTTATGGAGATGAAGATTTCATTTTTCAGCACGACCTGGCACCTGCTCACAGTGCCAAAACCACTGGTAAATGGTTTACTGACCATGGTATTACTGTGCTCAATTGGCCTGCCAACTCTCCTGACCTGAACCCCATAGAGAACCTGTGGGATATTGTGAAGAGAAAGTTGAGAGAACAAGACCCAACACTCTGGATGAGCTTAAGGCCGCTATCGAAGCATCCTGGGCCTCCAGAACACCTCAGCAGTGCCACAGGCTGATTGCCTCCATGCCACGCCGCATTGAAGCAGTCATTCATGCAAAAGGATTCCCGACCAAGTATTGAGTGCATAACTGAACATGATTATTTGAAGGTTGGTGTTTTTTGTATTAAAAACACTTGTCTTTCATTGGTGGGATGAAATATGCTAATTTTTTGGGACAGGCATTTTGGGTTTTCATGAGCTGTATGCCATAATCATCAGTATTAAAACAATTAAAGACCTGAAATATTTCAGTTGGTGTGCAATGAATCTGAAATATATGAAAGTTTCATTTTTATCATTACATTATGGAAAATAATGACCTTTATCACAATATGCTCATTCTTTGAGAAGGACCTGTAGTGTGAGCCGACTGTCCAGGACTGAACTTGCGTACTGGTATTTAACATCTGCCACAGCTCCAACAAGTCGGCCATCGAGTGAAACTTCACTTTAAGGTCTAGTTTAGAATTAATTCCCTTGACTTGACATTAACATCTTAATATTAATGTCAAGACAACTTTATTTATAGAGCACATTTAAAACAGAACCTGTTATCAACGTCCTTAACAACAACAACAACAATGGGAATAAAATTTATGAAAAAAATACAATAACTAATAATAATAATAACTGAAGAATTATTAAAAGCATTAAAAACATGTGAACTCACAAAAAACACTAAATCAATTCACAAAGTGTGAAATGAGACAACCGATGTTTTTATCAGAGATTTGAAGTGAGGAAGGGAGGTGGTCTGCCTCATGTTGGGGGGGG
>NC_056516.1:39742794-39743404 GCF_014905685.2 Nematolebias whitei
CTGGAGTTTAGTGAGAGGATCTTTCTGAACAGTCTGGAGTTTAGTGAGAGGATCTTTCTGAACAGTCTGGAGTTTAGTGAGAGGATCTTTCTGAACGGTCTGGAGTTTAGTGAGAGGATCTTTCTGAACAGTCTGGAGTTTAGTGAGAGGATCTTTCTGAGCAGGCTGGAGTTTAGTGAGAGGATCTTTCAGGAGCAGTCTGGAGTTTAGTGAGAGGATCTTTCTGAACAGGCTGGAGTTTAGTGAGAGGATCTTTCTGAGCGGTCTGGAGTTTAGTGAGAGGATCTTTCTGAGCAGTCTGGAGTTTAGTGAGAGGATCTTTCAGGAGCAGTCTGGAGTTTAGTGAGAGGATCTTTCAGGAGCAGTCTGGAGTTTAGTGAGAGGATCTTTCTGACATTTTCTGTCTTCAGGTTTTTTCTTCTCTTTTCCTAAATGTGAAGTTTGAAAGTCTAAAAATAATTTCACCTAATTTAAATTAATCTGCCACATCAGAGCCCTAGTCTTACTCATTTCAAGAAAATGAACCCTGTGTGGGTCAACTGGTCCTGTGGGTCAACTGGTCCTGTGGGTCAACTGGTCCTGTGTGTCAACTGGTCCTGTGTGTCAACTG
>NC_056516.1:39743414-39743936 GCF_014905685.2 Nematolebias whitei
CTGGTCCTGTGTGTCAACTGGTCCTGTGTGTCAACTGGTTCTGTGTGGGTCAACTGGTCCTTTGGGTCAACTGGTTCTGTGTGGGTCAACTGGTTCTGTGTGTGTCAACTGGTTCTGTGTGGGTCTGAACTGGTTCTGTGTGGGTCTGAACTGGTTCTGTGTGGGTCTGAACTGGTTCTGTGGGTCAACTGGTCCTGTGTGGGTCAACTGGTCCTGTGTGGGTCAACTTGTCCTGTGGGTCAACTGGTCCTGTGTGGGTCAACTGGGTCTGTGTGTGGGTCAACTGGTTCTGTGTGTCAACTGGTCCTGTGTGTGGGTCAACTGGTTCTGTGGGTCAACTGGTCCTGTGGGTCAACTGGTCCTGTGGGTCAACTGGTCCTGTGTGGGTCAACTGGTCCTGTGGGTCAACTGGTCCTGTGGGTCAACTGGTTCTGTGTGGGTCAACTGGTTCTGTGTGGGTCAACTGGTCCTGTGTGGGTCAACTGGTCCTGTGTGGGTCAACTGGTCCTGTGTGGGTCAACT
>NC_056516.1:39744036-39747854 GCF_014905685.2 Nematolebias whitei
CAACTGGTTCTGTGTGGGTCAACTGGTTCTGTGTGGGTCAACTGGTCGTGTGTGTGTCAACTGGTTCTGTGTGGGTCAGCTGGTCGTGTGTGGGTCTGAACTGGTTCTGTGTGGGTCTGAACTGGTTCTGTGTCTGCAGGTGAAGAAGATGAAGACGGCTGCTGAACAGGATGAAGATCAGAGGTTTGTCTCCGTCACCTCCTCCAGTTTCTCCTCACATGAACTTCACATTCACATGATTTCTCTCAGTCCTTTAGATGAAGACAGGACTCCGGTCACTGCTTTGGGTCCATCAGAACCAGACGGCTCTTACTCTGCTCTGTCTACGGCTCAACTCAGTGCAGGTGAGACTTTGTCCTCTGCTGTCCTTGTCCAGTCCATATGTCTTGGTGTTTCCCTCCAGTGGTCCAGACTCTCCTGTAATCTGTAAAGTGGTTCTGGATCAGCAGGTCTCCAGACTTCCTGAAGCTCTCAGAGGGGTTCTTTGGACTTTACGTGGTTTTTCTCTCGTACTGTCCTTCTTCCTAAACATCTGATAGAAGTGAAAACAGGACAAGTGTCGGGTCCAAAAACCTGTCCTGCAGCTGACGAGGATCTGAAAGACCTCCTTCATCATCATCATCACTGATTCCTGTGCCATGTCTCTGCAGGACTGAGGTGTCTTTGCAGGACTGAGGTGTCTTTGCAGGACTGAGGTGTCTCTGCAGGACTCAGGTGTCTCTGCAGGACTCAGGTGTCTCTGCAGGACTCAGGTGTCTCTGCAGGACTGAGGTGTCTCTGCAGGACTCAGATGTCTCTGCAGGACTGAGGTGTCTCTGCAGGACTGAAGTGTCTCTGCAGGACTGAAGTGTCTCTGCAGGACTGAGGTGTCTCTGCAGGACTGAGGTGTCTCTGCAGGACTGAGGTGTCTCTGCAGGACTCAGGTGTCTCTGCAGGACTCAGGTGTCTCTGCAGGACTCAGGTGTCTCTGCAGGACTGAGGTGTCTCTGCAGGACTGAAGTGTCTCTGCAGGACTGAAGTGTCTCTGCAGGACTCGGGTGTCTCTGCAGGACTGAAGTGTCTCTGCAGGACTCAGGTGTCTCTGCAGGACTCAGGTGTCTCTGCAGGACTGAAGTGTCTCTGCAGGACTCGGGTGTCTCTGCAGGACTGAAGTGTCTCTGCAGGACTCGGGTGTCTCTGCAGGACTAGGGCTGGGTACCTTTCTAAAAAGTCTGTACCCGTACCTTCACTTCAGTCTCGGTTTCTGGACGGTTCTTTTTTCGGTACCAACTTTATAAATAATTTAAATTCTAACAAGAATAAAACAACGTTACACATTACAGTACAAATCTTGAGTTTTATTTTTTAACTCTGGTATTTTTCTTTTCCAAGTAGTTTTCTTACATTAAAACAAACAAATAATTTCCAGGTCAAAGACCAGTTACAAACCAGTGACAGGTCAGTGTCTAATGGTCACTGCTTCACACTGAGGACCTTTTCACTGAACAGTTCTTCTTCAGAAACATGAACATGTCTGTTCTCTCTGGACACAAACCAGCTGCTCCTGGCTGACGGTGTCTCCAGCAGTAGATGTTCACTCTGAGGCTGTAGATGATGGTTGTTGCACACACAGATACCTGGTTGCCAGTTTGACATATTGTCCCTCACATCCCACCAGCAGGTCACTGGATTCACTGAGGTTAGAGATGATGCAGACTTCTGCACCTCTGTGTCTCTGCCTGAATCTTCTCTGGGGTTTAGGGCTCTGATCATCTCCCTAACTGACATGAGAACAAAACATCAACAACAACATGGTTGTGTTATTATTGATCAAAATCATTATCTAGGCTGAGAGATGCTGGTTTAACTGGTCAACAACATCCTTTACAGTTTACTTACCTCCACCATGCAGCCTCCACTGTAGAAAAAGGCAGAAAACTTTTAACATCAGTTTGTGACTGTCCTGTGCCCCTCCCCTTTTCTTTTGTCCTCCTCACATCAGGGTCAGAACCTCCTGTGAGCAGAACATCAACAGTGAACTCTAAAAAAGTGAAGTCAGATCTTCTGGACGTTCAAAAAACAAACAAAAATTGTAGAAACGTTTCGTATTTCATCCAAAAGACGACTTCTGTCTTGTTGCATGGATATCGCCATGTTGTTTGTGCCGCAATGCATTCTGGGTAAACGGTGTATGCTAGGTCCTGTGGTGCTAGCTCCGTCCAGCCAAAACAGCGATGAGTAACGTTACTCCGTCTCAGTTTGAACCGGAGCGTGCTGAAGTTGATGTAGAACTCACAAGGATCATCTTGATTTTCCGGTGGCCGGTCTGTGGTCCATCTTTACGGGATCAGTTACATCTTCTGACCTCTGCACTGCTGCGTCTGATGTGCTGACAGCAGCTTGTGCTCAGCATTTTCTAGTTGAAAACAACTGTAATAAAGATTTTTGTCGACTGTGTGATCTGGTGAGTAGATGACGTGCTCTGTGTCTACCGTCAGGTCTGGTAGCACCTGTACAGGGTCTGGTCTTTGGTCTGGTGTTGGATCAGACATTTTATATTCAGTACCAGCGGCAGGGGGAATAGCTAGAGCTTCCAGCGTTACCACTCTCTGATTCTTTTCCCAGCATCTTTCGCTCGCTAGCCGGCGGCGGCTTTAGGCTCTTTGTGGTTAAAAATGGTCGACACGACATTTGATTTGAGCTCTCGCGGGTAACGACAACCTGTCAGCTCCTTCAAAGTCTTCTGGAGAGAAGTGCTGAGAGCACAAATGTGGGTCCTTCGGAAGTTTCATTCTTCCGTCAGCTTTTTCCCGTCGTGCTCTTCTTTTTTTCATGTGGGACGCGGTGCACACTCACCTCATTATTTCTGCCGTTTCTGTTTTTAAATGACAGCCAACAGCGACGCGGTGAGGCCTTATCTAAATTTACAAACGCAGTATCATAAAAACCACTCGGGGAATGTTAGCCTTCCTGTGTTTACTCTGTGGAGTCCAGTACAGAACGGACCGAACCGTGGCTTCAACCCAGCATGCATTGCACAGCTGAAAAATGGCTGCCGCCATGGGTGAAAAATGTAACAAAACATAAATCGTTTTTGAAGTAATTGAGTTTTTACAATTCACATCAGCTATTTTTAAGATGATATGAAAAATACAACATATTTAGTCCAACATGTTCAACTAATCATGGATCTCTAAGTTTTAACGATGAGAAGACTGAAGTCATTGTCTTGAGCCCTAGCTCAACTGCCGCCTCTGACCCTGAAGACCTGGACTCTCTTCAGCCACATCTGAAGCGGTCTGGTAAAAACCTCAGGATGGTTTTAGACTCTGACTTCAAGTTTGACAAACAAATCAACTCTGTTCTGCAGAAAACCTTCTTCCAGTTAAGACGGGTAGTTGAGCTCAGGTCAGTGTTGTCCAGACCCGGCCTTGAGAAACTGGTCCAGGCCTTTGTCCCGCCCCGATTGGACTATTGCAATGCACTGTATGCTGGGGTCAGCCAGGCCTCCATCTCACGTCTCCAGCTCGTCCAGAATCCTGCAGCTCGGTTCTTAACTGGAACTCGTAGGTCTGAACACATCACTCCAGTTCTGTCCTCCCTTCACTGGCTCCCTGTGTGAACTAGAATAGTCTTTAAAATTCTTCTGTTGACCTTCAAACGTCTGAATGACCTCGCACCCCTTCACCTCTCTGAGCTTCTGGAACCTTACGTTCCCTCCCGGGCCCTGACATCATCTGATCAGCTGCTTTGGCTGAAGCTCAGAGGAGATCGGGCTTTTTCAGTCATGGGCCCCAAACTCTGGAACAACCTGCCCCCCCAACATGAGGCAGACCACC
>NC_056516.1:39747954-39748973 GCF_014905685.2 Nematolebias whitei
CTTGAAGTCAGAGTCTAAAACCATCCTGAGGTTTTTACCAGACCGCTAAGATAAGATATTAATATCTTGTTATGACTCATGTCTCCGGGGCCTTTACAATAATCAGTGCCATGTGTTGTCATCACTGTGTTCCCATACAACGGCACAATGAGTTCTCTGCATTTAACCCATCACACCTGGGATACACCAGGTGGAGCAGGGGGCAGCTACGCAAGCGCTCGGGGAGCAATTGGGGATTGGGTGTCTTGCTCAGGGACACCATGACATGTGGAAATGGTTGGGGATTGAACCTGGGACTTTCAGGTCCCGAGTCGGCTGCCCTACCTCTACCCCACCTCATAAATAAGAAGCTTCACCTGCGGGATTGTTTTCCATTAGTAGTCCAGCCCGAGCCGTGTCACTGACATGTTTGATTCAAATACGGCTCTGGTCATTAAACAAACTCATTTGTAAAGAGAGAACACAACCTTGAGAGCAACCAGTGCTCACCATGAGCACATCAGGTGTTCCCACCACCACAGACCCTCTGTGGACGACACAACAGAAAATCCCTGATCAGAGAACCAGGTCTGACTTGACATTAAGATCTATGAGCCTCTTTAAAGGAATATGAGTTTATTTATTTATTTAATTAATAAATTAAATGTACAAAGAAACAGTAGATAAGGATTTAAGATATACACTAAAATATACACTAAACGAACACCCAACGGCACGCCAAAAGATCCAAGATATAGGCTAAACACTGATAATGTAACAATACAGCTGCTCTGATCTTTACCTCCACATCTTGTTGGGAAACAGACACACAAAGTTCCTGTGTCTCTTTAAAACACAAACTGAGAGGGGTCAAACTCAGGTCTGACCAGTAACTTTCTGCTCTATTCCACTTGACTAACCTCCTGAAGGTCATGGGTGACTTTAACCTCTTACAGGTCATGGGTGACTTTAACCTCTTACATGTGAAGGGTAACTTTAACCTCGTACGCGTCATGGGTGACTTTAACCTCGTACGCGTC
>NC_056516.1:39749073-39762960 GCF_014905685.2 Nematolebias whitei
GGTGACTTTAACCTCCTACGCGTCATGGGTGACTTTAACCTCCTACGTGTCATGGGTGACTTTAACCTCCTACGTGTGATGGGTGACTTTAACCTCCTACGTGTGATGGGTGACTTTAACCTCCTACGTGTGATGGGAACGTCAGGTCTCGGCTGCTCCTTCCTCCACGACGGGACGAAGACGGTGACATCGGAGTGACCTCGGTCCAGGAAGAAGTTCACAGCCAGCTGGATCCCCAGGCAGGAAAAGACCTCCTTGTTCCCGTGGCTGGATGAAACAGGAGCATCAGATCAGAACCAAGATTTGACCGTTTCTGCTTTCATCGACACATTAATTTACATGTGAGCACAGAGGTGGAAAAGTTTCAGAGACCGTTTCAAATTTTAAACTTTGAATCAAAGGGATGCTTATAAAAATAATTAAAGATAAAGTGTTTAGCTGCCACCAGTGTCTCTGTTTGACTGCTGCTGCGAATAAAATCATAAAGTAAAAGG
Source organism: Nematolebias whitei (assembly GCF_014905685.2). Classification (NCBI taxonomy): domain Eukaryota; kingdom Metazoa; phylum Chordata; class Actinopteri; order Cyprinodontiformes; family Rivulidae; genus Nematolebias; species Nematolebias whitei. The sequence goes on from NC_056516.1 coordinate 39,749,568, forward strand.
AGAAATCATTTAGACATTTCATTTCAGGACATTTCAGTGCCAGATGTTCCACAGCTGGACGTGTAGATTTGAACAGAAACAGGATCTGGCTGTTTTGATCCAGAAAATCCAAAGCAATAAAAGAAACAAACTCATTGTTTTTTTGAGAACTTTAGTTTAATTTGGCCACAGGTAGAGATGCTCCATCAGTCCACTGGACCAGAACCTTTCTGATGTCTCAGCAGATGATGTGCACCTCTGAGGTGTAACGGCTTCAGTTTTTCTGTGTTTAATAAAAACATCCAGAGTGCCATCCGGCAGAAACACCCGTCTTTAAATCGTTATGAAAACCAGATCATTATCCGTATCAGTGGTTTGAACGGAGACATTCCACCTGTCAGGGTTTTTACATTTGGACCAATTCATCCAGGAAACTCCTCAGCTGAGCCTGCAGGATGTTCTGGGCTCAGACTGGAACCGGAGCGCTGGCAGTGAATGCTGCCGGGCCGGATCTGTTCAGACAAGCTGCAAACACACAAACCAAGGGTGCGCTCAGATTTGCATAATAAGGACGGAAGATTCAACGTGCCTGAGCCTGCGTGCACGACTGAAAGTTCAAACCACAAGCTGCACAAGCTGCGTGTGCATGAAGTGAACGTGCACAAAGACAGCATGCACAAAAAGCGTGAGAGGTTTGAGGTCAGTAGGATTTTCTGTAAAAATCATGTTGAACTGCTGCTGAAAGGAAACGGTTTCATTCTACTTCCTACATCTTCACATTAAAACGTAAATTCATCAAACACCTTGTGATTTTATCTTCAGCCGTCAGCGTCTGACTAAACGACAAAATTATCTGTAACGTGCACGTTTGGGGGCAGTGACAGGAAACGGACGTCTCTCGTTGGTTTTGCTTCTGAGCGTCCGTCGTTTTCTGAAGCTTCTCCAGGTCTGAACTCCTCCGAACAGCTGAACCTTTTAGCTGCTTTAGCACCAAAGAAACGGGTTGAAAAGGTCAAATCCAAAACCAAATCTAGAAAAGTTAATCTGGTCCTCTGGACGTTCAAGAAACAAAAACAATGTAGAAACGTTTCTTCTCTCATCCTGAGGACTTCCTCAGTCTGAGGAGCTGTATTCAGCTCAGTCTCTTAAATAGCACCTTCTCAGGGTGGATCAACCAGTTTTGCTGCTGACAACCAGAACCAGCTGATCACATGCTCAAGAAGGACCATCAGCCTAACAATGGATCATTAGCACCTGATGGCTGTTTACTGTTCACAGAGGGCTGAGTGATACTAGCAATCACAGCATTGTAAGAGGGGGACAGTTGAACCCGGAGGCTCCGCCCCTGTTTAATGATGGACGGTTTCTTTTCACAAAGATGGCCTCCTTTACTCCTCTCTCAAACCATCGTTCCTCTCTGTCCAGGATGTGCACATGTTTAGACACGTTTTACACATCTTCAGCGTCCTCAACCGACAGTACGGACAGACACAATCTTCCACTGCCCCCAGGAATCCACTGTGTATCTGGCTGCTGGTGTCCCGTCGGGGCAGGAGGGCTCTCCTTCGTCCCGTCTTCTTGTTGAGAAAATCGGATCGTGTTGAGACCAGCTGACCAGATCCAGTTCACTATTCAGAAGATGCACACAGAGGTTCTGAAAAATGTTTCACAGGACAAAGAGCAGGGACGGAGCAGGAGGGACAGGTAAAGTTGCATTCAGGACCAAAAATCTGACCCGACTCCAGCCCGTAGCCATCATTTCAGAACCCCGCCCGACCAGACGAATTAACAATAATTACAGGTCGGACCCCCCCCACACTCAAACACATTTTTAATTAAGCTTCGACTGTTTATAAATGAGTCTTCTAGGCTCAGTGTGACTCATCTAAGTAAAGGTTGAATGGATGAATATAGTTAACAAGAATCGGTGGACGCACGCAGCTGAATAAAAGGTGCAGCAGCTCGGAGCTCAGGGGGTGTTTGTCCTTTCATGGCCGTCAAAGCTCATTAATCCCTGCTTCTGCTGCACTCTGCATGATTCAGACACGGACCCTGCTCCGACATGTCTGCTTTGTGATGTCACCTGTTTGGGTCGTCGGCCGCGCGCGTCCACCGAGTGCAGCGGCTGAACGTCCATTTGGATGATGGATCTGTGCCTGGCAGCACCAGTACTCCATCTGAAGGTTAACTGAACTTTGTTTTTTAATCTTTCATGGCCGGTCAGCGGGCGGTCAAATGGCCGCGTGGCTGGTGAAAGTATGGCAAGCCATGTTGCCATATAATTGGACCGTCAGCTGAGGCAATCAAAAGCCTGACACCGACCCGGCCGCCCATCCAGCACATTATTATGGCCCGGCCCAAATTCAGGTCGGGTCACGCTTCAGGCCCGGATTAGAAATAAGAGCTCTGAGTGTTTGCCTCCAGCGCGGACAAGAAAAGATGAAACACATGACGAGCTGAGCCGTGCTGCTGGAACACCTGAGCTCCTCCGTGTTCTCTGCAGAGCTTTTCATACGTTTGTCAGAAGTTTTGTTTAAATCAAGACTTTGATGTTTTGAGCGACGAGCGCAGTCGTAGATCTGCTGCACATGAACTGCTCTGCTCGTTTCCAGGTGGATTCAGAGTGAAATCCTCAGCAGGTCGGTGCGAGAGCTTCACGCTGAGGCTGCACGTGAACCACCTGAAACGCTCAGGTGAGTCACCGGCGCCTGAACTGCATCAGCCCGGACCTCAGACTCTCTGCGAGAAGCTCGTGCTGCTGCCGACACTGAACCGGGTCGAGTCAGAACTCAGTTCTGTGTGAGGCTCAAATGGTTCAACAGGTTTCATTTGATCTGTTAAATATGAAGCAGTTGATTCATGAAACTCTTCTACTTCAAATAATAAAAAGTTTCTACAACAGGTTTTATTGGAGTTCTGATCCAAACTGAGTTCTGGGATCTAAAGTTCTGAATCTCACCTCATGGCCACGTTGCTACCGTCGATCACCACGGCCCTCAGAACAGGTCCACCTCCATCCTCCTGGTTCTGCACAGACGGGTCGCTGACGGGCAGCAGCAGCTCGGGGCCCCCGGCCCGAGGGCTCCCTCTGGGCACCGACACGGTGGTCACCGGGCCCAGATCGGCGTCCCGCCCCGCCCTGATCCGGACCAGCTCACCCAGAACTTTGTCTGTGTCGGCGCCGAACTTCTGCTGGACGGCCTGGACCTGGGCCGTGGAGTAACCCAGCTTGTGAAAGAAGTCCAGCTGGGCCTGGAGGGGCCGGGGGTCCGGCTCCAGCATCGACCCTTGGGGGCCACGAGTTCTGCTCCACGGCTGCACAGCTGGAAGGAAACCAACATCTGCTTTCATCTCAGTTTCATGTTTCACCTGCAGGAAAGACCCAAGATCGATCGATCAATCAATCAATCAATCAACCAACCAATCAATCAATCAAGGGAGACAAATAAGACTTTTCATTTTTTAAATATCTTCCATGTCAAAATAAAAAAGTAATTCCAATTCAATTAAAATTTGATGTTCACCCCTTCAAAGTCAAAACGGTGAAAGTTTCTGTCAAAGTTCTGAACTCCTTCAGGCTGAGCCCAGCAGAACCGAACCGGAACCAGGAGAGTCCATGTTCTCTGTGCGCCTCGGAGTTCACCTGAGCTCAGGTGAGTCTGTGCGCGCGGGAGCCTCTGCTGCTCTGAGCAGGAAGGAGCAGCAGGAGGTGGAGGAGGAGGTGCAGGCACAAACGGGTGGAGGGGTTCCCCTAAGCAGTCTGAGGTCGCGTGACGGATTTCAGATTACACGAGACTTCCGGTAGAGGCTCCAAAGTTTACAGAACCTGACCTCTGGTTCGTTTCATGCAGGTTTGATGCATCCAGGTGCTTCTTCTTCTTCTTCTTCTTCTTCTTCTTCTTCTTCTTCTTCTTCTTCTTCTTCTTCTTCTTCTTGTTTTAGTTTAATTGGCGGATTGTAAACAACGTGCAGGTGCGTTCCGCCACCTACTGAGCAAGAGTGTGTAACTCATGGTCTCCTTTCCCTAAATTCTATTTTTAATATTTATGTTGTGTACAGAACTAAACAAGTCTTTTCTAACATCACTTATTTTCCACACGTTCTGGTTCCCACATTCTTCACATCGACTGTTGTTCCTTTTCCCCGTCATGAACATTGTATCATTTACAAGTGCATGTCCAACCCTCATTATTCTCACCTCTTCTACTTCTTTCTCTAGAATTACTTATCCTAACTGCTTTTTGTATTTTGTATAATCTTCTTCCTTTCTTGTCCTCAGTCCAGTTTTCTGCCAGTTCTCTTTCTTTAATTAATGATTTACCCTCTCCTTTTCCCAACATAATATTTACTGTTATTTCCCCCTTCAATGTCTTTTTTAGCGAGTTTATCTGCTCTTTCATTTCCTTCCACCCCTCGTGTGCCTCATGCACCCAACACAACTGAACGTCCACGCCTCCCTGTGTCACCTGAACAATGCGAGCTGTATTTCTAGCAGAAGATCTTTCCTGTTGTTTCCTTTAGACTGAATGATTTCTACGACAGCCTTTGAGTCGGTGCATATCACCACCCTGTCCGGTCTAACCTCCTCCGTCCACTGTAGACTAAATATGACTGCCACCGTTTCTGCTGTGAACACTGAGAGATGATCAGAAATCCTTTTAGATGTACAAACTTCAAACTCTGGAATATAAACCCATATTCCCGCCCACCCCTTTGTGTTCTTTGAGCCATCTGTATATCACAGTCAGAGTTTCTTTATTGTCATTCGCACCTCATGTGGTACATGTGGTGGAGCGAAATTATGTCCACAGGGTCCCAGTTACATCCAACAATAAAATGTCTAAGAAAAACAGTAATAACATCTAAGATATGAACTAAGAAAAACATCAACTAAATATACACTAAGCACTCATAACATAAAACATTGAACATCAGCACAAACATGAACATGAGTCTGTGAGCAGATGTGCACGCATGAACACATCAACATTGAAACAGATCAGCAGCAACATGAAACAGATCAGCAGCAACATGAAACAGATCAGCAGCAACATGATATGGTTTTTCACAGTGATTATTCTAGTTAGAGATTCATGAGTACCTGTATATATATTTACAGGTAATTAAAATATGTCTCTCTAATGTATTTGCTGCTTTTCACCCCATTTCATTTTTTTTCCATTCTCTTTTCATTTCAAGAATTTTCATGTCTACTTTACTTTCTGGAATCAACCATAGAGAATTAACACTGTTTGGACTAATCTGTGCGAAATCTTTATTTTCTATTCCATATAATCCAGCTAGTTTGTTTATTTTCCAACCAAAACCATTTCTGTGATATTTGTTTTATTCCCAGCAGTTCTGGATTGTTGCTGCTGCAGGATTTCCTTCTTTACTTCCTGTGAGTTTCACCCAGTAAGTTAATGAAAGTTTAGTTCTTCTCATTTCTAACGGAGTCTCACCAGTTTCTATAAGAAGAGCATTAATGGGGGTCGTCTTCATTGCTCCTGTGCACACCCGTAACGCTCTGGATTGAATCTGTCTAGTTTCTGGAGAGTTGTATTTGCTGCTGCTCCATGCACGATGCATCCATGGTCCAAAGTTGATCTCATGAGAGCTCTGTAGATATTTAAAAGTGACTGTTTGTCTGCTCCCCAGTTGTTTCCTGCCACTGCTTCATTACATTAAGGACTTTCTTACACTTTGTTTCCACCTGTTTTAAATGTGTTTGCCATGTGTATGACCTGTCTAACCATATACCTAGATATTTAAATTCATTAACCATTTTTAAAGGTTGTCCATATAATAAGACATTTCCAATATTTATCTTCTTTTTGTTTGTAATCATCATGTAGCTGGTTTTGCTTACAGACAGTTTGAAACCCCATTCATACGACCAGCTCTCTATTTGATTAACTGCTTTTCTTATGTTTTTAACGACATGTGGCACATTTCTCCCCCTCATCCATATTGCTCCATCATCTGCATATAAAGCTGATCTGATGCCTCTGTCAAGATTTGCAAATATGTCGTTAATCATAACGTTGAATAAAACTGGACCAATTACACTGCCTTGAGGGGTGCCGTTTTCCACTTTGAAGTGTCTTGATAATTCACCCCCAACTTTTACTTTAATTGTCCTATCTTTAAAGAAACTGGTAATCCAGTTATACATCCTCCCATCTATTCCCATTTGTTCTGGTTTTATTAGCAGCCCTTCCCTCCACATAGAACCATAAACTTTTTATATGTCAAAGAAAACTATGATCATCATTTCTTTCATTTTTAGTGTTTTTTCATATTACACACTCTTACCAGTGCATCTACTGTGGACCGACCAGTTCTAAAACCACACTGGTAGTTACTAATAAGTTCTCTTTTTTCCAGGACGTACATTAATCTGTTAATTAATATTTCTCCATCAGTTTACATAAATGAGAAGTTAAAGCTATGGGTCTGTAGTTGTCTGAACTTGTTGGATCTTTCCCTGGTTTATTAAATGGGAGAATTATGGCTCTTTTCCAGCTCTGTGGTAATGTTCCTTCTTTCCATATTTTATTGAATAGTTTTAAAAAGATATTTAACGTAGTTTCCGGTAGATGTCTAAACATGACACAACACAGGCTGTCCTCTCCTGGAGCTGAATATCTTTTAACACCATTTTGATTTCTTTCATCGTTCTCTGTTCATCAAGAGTTGACATGGATCTGTTTTTCTTCTGACCTCCGTTACTGAATGATTTGAGTTTTTGTTCCTTTTGCTGCCTCTGATCATTTCCCAGATGTTCTCCACTGTGGACTGCAGCCTCACCCACAGACTCAGCCTCGTCTTTATCAGAAACATTATCTCATTATTTTTAATCAAAGCTGGAATTTTAACTTCACTTCTTTTCCCACTCATTTTCTTAATCAACAATGATCCCTCCAGGTTTTCTTTTTAAAATCTAAGGTTTTCTTCATTCACATTTTTCTGTAATGTTTTAAGAGCCTTGTTTCTTTAATTACTTTACTACATCATCATTCCACCATGGAACCACTTTTGATGTTTTTTATTACTACTTTTGGAACGCTTGAGTTTGCTGCATTTAAAATCACTTCTGTTTCCTGGCTATTGCATTCATCTACGTTTCCTTTAAGATTTACTAAATGACCATTTTTCTCACAATTAATTTTAAAAGTTTCCCAGTTATCTTTCTTAAAGCACCATCTGGTTGAGATTATTTCCTCTTTATTGGTTATACTGTCATTTATAATTGTGCTAACAGGAAAGTGGTCACTCCCCAGTGTAGTATCTCCATTTATACTCCATTCACAGGATTTATGAGTTTATCTGACACTAGAGTTAAATCTAAACATGATGCTGAACCTTTATTGATATTAAATCGTGTGCCATGACCATCATTAAGACAAACCAGAGATCTTTCATCCATCATTTCTTCAACAATGTTGCCGTTACTGTCTGTTTTGCTGCTTCCCCATAAACTATTGTGAGCATTAAAGTCTCCACACCAGATTTCTCTCCTGTTTGTACCTCCACATATTTCCTTAAATACATCATTATCTAGGTTTTTACATGGGTTATAAAAATGTATCATCTTAATATGTCCAGTTATTTTTAAGTTGTAAATTTCAATGCTAACACTTTCATATTCTGTTGAGTTGTAAATTTCCTTGTATGCTATTCCATCCTTAATAAAAGTTGCACACCCTCCTCCACTACTTCCAGTACTTCTGTCTTTCCTTATTGTACTGTATCCATGAAGTTTAAAGTCTAAATGTGGTTTTAACCATGTTTCCTGTACACAGATTATATCTGGTATTATTTCTAACTGGTAGATGTATTTTTTTAAGTTCTTGTCCATTAGCTATCAAACTCCTAGCATTCCATTGTAGAACATGAAAAACCATTCCTAGTCCTTTCCTTGACCTTTTCCTGTTGGTTCAATTGGTTTTAGTAGAGTGGATCTGATCTGCTTGGATTTATTTCATATCCAGAAACTTTCCTGCTGCTTCCACTATTGTTTTTATTTGATCACTTTTCTTTGTCATTTGTATCGTTACATTAACAATGTGACACATGAATGCCACAAACTTGTCCTTGTCCACCATCATTGAGTTTACCTTTGTGATTGCATGTGGCGTGTTCTGCTGCTGCTGGTACCAGTGATTGCTCTGGTTCCTCTGAGTATCATTTACACTTTGCACCCATCTCTGGATAGTTTCTTCATTCCTCACTTCTTTTGTATTTACGTTCTTCACCCTCTTCAGCGCTTCAGGTATGAAACTCTCTGTAATTTTGCTTCTTTGTTCTTCTCTGGCTTCTCTCTGAACCACACGTCCTCCACATGCTGCAGCATTTTACCTTCGAGTCTTTCTCACACTTCCCATACTCATGAGGACCTCCACATCTTGAACATCTCACTTTCCTTTTACACTCCTTTGCCATGTGCCCCATTCTTTGACATATGACACATCTGATGGGGTTTGGTATGTATTCTCTAACTCGTCCTTAATTAGTTCCACCTGCGTTTGATTTCTCAGACTTGTACTGATTTTTGACTTTTTATTTATGTCTAATCATGTCTCACTTTCTTTTGACAAGCTTCTGTCTCTCTCGTGTCTTTTTCTTTGTGGTTTTTTCTTTTTTGATGATTTTGCCAACATCCATTTCATTCTCACTATTTCCCCCTGAAGAGGAGGCCATGATGCTACAGTCGGAGCTCAGTTTATGCAATCCGACCAAATTTCAGCTCCTACCGCCCTTGAAAAGATTGTTCAGCTTCTCCTTCCACGCTCTTCCTCCTGAGGGTCAAACTCCAGCCCTCCTGAGTCCAAGTCCTGAGTCTTCTGCTGGTTCTGCTCGCACGTGGAGACAATCTGCTCTGGTGCATTCAGGGACAGTTGGATCAAAGAGCTCTACTGCAGTTTCTCGTGTCTGCAGACTTTTATTTTGAAAGAACAGAAGCTATTCTTTTAAAGTCATCTTTAGCTCCTCTGTTTTCAGCTAAAGCTAAAAGTATCGAAAGGCTAGCTAATAGCTACAAGTATTAAAAGCTTAGCTAAAAGCTAAATGTACTATGAATCAATGCCCAGGGGATCCATCACTGCCTGAAGCTCTCAGCAGGTTCTACACATGTTTTGAAGACCCGAACAGACCACCCATCACCAGACTCACTTTATCACAGGAAGAAGAGTTCCTCAGCATGACCTCAGCAGAAGTAAGGAGGACCTTCAGGAGGATTAACCCTCACAAAGCAACCGGCCCAGACAACATCCCCAGGAAGGTGCTGAAAGACTGTACTGATCAGCTTTGCAAGGTGCTGGCCGACATCTTTAACTCCTCACTTGCCCTGGAGACGCACCTCAAGACTGCCACCATCCCAGTCCCAAAGAGCTCTACAGTAACTGGTCTAAATGACTATCGGCCAGTGGCCCTCACCCAGATAGTCGCTAAATGCTTTGAAAAACTGGTCATGACTCACATCAAAACAACCATCAACATCAACAAGGACCCTCACAGTACACATACCACAAGAACTGATCAACAGAGGATGCAATCTCCTCTGTGGTCCACGCTGCTCTCATCCACCTGGAGCAGAAAAACTCTTACGTCCGTATGCTCTTTGTGGACTTCACATCTGCCTTCAACACCATGATCCCCCAAACTCTGATGGACAAACTATCCACACTAGGACTGAGCCCCTCCATTTGCAACTGGGTCCTGGACTTTTTAACAAACAGACCACAGTTAGTGAGGATCCATAACTTCTCCTCCTCCACCATAACCCTCAGCACTGGCTCTCCTCAGGGATGTGTGTTGAGCCCCCTCCTGTTCATTCTGCTCACATATGATTGTGCACCTACCTGTCCGGGCTGTCATATTGTAAAGTTTGCAGATGATACAGTGGTGGTGGGATGCATCCCAAACAATGATGAGTCCAGCTACAGGCAAGAGGTGGAACACCTGGAGAGCTGGTGCAGAGAGAATAACCTTCACATCAATGTGAAGAAGACAAAGGAGATGGTCGTGGACTTCATAAGTCAAGTCAAGTCATATTTATTTATAGAGCACAATTTAAAACAGATAGACTGTTATCAAAGTGCTTAAGGAACAAATACACCTACACCCCCCTGAACATAAGAGGATCTGCGGTGGAAGTGGTCTCCAGCTACAAGTACTTGGGTGTGCACCTGAACAACAACCTCAGCTGGAGCAACAACACCACCAGCCTGATGAAGAAAGATCATCAGAGACTCTACTTCCTCAGGCGGCTGAGGCGAGCTGGTCTGGAAGCTCAGTCCTCACCTCCTTCTCCAGGTGTGCAGTGGAGAGCATCCTGTGCTCCAGCATCAATGTGTGGCATGGAGGCTGCACAGCTGCAGAAAGAAAAGCTTTGCAGAGAGTGGTGAAGGCTGCATAGAAGATGTTGGAGTCAGCCTCCCCACCATCACAGACATCTACACCTCCAGATGCAGGAAGAGGGCCACCTGCATCATGAAGGACCTCACTCACCCAGCACACACACTTTTTGCCCCACTCCCCTCAGGAAGGAGGTTGAGGAGCATTAAGTGTAGAACCACTAGACTGAGGAACAGCTTCTACCCTGAGGCTGTTAGACTCATGAATCTCTAACCAGAATAATCACTGTGAAAAATCACATAAAGTTGCTGCTGATCTGTTTTAATGTTTCTGCTGATCTGTTTCATGTTGCTGCTGATCTGTTTCATGTTGCTGCTGATCTGTTAGATGTTGCTACTGATCTGTTAGATGTTGCTACTGATCTGTTTAATGTTGCTACTGATCTGTTTCATGTTGCTACTGATCTCTTTCATGTTGCTGCTGATCTGTTTCATGTTGCTGCTGATCTGTTTGTTTCATGTTGCTGCTGATCTGTTTCAAGTTGCTACTGATGTTTCATGTTTCTGCTGATCTGTTTCAAGTTGCTACTGATCTGTTTCATGTTTCTGCTGATCTGTTTCAATGTTGCTGCTGATATGTTTCATGTTGCTGCTGATCTGTTTCATATTGCTGCTGATTTGTTTTCATGTTGCTGCTGATCTGTTTCATGCTGCTGCTGATTTGTTTGTTTCATGTTGCTGCTGATCTGTATCATGTTGCTACTGATCTGTTTGTTGCATGTTGCTGCTGATCTGTTTGTTTCATGTTGCTGCTGATCTGTTTCAATGTTGCTGCTGATCTGTTTCATGTTGTTGCTGATCCGTTTCAATGTTGAGCTGATCTGTTTCATGTTGCTGCTGATCTGTTTCAAGTTGCTGCTGATCTGTTTCATGTTGCTACTGATCTGTTTGTTTCATGTTGCTGCTGATCTGTTTGTTTCATGTTGCTGCTGATTTGTTTCAAGTTGCTGCTGATCTGTTTCATGTTGCTGCTGATCTGTTTTTCATGTTGCTGTGTTCATTTGTGCTCATCTGCTCACAGACTCATGTTCATGTTTGTGCTGATGTTCAATGTTTTATGTTACGAGTGCTTAGTGTATATTTAGTTGATGTTTTTCTTAGTTCATATCTTAGATGTTATTACTGTTTTTCTTAGACATTTTATTGTTGGATGTAACTGGGACCCTGTGTACATAATGTCATTCCACCCCATGTACCACATGGGGTGGAATGACAATAAAGAACCTAGAATCCTTGAACAGACGGCAGTCTGCAGCACTGACAGTAAACATCTTGCATCGTTTTGTTTTTCTAGAACTGCGCCGCTCGTGGTGTCTGCACGTTGGAGCAGCTCTTTCATTCTGGGATGTTGCTTTAGAAAACTTTATTTCCTCTTTCTGGATGTAAATGGATTTTTTAGGGATGATAATTTCCTCTGGTATTAGATGCTGTACAGCTGGAAGGACTTTTACTGAAACCTTTTTACTTTAGGACATTAGGTATGATAGTTGATGTTTTTCTTAGTTCATATCTTAGATGTTATTACTGTTTTTCTTATACATTTTATTGTTGGATGTAACTGGGACCCTGTGAACATAATTTCGCTCCACCACATGTACCACATGAGGTGCGAATGACAATAAAGAAACTCTGACTCTGACTCTGATGATGTGTAACCATGGCAACAAGGTGTTTTTACAACTGGGAGCAGCTGATTAACATCTCAAATATCAAATATTACCTCAACTACAGCCCCAAATCACAAACGAGTTGTAAAGGAAGCACCGTGGATGCATCTCCGTTTACCTGGTGGTGGTGCTCAAGTGCCTGACTGCTGAAAACCTGGAGCTGGTGGGAAACGTGGCTTGTGACAACAGAAAGACCAGGATCATCCTCCAACACCTGCATCTGGCTATCCACAACGATGAGGAGCTCAACAAGTTGGTGAGAGGAGCGGCCATCGCTCAGGGAGGAGTTGTGCCCAACATTCAGGTGGTCCTGCTGCCCAATTAAAACCCACCAAGTCCAAGTAAACGGATCAACACCTGTAGGCAGTTTCTTCAGATCCACTATGACGGACCACCACAAGAGATCAGAACTTCTGGTCTTCTGGACAAGAGAACGATACGGACAGACAGACAGAGACTACACCACAATGTGTCTGTCTTTTGACAAGCGTATACACAAAAGCTATAAATAGCAGAAGGCTAGCAAAAAGTAACACATGCAGCTAAAAGTAGCAAAGGCTAGCCAAAAGCTACATGTAGCAACGGAAGACAAACAGAGGCGTGCTCACACTAGGGGTTGAACGACTACATATTTTTTAAAGTCGACTTCAACACGATAAAAGTCGAGTCGACATTGACTAGTTGATGACATCATAGAAACTCAAGACGCTATTCACAAAAAAACATTACTATGTACAAAATATATAAATCTGGGGGCCGCCTCGCTGCCTGTTTTTAAATCCCGTCTTAAAACCCATTTTTTCCAAGGCTGTTGACACCATGTGAGATGTTGATTTTATTATTATTTATTTGAGTCTCCTTTTACTGTTTCAAATTTTATTGCATGGCTATTTATTGTTTGTCTATGTAATTATTTTTCTAGTATTTTATTCCTTTTGTGCTTTTTGTCTGTACAGCACTTTGGTCCCGTATGTTTTTTTAAGTGCTTTATAAATAAAGTTGGATTGGATATTTATGCTCCTAACATTTATCAAACTGCAAATAAGTCTCAGGAAAACCAAAACTATTATAAAGCTGCAAAAGTTAGTTTTATTTTATTTAATCCAGTAAATAAAATAAACTATGGCGGCGGTGGTGGATTCTCCAGCGAGGTTGAACTGGAAGAGTCATCTTTAGAGAAAAACTTCCACACTGTTGATGAACTTCTACCTGTTTGTGAGAAGACTTAGCCTGATCACCTTCCATCTGCTTGGAACAATCCGTTTGTAGCAGCGCCTGGCGCTGATCACATGACACATGATCACACGACACATGATCACACGACACATG
>NC_056516.1:39762970-39763392 GCF_014905685.2 Nematolebias whitei
CACGACACATGATCACATGACACATGATCACACGACACATGATCACAAGACACATGATCACATGACACATGATCACATGACACATGATCACAAGACACAGTCACTGACTGCGACTAGTCAACGTGAAATTTAAAAACTCGCTAGATGTCCTAGAATCGACTAGTTGACTAGTCTATTCAACCCCTAACACAGCACATGCATGCACACATGCACTCCAATCAGAGCAGGGGGTCCAGTCCTGGTCCTGGTCCTGGAGGGCCACCATGCTGCAGGTTTGACCTGTTTCCTGCTCCAGCTCACCTGAGTCAGATGTTGGCACCTCCTCATGAGCTGCAGCAGCTGCGCCTTGGATCACGTTCATACACCGAGGGGGGACGCCTCACACATTTCATACACCGAGGGGGGGCGCCTCACACATTTCA
>NC_056516.1:39763402-39763525 GCF_014905685.2 Nematolebias whitei
CGCCTCACACATTTCATACACCGAGGGGGGGCGCCTCACACATTTCACACACCGAGGGGGGGCGCCTCACACATTTCACACACCGAGGGGGGACGCCTCACACATTTCACACACCGAGGGGGG
>NC_056516.1:39763625-39765144 GCF_014905685.2 Nematolebias whitei
ACATGTCCAGAGGAGGGACAGTGGTTTGGACATGTCCAGAGGAGGGAGAGTGGGTATCTTGGTAGAAGGATGTTAGAAATGCAGCTGCAGGAAAAAGACAAAGAGGAGACATATGATGCAGTTAGAGAGGACATGGATGTAGTTGGAGTGAGGACAGAGGACACAGAGGACAGAGTGAGATGGAGGATGACTCGCTGTGGACACCCTGAAGAGGGAAAAGCTGAAAGAAGAAGATGAAAGTGAACAGGCAGCCAGTATAAATCAGCTACAACAGGAGTGATGCCTTCTGGTTCCTGTTGAAGACAACAGCAGCATCTGGAACAACTGCAGGCGATGGAGAAACGATTGTTCTGATCGAACATCTAAAGAAGGAAATGCAGTGATGGTGGTGATTAAGGCCTGGAGGAGTTTGGAGGTCTTTAAGAGGAATGCAAGATTTTACTTTGGCTATTACAAAAACTGATATAAACTGGTTTTGACAACTGAGAATGAAACATAATTGCTGTTCATTTCGTAAATTAATGTGTAATTCTAAGTAATTAAGTAGGTGTATAATTGTACTAAAGTAAATAATTTAAATAAGTAGAGTAAGTATTATTGCAATGGTAAATTTGTACGTTAGATGTGCTTTAAAAGGTTCAACGATAACACACTACACTACCCATAAGTCCTATGGAAATTGCGCAGCCTCAGTTTGGTTTCGCTTCGTGACGTCAGTGTTGTTGTCCAGGTTCTGACGTCACTCCCTGCGGCCAGACAGCGCCAGTAAAAGTTCGTGTTGTTGTGATGTAGCTCTCAGCCGAGGGACTTTACCCTCCTGAGACCGGTTCCGACCAGTTACCGCCCGCTCATGCTCCTCTTCTCCGGCCTGAGGAGCGTCTGCCAACGGTCGCGGCTCCGCTCGTTCACCGGGCGAAAGCTAAGCTAACCGCCGGCTAAAGCTAACCACCGGGCCGCCGAGTCTGAGATGAGCCGCGGTTCGTGTCGCTCGTCCCGTCCAGCTGTGTGACCCGGTACCGTGTGTGAGGACAGACCGGTACCAACACGATGTGGCAGAGCCTCGGCCTCACGCTGCTGGTCATCGTGGCCACGCTGGTCTGTGCGCTGCTCTTCATGATGTTCGGTGAGTTCAGGACCAGGCCCGAATCACCCGAACCCGAACCGGACAGACGAGCCGGAAAAGGCCGAACTGCTCCTTTAAAGCGGCTCTGGAGCTGTATCTGATTTCAGCTGTTTTGAATTAGTGCCCTTGAACATGACTGGTTTTCATCCCTGCTGCTACAGCTGTGGTGGTGACCTTTGACCCCACGAGCTCGCGAACACGCATCTTTATAATGTTTTTACTGCAGATCAAAACTTATGTGTACTAATCTGAATTATCATTTCTGTAAAACACTAAGAGCCAAATGACAGCTGAAATCTGTCAAAGCTAAAATTGAGCTGTTGAAGCTAAAAGGAGCCAAACAGAAGCCAAAATGAGCCAAACAGAAGCTAAAAGGAGCTAAACAGAAGCTAAAAT
>NC_056516.1:39765154-39765808 GCF_014905685.2 Nematolebias whitei
AGGAGCTAAACAGAAGCTAAAATGAGCCAAACAGAAGCTAAAAGGAGGGCGTAAAACAAAAACAGAGCCAGCAGCTGATTTCAAAGAGACCGTCTTTAGTTAAATACTTTCAAAGTGGCATAAACTAAATGTCACAGCACCCGTCTCCTGAATGAGCTGAATGTTTTCATGTGCGAACAGCTAAAAGCTAGCTGCAGCTGATATTTCTCCCCCCTCCTCAGGTTGGTACGTCGTCTGGCAGCTCTTCCTCTCCAAGTTTAAGTTCCTGCGTGAACTCATCGGGGACGCTGGCACCCCGCAGGCCGAAACTCAACCGTCCGACACCAAGAGCGAGCGTCTGAGCGGGGGCCCAGCGAGGAGCCGGGGCCGGTCCACACGCCAAAGAGTCTCCTTCCCAGAGAGCACCTCGTAGAGGAGCACAGCTGCTCCTCCTCACCGGGACACTTCACTCTGAGCAGGCTGACCTCCTTCATCTTCATCACTGTTTCCTGTTTGTTCTTTGAGTCCGAGCTGCTTCCTGTCTGGGGGGGGTCGTGTTTTTAACGATGATGAACCGTTTACCTGACGAGTCTGAAACACAACGTGCAATGAATCTGGAGCCGGAGGTGACCCCGTCAGACCCCGTCTGATCCTGACTGACCCCGTCAGACCCTG
>NC_056516.1:39765818-39768646 GCF_014905685.2 Nematolebias whitei
TCCTGACTGACCCCGTCAGACCCTGTCAGACCCCGTCTGATCCTGACTGACCCCGTCTGATCCTGTCAGACCCCGTCAGACCCTGACGCTGCTAGTCGGCCTCTGGCTCCGTTCAAAATGTTCTTTTTATTGAGTCGGGACAATGTTAGGAGCTAAAGGCGCGCCTCAGGAGGGAACTACATGATCCCCCGTGTGATCAGGACCTCATCAGTATTTGTAGAATCCAGTTCCCCTCATTGTTTTTCTCAGCAGGGGGTGTTTGTATCGTTTGTATGTTTGCTTCAAATAAATAATGCCAAACAGCCGAACTTCTGTGGAACTCAAAGGAATCTGTAAACCTTCTTTAAGATAAACATTTATACTTTCAAACAGCGTCCAAACTTGAACGAGGGCCCAAATCTTCAAAATGAAGGAGCTCACACACCAAGTTCTAAATAAAAACATTAAATTTTAAAACTCAGATTTAATAAAAAGACATTTATTAACTTTGGCGTAAAACTTGTGGATCCAAATCATAGAGAGCTGCAAACTTTGTTAAACCTTTCATCATTTTCTTGTGCTCAGAAAAACCGAACGTGATCCACTTTCCTTTAAAAGAATTCCCTAAAATCAGCCCCCAGCTTTAAAACCAGAGGTCAAAGGTCACCTCCAAGTGGCCGAATCTGATTCACAGGTAGAAGGAACACTACAATTAAATATAACTTTAAAATTTCTCTTATTTACCTCTGGCTGAATAAATCTGTTCTTCCTTGAAACTAGTTTTATGAACGAGGACCTAAAATTCAAGTGAAACTGAATTAAACACCCCGCCTGATTTATTTCACAGATGTTTATAACTCTTAAATGATCATTCAGCCCCCGGTGTTTCTCACCACCACTGAGGAGCTGACATCCCAGTTCAACTCTGTCTGCTTAAAGACTCTGGATCATGTTGCACCTGTTAAAACCAAAAAATCAAAACTCAGAGCAGAACCTTGGCTGAGTGACGTCACCAAGGCCGTTAGGCAGCAGTGTAGGAGGGTGGAGCGAAAGTGGAGGAAAGACAGGCTGCAGGTCTCTTCAAATACTTAAAGAGAGTTGGTGCCGTTATCAGAAAGCAGTAAAAGCTGCTAAATCAAAATTCTTCTCTGATATCATAACCTCAAACTCTCACAACCCACGTGTCCTCTTCTCCACCCTAAACTCTGTTCTCCACCTCACTGAACCACCACCTCTGGAAGCCTCGACTGAGCTGTGCGACTTCTTACATTTCTTTTTAGAAAAAATTGCGACCACCCGGGCTCTCATTTCCCCTCCAACTCATGACCCATCCATCCCACCTCAATCTGTAGCTCCTTTTGACCATTTTGAACCCATCACTCTATCTTCTCTAGAGCAGGTCATGTGCAACTTGAAGCCTTCTGGCTCCCCCTTTGATGTGGTCCCCCCTCGACTACTAAAGGAGGTGTTTCCAACTCTAGGTCCATCCATTCTTGATAAACAGTAGTTTATCCACTGGCGTGGTGCCAAAAACCTTTAAACATGCTGCTGTCCAGCCTCTCCTGAAAAAAAACAAACCTTGACCCCTCAGTCGTTTCAAACTACCGGCCTGTCTCCAAACTCCCATTTGTTTCTAAAGTACTGGAGAAAATAGTCGAGTCCCAGTTGAAGTGCTTCCTGGAGGGTCACGCCATCTTAGAGCTTTTCCAATCTGGCTTTAAACCTCTCCACAGCACTGAAACTGCCCTGCTGAAGGTCTTTAACAACATCTTCAGATCCACAGATACTGGTGATTCTGTGCTGCTTGTCCTGTTGGACCTCACAGCCGCCTTTGACACCATCGACCATGAGATCCTCATTGCTAGGTTGGAGCAGTGGGTGGGCGTCACAGGACCAGCCCTCAATTGGTTCAGATCTTACCTCGCTGACAGATCCTTTTGTGTCTCCATCAAGGATTTTAGTTCCGCAGAGGCAGAGCTTAAATGGGGGGTTCCGCAGGGGTCCATCCTGAGTCCCCTCCTATTCTCGTTATACCTGCTGCCGCTTGGTGCTATTTTCCGGAAACACAACATGCCCTTCCACTTCTACGCCGATGACTGTCAAATTTACTTCCCCCTAAGACACAATGGTACATGCTCTATTCAACCGCTGCTCAACTGCCTGGCTGACATCAGGGACTGGATGGCTTTAAACTTCTTAAGTTTCAATGAAAAGAAGTCTGAAGTCATGTTGTTCCCTCCCAACGACACGATCACAAACTACTGCATCGCCCCCCACCTCTCTGATCTGCTACAACCGTATGTCCCACCACGTTCACTGAGGTCAGTGGACCAGTTGCTCCTCACAGTTCCAGGAACTCGTCTTAAGCGCAGAGGTGACAGGACCTTCTCTGTAGCAGGACCAAGACTCTGGAATGAGTTACCTCTGCTTGTCAGACAGGCCCCCTCCCTCTCTGTTTTCAAGTCCCGTTTAAAAACTCACTACTATTCAATAGCTTTCAACACCAGATGATCTGTGTTTGATCCTGTATGCTCCACACTGGTTTATCGTCATTATCTGCATCGTTTTTATGTCTATATTCTGATTTACCTCATTTTGTATTTTGCTTTGTGTGTTACCTGTTGTTCTTTCTGTACAGCACTTTGGTTGGCCTTGTTGCTGTTTTAAGTGCTCTATAAATAAAGTGGTATGGTATTAAAGCTCAAACAATAATTTAAACCATCAGTTTAGGATAAACCTTTGAAGTGACAGCACCCCCACGTGGTCACCTGCAGCAGTTTTAACACAAAAAACAAGAACTTTAGTTTTAATATTTTATTAAAAAGTTTTATTTCAGGTCAGTCCTGCAG
>NC_056516.1:39768656-39772860 GCF_014905685.2 Nematolebias whitei
AGTTTTAATATTTTATTAAAAAGTTTTATTTCAGGTCAGTCCTGCAGCGCAGCAGCAGATCAAACATCCTCTGACCTTTAATCAGTGAATTAACAGGAACTTCTTTCAGTCTAAAGATTCTTTAGTTGGAGAAAATGAAGAAGCAGAGAACGATCAGCTGCAGCCACGTCTCATCCAGCTTCAGGACCCAGCAGAACCCGGACCCAGCAGGAGGTCCATCAGTCGGCCTGGACTTCTTCCTGCAGAGACATTTTAATGAGCAAACTGAGGCGCAGAAGGTCCAGTCAGTGGCTCCTGGAGTCCATGTCAGGGGTTTACCTAAAACCCTGCCAGGTGGACCCCCAGCAGGGCCTCAAACGGCCCCTCGGTTCTGTAGCAGACTGTGTAGGAAAGGCCAGAACCACAGCAGGTTCGACCTCGCTGGAACCGTCTGCACGCAGCTTTGATGGGAACGATGGGAACAATGGGAAATTACCGTCTCAACTTCAGCTTCTCCTCAGCTGCTGCCGCTCCGTCGTCATGGAAACTGAGGAGACAAAAAATAATTTTAAATCCAAGATTTCACTCAGAACCTCACAGAACCAAAAATCTGTTAGTGGATCAGGTTGAGACCAGGACGAGTGGACTCTGGTCTCACATGGCACGGGTTCTTGTTGGGGGGTTACCTAAAACCCTGCCAGGTGGACCCCCAGCAGGGCCTCAAACTGCCCCTCGGTTCTGTAGCAGACTGTGCAGGAAAGGACAGAACCACAGCAGGTTCGGCCTCGCTGGAACCGTCTGCAGTTCACAAAAAACCAAACGATCAGTTGATCAATAAATCAATGAGTTACCTGCGGCGCCATCTTTAGCTGGAGAAAACACGCTGATGGTCGTTTCCGGTGGAAAATAAGAGGCTTTAAACAACTTTCACTCAACAAAACCCGCACACATTAACCAAGTTCTTTCTCTGAAGGAAACCTGGGAGGTGTTAACTTCTGATAACTTATCAATAATGTAGGATGGCAGCAGATTAACCTACACACCGCCATAACAGTTACCATCCGCCCAGCCGGGAGTGCCAGATAGGAAATGACGAAGTTTCGTACATCCGGGTGTAGGTGAAGGGACTGGGCATGCGCACAGGAAAAAATGGGGGTCGCGCGCCTGTAGAGCACACGGTGTGGTTGGTCCGGATAATACGATAATTTGTGGGTGTTCATGTAAATAAAAGTTGTGGTATTTTATAAACGGAACTGTTGTTTTTCAAAACCTATTTATCGTTTAACTGGCAACACATATCCAACCGAAGCACCGTCTGACGCGGCAGCAGCGCCCCCTGCTGGACGGAGTGGCAACTGCAACAAAATCAAACAACGTTCAACTGGACCGAACTTACCACACCACTTTATCTATAGAGCACTTAAAACAGCTACAAGACCAACCAAAGTGCTGTACAGACAGAACAACAGGCAACACACAAAGCAAAACACAAAATGAGGTAAATCAGAATATAGACATAAAAACGATGCAGATAATGACGACAAACCAGTGTGGACGACAAACCAGTGTGGACTGGAATTCAATTCAGTTCAGTTTATTTATAAAGGGCCAAGTCACAACAGAGGCCGAAAGTTTGTCGATTCCTGTAAACATCTGGGTTTCTTGGTCGACTCGCTTCTCTCTTTTAAACTTCACGTGGAAAACCTAGTAAGAAAACATCCTGATGCATGCTCAATAAAAAGTTAAATCTGGTCCTCTGGACATTCAAAAAAAAAAAAAAAAACAACAAAAAAATCTAGAAACGTTTCATCTCTCATCCTGAGGACTTCCTCAGTCTGAGGTACTGTATTCAGCTCAGTCTCTTAAATAGCACCTTCTCAGAGTGGATCAACCAGTTTGCTGCTGACAACCAGAACCAGCTGATCACATGATCAAGAAGGACCATCAGCCTAACAATGGATCATTAGCACCTGATGGCTGTTTACTGTTCACAGAGGGCTGAGTGATACTAGCAATCACAGCATTGTAAGAGGGGGACAGTTGAACCTGGAGGCTCCGCCCCTGTTTAATGATGGACGGTTTCTTTTCACAAAGATGGCCTCCTTTACTCCTCTCTCAAACCATCGTTCCTCTCTGTCCAGGATGTGAACATCTTCATCCCTGAAAGAGTGACCTCTGGCCTGGAGATGAGTGTACAGGTAGACTAGTAAGGAAACAACAAAGTCCACGCTCAATAATCCAGGTATACAATCCAACACTTGCATCTCTGCTTTTTGCAGATGATGTGGTCTTATTGGCTTCATCAGATCGTGATCTACAGCTTTTGCTGGAGCGGTTCGCAGCCGAGTGCGACGCGGCCAGGATGAAGATCAGTTCCTACAAATCCGAGGCCATGGTCTTGAGCCGGAAAAGGGTAGAGTGCCCTCTCCAGGTCAGGGAGGAGGTCCTACCTCAAGTGGAGGAGTTCAAGTATCTCGGGGTCTTGTTCACGAATGAGAGAAAAATGGAGCGTGAGATCGATAGGCGGATAGGTGCAGCGTCTTCAGTGAAGCGGGTGCTGTACCGGTCCATCGTGGTGAAGAGAGAGCTGAGTCAAAAGGCGAAGCTCTCAATTTACCGATCGATCTACGTTCCCACCCTCATCTATGGTCACGAGCTTTGGGTTGTGACCGAAAGAACAAGATCTCAGATACAAGCGGCCAAAATGAGTTTTCTCCGCAGGGTGTCTGGGCTCTCCCTTAGAGACAGGGTGAGAAGCTCGATCATCCGGGAGGGACTCAGAGTAGAGCCGCTGCTCCTCCACGTCAAGAGGAGCCAGTTGAGGTGGCTCTGGCATCTGGTTAGGATGCCTCCTGGACGCCTCCCTGGTGAGGTGTTCTGGACACGTCCTACCGGAAGGAGGCCCAGAGGAAGACCCAGGACACGCTGGAGGGACTATGTTTCTCTGGCCTGGGAACGCCTCGGGATTCCCCCGGAGGAGCTGGACCAAGTGGCTGGGGAGAGGGAAGTCTGGGCCTCCCTACTTAGGCTGCTACCCCCACGACCCGACCCCGGATAAGAGGAAGAAGATGTATTATTATTATTATTATTATTATTATTATTATTATTATTATTATTATTATTATTATTATTATTATTATTATTAGATGCAGCTGGGCTCCAGAACCAACCTCCTTCTGAGGAGCTGGACCTTGTTCCACTCTGGAGATGTTCAGGGTGAGAGAAACTGAACCTTTGTAAACGTTTAGAGACATTTTGGACACTCTGTCTCCGGGACAGACAGAGACAGATTGGGACACCAGGAGTATTTTTGTTCCCAGCAGAACCAGCAGGCAGAGCAGAGTTCAGAACTTCTGACTGCACGAGGTGCGCATGTGAGTCCTGCCTGTCGGTCAGCTGACCTCCATCACACATCATGACCACCAGGAGCCCAGCAGAACCAGAACAGAACTTGTTTGCTGTAACATCCTGTTATAAAGGATGAAGACACCACAGAGGTCCAAACGGGCCACTCTGACCAGAACCACTGAGGTCTGGTTCAGACTTTGGGTTTTAATAATCCTCTCCAGCTGATCCTTGAGTTCTGACCCGACCTGAAGAGGACCCAGAAGTCCTGCTGCTCATTAGAGTAAAACAGCTCCGACCAGTTGGACCAACAGAACCATGAGAGACATTTACTTCAGCTCTAAAACTGGACCGAACCAGAACCGGTCAGCTGCACCGACCCAACAAACAAAGAGGACAAATATTAGATTTTTATTTATTAACTCTTTAGTGGCTGAAACTCAACAAATGAATCATCAGAACCAAAGTTTGTGTAAAACCTGACCCGGTACGCTGGTTTGGATTTCCAGTACAGGTCCAGCAGGTCTTCATGTGCACCAACCGGATCAGAAAATGTCAGAGGGCAGAACCGCCTGCAGGTTTATTTATCTCATGCTGCTGTGTTGAGTCGTGCTCATCTCTCACTCAGACTCATGTTCGTGCTGCTGTTTGTACCGTTACTGTTTAATGTGTTTTTACTTCATGTCTTAGATCTTATTACTGCTTCTTTACATTTTTACTTCATGTCTTAGATCTTATTACTGCTTCTTTACATTTTATACTTCATGTCTTAGATCTTATTACTGCTTCTTTACATTTTTACTTCATGTCTTAGATCTTATTACTGCTTCTTTACATTTTTACTTCATGTCTTAGATCTTATTACTGCTTCTTTACATTT
>NC_056516.1:39772960-39773215 GCF_014905685.2 Nematolebias whitei
CCCCCCCACACACACACACACACTTGTAGCTGGAGACCACTTCCACTGCAGATCCTCTTATGTTCAGGGGGGTGTAGGTGTTTTTGTTCCTTCTGAAGTCCACGACCATCTCCTTCATCTCCTTCATCTTCTTCACATTGATGTGAAGGTTATTCTCTCTGCACCAGCTCTCCAGGTGTTCCACCTCTTGCCTGTAGCTGGACTCATCATTGTTTGTGATGCATCCCACCACCGCTGTATCATCTGCAAACTTTA
>NC_056516.1:39773225-39774550 GCF_014905685.2 Nematolebias whitei
CCAGTGCTGAGGGTTATGGTGGAGGAGGAGAAGTTGTGGATCCTCACTGACTGTGGTCTGTTTGTTAAGAACTCCAGGACCCAGTTGCAAATGGAGGGGCTTAGTCCTAGTGTGAGTAGTTTGTCCATCAGGGTTTGGGGGATCATGGTGATGAAGACAGATGTGAAGTTCACAAAGATCTCTGTGATCGTTGGAGTTTTTGTATTAGTCTTTTCTGCCACATCAGCCTTTAGTTTGTTAAAATAATGTTTTTTATTAGTTTAACCTTTGAGCTCCCCTGTCAGTCTGTGTTTGGGTCCAATCCTTCACAAACCCTACAAGTTTTAACGGTGCGGTTACGACGAGCTGAAACTGCTTCATTTTCTTTTGATGCACATCGTACTCATAAAAAATGACCGTTATCTTATGTTGTTTGTAGACAGAAGAGGCTTTCTGCTGCAGTCCTCACATACAAGGCATGACCTTTGCCCTTTGCCCTGCTAACTGAGGCCTGTTTAATCTATAGAGCACTGCACAGTCTGACCTTCAGGGTGAGTCTGCTGTGAAGGTTGTTAGCTGTCCTAAGTGTTTTCCAGTTGTAAATACTCTGCAGAACGATGGAGCTTTGACCCTTCTCAGCTCTTTTACATTTTCAGTTTTTGGTAAATGAATAAATTAAATAAAGACACAATAAAGAGTTTGTCCATCTAGGACCTGGCATGGACCAGATAATGTCCCGATGCTGCAGAGCCGTGGCACGCACTTTATTTAAGAGGTATTTTGTAAAAATGTTGTTGTTTGTTTCGATCCCGAGCGTTTGTAGCTGAACTCGCTGCAGGACCACAGCTTCTGGCTGCTCGAGCTGCCGCAGAACTTTAGAATCTGAGCGTTCACAGGAAACGTTGCATCAGAGGATTTAGGTCCTGCTGTGACCTGCCGGGTCAGCTCCCAGCGTGGAACAGAACCAGCAGCTCATAAATCCTATTTGTCCCACAAACAGAACCAAAATAAACTTCACGGCCCGTCGTGGTAAAAGCACTTCCTGAGTTTTTAAAGACGTCTTGAAGTTGAGAGACAAACCTGCAGCTGGGTCGTCAGAACTCTGGTTCTGCTGCTGCGGCCCGGTCAAACCCGACTTGTTTTCAAGCTCCGGGACAAAATGTTTGGATCCAGCTGTTCTGTCTCGGATCATCAGAAACATCTTTCTATGACACGTTCCTGAAGTCATGTGATGGGGGGGGCCCTGCAGAGCCATGTGATGCTGGGGGGGGGGGGGGGGGGGCCACAGAGTCGTGGGGTGGGGGGGGGGGGGGGGCGGAGCAATGGAGTGTGGGGGGGGGGGGGGG
>NC_056516.1:39774650-39783230 GCF_014905685.2 Nematolebias whitei
CCCCCCGACCAATCAGTGACTGACAGTGTTTCTGACGTCACGGCTCGGCTCGCTTGGACCCCTTAAGAAGCCGGGCCAGAATTTAGGGAGGCGAGCCGGTCCCAAGAACCGTGGAAAAGACCACAAACGCGCGTCAAGCCGGAAATATCCGTCCCGTGCTGTGACAGTGGAAAAGGGGCATTATTGTGTTCTATAACAGATAATGGACCGATTGCCTGCCCCAAAAAGTCCACTCTCTAGAATGAGTAAGATGCTTAAATTTCAGTCTATTTCAATTCAATTCAATTTATTTATATGGCATCAAAGCACAACAAAGTTGTCTCAGGGCACTTTACAGAAACATTCACATACATAAAAAAGCCAATTAGTAAAGTACTCTATCTAAGGAGCCCAGCAGACAAGTTGAATCTTGGCTTTGTTGCAGTCTCCCATCCTGAACAAGCACAGTGGCAACAGTGGATAGGAAAAAATCCATTTTAAAAGGAAGAAACCTCCAGCAGAACCAGGCTCAGGACAAGCGGCTATCTGCTTTGACCGGCTGGTTTGAGAGAACAGGAAGGAGAGACAGACGAACACAGAATGGTAGGTCCAGGTGTACCTGAAAGACACCCCCCCCCCCCCCCATGTTAAGGATAGAGAAAATAATTACAAATACAAAACAGGTTGAGCAGAGTAAGTAAAGACAGTAGAAGAGTGAAAATTGTGGTCAGTTTGTCCTCCAGCAGTCTAAGCCTATAGCAGCATAACTAAGGGACAGCTCAGGAAACCCAAGCCAACCCTAACTATAGGATTTATCAAAAAGGAAAACCTTAAGCCTAGTTTTAAAACTGGATAATGTGTCATCCTCACGGACAGAGATTGGAAGTTGGTTCCACAAGAGAGGAGCCTGAAAACTGAAAGATCTGCCTCCCATTCTGTTACTGTAAATTCTAGGAACCACAAGTAAACCTGCAACCTGAAAGCGATGTGATCTGTTAGGAAAATATGGAACAATAAGATCTGTAATATAAGATGGAGCTAGGTTGTTGAGCGCTTTGTAGGTTAGAAGTAAGATTTTGAATTCTATTCTGGATTTGACAGGGAGCCAATGGAGAGAAACTAAAACTGGAGATATGATCTCTCCCAGTAACTCCAGTTAAGATTTTGGCAGCAGCATTTTGGATCAACTGAAGACATTTTAAAGAAGTATTTGGACATCCAGATGATAAACCATTGCAATAGTCCAGTCTAGACGTGACAAATGCATGGACCAGTTTTTCTGCATCATTTTTAGATCAGATGTTTCTAATTTTAGTGATATTACGCAGGTGGAAGAAGGAGGTTCTAGTAACATTTTTAATGTGGGGGATAAAAGACATGTCCTTATCGAAAATAACACCAAGATTTTTAACATTAGAGCTGGAGGACAAATTAATGCCATCGAAGGAGGGAGAAAGACTGAAAAATTAATTCCTAATAGGCTCAGGTCCAAAAACCAAAACCTCAGTCTTGTCTGTGTTAAAAAGGAGAAAATTAAGGGTCATCCAGGTTTTTACGTCTTTAAGACATGTTTGTAGTCTAAGTAGCTGATTGGATTCATTGGGTTTAATGGACAAATATAATTGTGTGTCATCAGCATAACAATGAAAATTTATCCCATGCTGTTTAAAAATTTTACCTAATGGAAGCATATATAAAGTAAAGAGTATTGGCCCAAGCACTGAGCCCTGAGGAACACCATGACTAACTTTGGAGTATGAAGAAGATTTATTATTTACATTTACAAACTGGATTATATCAGATAGATATGATTTAAACCATTTTAGAGCTGTTCCTGTAATCCCAACATCATATTCAAGCCTCTGTAGTAAAATATTGTGATCAACTGTATCAAATGCAGCACTGAGGTCTAACAGGACCAGTAGAGACACAAGTCCATTGTCTGAGGCCATGAGAATATCATTAGTGACTTTTACTAGTGCTGTTTCTGTGCTATGATGAGCTCTAAACCCTGACTGAAACTCTTCAAACAGATCATTTCTTTGTAGATGTTCACACAACTGACCTGCAACTATTTTCTCTAGAATTTTTAGATGAAAGTTAGATTAGATATAGATCTATAGTTGGCCAGGATTCATGAGTCAAGGTTATGTTTCTTAAGTAAAGGTTTAATTACAGCAACTTTAAAGCTCTGTGGTATGTAACCGTTTATTAGAGACAAGTTAAGCAGATCCAAGACGTGATTATTAAATAAAGGAAATACAACTTTAAACAGTCTGGTTGGGATCTAGCAGATCTGTTGATACCATCCCAACCAGACTGTTTAAAGAGGTATTTCCGCTAATTTATATATACATTTTGGATCTAAAAAAAGCTGAATAAACATCAATCATTTGATGTGTCCAGTCAAAGTCAAAGTCTCTTTATTTGTCATTCTCATCACATGTGGTGGAATGAAATTATGTACAGGGTCCCAGTTACATCCAACTCACTCTGCTCACATATGACTGCACACCGACCCATCCAGGCTGTCACATTGTAAAGTTTACAGATGTTACAGAGGTGGTGGGATGCATCACAAACAATGATGAGTCCAGCTACAGGCAGGAGGTGGAACACCTGGAGAGCTGGTGCAGGAAGAACACTCCTACAAGAACCCTGCAGATGTTGGATGCTGCAGATGTTGGATGCTGTCTATCATGGAGAGCCCTGCAGATGTTGGATGCTGCAGATGTTGGATGCTGTCTATCATGGAGAGCCCTGCAGATGTTGGATGCTGTAGATGTTGGATGCTGTCTATCATGGAGAGCCCTGCAGATGTTGGATGCTGCAGATGTTGGATGCTGTCTATCATGGTGCACTAAGATTCATAACTGGCTGTGATTATCGTACCCACCACTGCACCCAGTATCCAATGGTTAACTGGTCACCATTAACTTCACACAGACTCTCCCACTGGTACATTTTCACCTTTAAATCACTTCCTGGTCTGCTGCCTTCATACATCTCCTCCTACATGTCTCTGTGTGAGTGCAGCTACAGCGTGCGCTCTCAGGACATCATTACCTGCAGTGTTCCCTCAGTGAGGACTGAACTAGACAAAAGGACCTTCTCCTACTCCGCTCCTGTTTCCTGGAATATCTTGTAAAAACATCTGAAGCTCTTGACCTTTGACCTCTCTAAGTGGCTTCAAACATCTGATAAGTTCCTGCAAGAACCAACGCAGACATGTTCCTGGTTTTAGATTCTACATCGACTTATAATCTAGATGTTTTTTCGCTACATTTTTTCTCCTTTTAATTATCATTCTGTTTTCAATTGTATTAAAAAACAACTTAAATTTGTATGAACGATTTGTGCATGTCTGTTGTTGTTGTCCACTGTTGTCATCACTCTTTGTTAAAATCAGGTCTCTCTGTAAATGAGTCCCCGTGGCTCAATGGGATTAACCTGTAGAAATAAAGGTTGAATGAATATAAGTATATATACCATACTATTTATTTATAGAGCACTTAAAACAGCAGCAAGGCCAACCAAAGTGCTGTACAATAGAAACAAACATGCACAGCGGACAGGAAAACATGAAATAAAAATATAGCTACAAATAGCAGCAGATAATAACTAAACTAAATGGCCACCACTGTAGACTACAGACAGGATCAAAACAAATCACACCGTGTCAAAGGCAAAGGAATAAAAGTGTTTTCAGATGAGACTTAAAGACTGTGAGTGTGGGAGCCTGCCTGACATGCAGTGGCAACTCATTCCACTGTCTTGGACCTGCAACAGAGAAACTCTTGTCATACACACACACACACATATATACAAGTATATATATATACTTGTATATATGTGTGTGTGTGTGTACAGTATTGTATGTATTTTAGAAAACCCATGCTCTGTTGTGTAATGCGCTCTCTGTCTTTACATTTCGTCTTGTCTCTAATCTGTGAATGAGTCGGTGCCGTTCAGCTGCAGCAGCTTTAATCTAGAGAAAAGAACTGGCTTCTTATGTAACTTTCTGTCCTGAGGGCCGAACCTCCGTCTGCTCACAGTCAGGAGGGAATAGAGATGAAAAGCATCAGAGATGGAAAGACAGCATGACTCTACCGCTGAGTCAGGTCCTGGGAGGCAGGGTCAGAGGTCAGATCAGCTGAAAGAGCTTTGGCCTTTCAGGAGGATTTATGTTTCTGAGTTTATGTAAGAAAAGCAGCTGACTGACATCAGATTCATGAATGAAAGGGATAAGAGTGCATCATCAGTTCAGTTCATTCAGTTTTTATTATGTCAGCACGGTTCTATTTAAACTTCATGTGATCCAAGTAAAGTTAATCAAACTCAGTGATCATCTTGTTGTTGTTGTTTTAAACCAACAGCTGTTCACCAAAATAAAAACCTCTCAGCTTCGTTTATTCTTCACATTTTCTGAACAAACATCTTTCTGAGCAATGTTTTCTATCTGTGCTGCTGAAAGTTCACTGAACTCAGCAGAAATCTGCTGAATCCTTCTGTCAGTTGGCAGAAAAGTCATTTTTCATATTGATATTTATAAACGTATTAAAAGACGGTCTGGCTGCAGGAGGCGCGCTCAGACACCACATGATGTCATAAAGACGTCAGCTCCTCTCAGCCCGTCAGGATTAAACGTAAGTTCACAAACAGTTATTATTCGTTGTTAAAAAATCATCTGAGACAACTATAATGTTTTGTTTTTGAAATTAGCCACGTGAACCCGAAGGACGGCAGAAAGTCATGTGACCTGTTTTTTGGTCTCTGAAGGTTTTTCAGCTTTTCTCTGATGTTTGTTGGAGAAACTGAACGCGGTCATTTAAAACTGAACAAACATGACAGGAGGTCCAGTTGGGTTCTGTTTGAGTGCTCATGATGTTTTTCTCGATCTGGATCAAATTCAATCAATTTTTTTAATCACCGTGGTTTTAGTTGGTTCAACTGTTTCCTGTCACACTGCTGGTGTGTGCAGGGATGTAGTTTGATGTAGGAGTGAGTAGGGAGGCGTCCAGGGTCCATTCTGACCAGATGAACCTCCTCAGCTGCCTCCTCTGGTTGAGGAGGAGCACCGGCTCTAATCCGAGTCTCTCTTGGAGAATTGAACTTCTCCCCCTGTCTCCAAGGTTGAGTCCAGTAAACAGAGAGCTTCTCCTTACAGCTCAGCTCCTTCTTCACCACACTGGACCGGCACAGAGTCCACAGTACTGTAGAAGCTGCTCCGATCTGTCCATCAGTTGAGCCATAATTTTCAAGACTTGACAAAAACCTTAAAACTGTGGCATTAAAAGTGGCGGGTGATATGCATTTCTACTTTATCAACTTTGTTTCTAGGCCAAATGTCGGAGACATTTTCAGATATTTTTTTCAAATGGACCTGAACAGAACCAACCTGGATGTTTTTAAAGTACACACTCCAAGCCAAGCTTCCAGTGCCGGCTTCTGTTTGTCCTGAATCCTGATGGACTCCAGAGACCACCATGTGCTCCGAACATTGTTCAAGAAACATAAAACGTGACGTCAGAGGAGACAGCCCTCTCTGACAGCAGAATGAGGTCCACATGAAACCTGCGAGCGGCTCGTTAACGTCCTCAGACACATGGAACAGAACGTGACGCACGACTCAGCTGAAGACACAACGATTTCTGAGTCTCCAGGCGTCCTGGGACCACCAAACCCTCACAATTACAATTAATGTGAAAACAAATCAAACGTGTTTCAACAAGGAAGTCATTACATCAGAACCACTTTCAGGTGGTTTCAGGTCAGTTTATTCAACCAGAACGCTCCTGCACAGAAACTAATTATCCGAGCTAATTATCTCCAGCTGCTTCCATCTACTTCCTGTGGACCCACCACCTGCAGGAGGGGCCATAAACATCAGGTGCATGGCTACATGGGCAGTGGCTGAAGACGGTGACCTGGGCGCTCTAACCCTGGTTGATCTTGGGACATGGATCGTGACCTCTCTGAGGGTGAAGGAGCCTGAGCTTGTGTGTGAGGTTGAGAGGTACTGACTAGATCTAGTTGGGCTCACCTCGACACACAGCATGGGCTCTGGAACCGATCTCCTTGAGAGGGTCTGGACCTTGTTCTACTCTGGAGTGGTCCATGGTGAGAGGCACCGAGCTGGTGTGGGTCTACTCTTAGACCCCGACTTGGTGCCTGTGTGTTGTTTTCCCCGGTAGATGAGAGGGAGGCTTCCATTCGTCTTTGGGTGGGGGGACAGGCTCTGACTGTTTGTGCCTATGCACCAAGTGGCAGTTCAGAGTATCCAGACTTCTTGGAGTCCTTGGCGGGGTTGCTGGAAGGTGCACCAGCTGGGGACTCCTTTATTCTGCTGAGGGACTTCAATGTCCACATAGGTAACAAAAGTGTGACAGGAGGGGAGGAACGGCCTCTGATCTGAACCAGAGCGGTGTTCTGTTGTTGGACTTCTGTGCTAGTCAAAGTTTGTCCATCATAAACACCATGTTCGAACATCAGGGTGTCCATAAGTGCACTTGGCACCAGGTGGACCTAGGTCGTAGATCAATGATTGACTTTGTAGTCGTGTCATCTGATTTGCAGCCATTTGTTTTGGACACTCGGTTGAAGAGAGAAGCTGAGCTGTCTGCTGATCACCTGTAGTGACTTGGATCAAATGGTGGACGAAGATGACAGACCCGGTAGACCCAAACGTGCAGTGAGGGTTTGCTGGGAATGTCTGGCAGAAGAACCTGTCAAAAATCTTGAACTCTCACCTCCAGGAGAGCTTTAACCCCATCCCAGCTGAGGCTGGGACATTGAGTCAGAGTGGGTCATGTTCCATGACTCAATTGTTGAAGTAGCTGCCTTGAGCTGTGGCTGGAAGGTTGTCAGTGCTTCTCGCGGTGGTCATCCTTGAACTCGGTGGTGGACACCCTGAGTTAGGGAGGTTGTCAAGCTGAAGAAGGAGTCCTGTCAGTCCTTGTTGGCCAGTGGGACTCTGGAGGCAGCTGAGGAGTACTGGAGGGCCAAGTGATCTGCAGCCTTGGCTGTTGCTGAGGAAAAAGCTCAGATGTGGGAGGAGTTCAGTGAGGCTTTGGATAAAGACGCTCGGTCGGCTCCGAGGAGATTCTGGCAAACCATCAGGCAGCTGAGGAGGGGAAAGCAGCACTTTACTAACACTGTATTCAGTGAAGGTGGGTGTTGCTGACCTTAACCAGTGACATCGTCAAGAGGTGAAAGGAATACTTCTTGGACCTTCTCAGTCCCACCCGCACATCTTCCATGGAGGAAGATGAGTCGTAGGACTTCAGGATTAGTCTGTCCATAACTGTGGCTGAGGTTGCTGAGGTAGTTAAAAAGCTCAGAGGCGGCAGGGCTCTGGGAGTGGATGAGATTCACTCTGATTTCCTTAAAGCTCTGGATGTTGTGGGTCTGTCTTGTTTGACACGCCTTTGCAATGTCGTGTAGACATCGGGGGCAGTGCCACTGGATTGGCAGACTGGGCTGGTGGTTCCCCTCTTAAAAAAGGAGGACCGGAGGGTGTGCTCCAATTATAGAGGCGTAACTCTTCTTAGCCTCCCTGGTAAGGTCCATTCAGGGGTACTGGAGAAACGAGTCCGATCACTGGTCGAACCTCAGATGCAAGAGGAACAATGTGGGTTCCATCCTGGCTGTGGAACACTTGACCAGCTCCATATCCTTACTAGAGTCCTCGAGGGGTCATGGGAGTTTGCCCATCCAGTCTACATGGGTTTTTTGGACTTACAGAAGGTTTTCGACTGTGTTCCTTGAGGTACACTGTGGGGGTGCTCCTTGAGTATGGGATTGGGGGCCTGTTGTTACGGGCTGTTCAGTCCCTATACAAGTGGTGCGAGAGTTTGGTTCACATTGCCGGTAGTAAGTCAGATCTCTTCAGGGTGGGAGTTGGACACCACCAGGGCTGCCTGTTGTCACTGATTCTGTTCATAACTTTTATGGACAGAACTTCTCGGTGCAGCCAGGGGGTGGAGGGAGTCCGGTTCAGTAGCCTCAGGATTCGTCTCTGCTCTTTGCAGATGATGTGGTCCTGTTGGCATCACAATGCCATGATCTTCAATTCTCACTGGAGCGGTTCGCAGCCGAGTGTGAAGCAGCTGGGATGAGAATCATCACCTCCAAATCTGAGGCCATGGTCCTCAGTCTGATTGTTCTCTTCAGGTTGAGGGTGAGGTTCTGCCTCAAGTGGAGGAGTTCAAGTATCTCTGGGTTTTGTTCACGAGTGAGCGAAGAATGGAGTGTGAGCCTGACTGACGGATTGGTGCAGCATCTCCAGTATTGTGGACTCTGTGCCGGTCCGTTGTGGTGAAGAAGAAGCTAAGCTATAAGGCAGAGCTCTCTGTTTACTGGTCGGTCTACGTTCCTCCCCTCACCTCTGATCATGAACTCTGGGTAGAGACTGAAAAAATGAGATTGTGGATCCAGGAGGTTGAAATGAGTTTCCTCTGCAGGGTAGCTGGACTCTCTCTTAGAGACAGGCTGAGAAGTTCAGTAATCAGGAGAGACTCAGCGTAGAACCTCAGAGTAGAACCAGGGGCGGCTGTGGCTGAGTGGTTAGAGCAGTCGTCCTCCAATGCAAGAGTTGGGGGG
>NC_056516.1:39783330-39786522 GCF_014905685.2 Nematolebias whitei
GGGGGGTTCGAATCCACCAGCAGTCACATGCCGAAGTGTCCCTGGGCAAGACACTGAATCCTTCATTGCCTCCGATGTGTGTCCCGTCAGTGTATGAATGTGATAAAGCTCTGATTAGTCTCATTAGAATGATTTGTTCAGTTAGCTTTGTAGAGATGTAGAGTGCTGTATGAATGGGTAAATGAGGACACATATTGTTGTAAGGAGCTTTGAGTATCTTGAAATAAGATAGAAAGGTGTTGTATAAATACAGTTCATTTACCATTTAACCACTGCTCCTCCACATTGAGTGGAGCCAGTTGAGGTGGTTCGAGCATATGGTAAGAATGCTTCCTGGGCGATTCTCTAGGGAGGTGCTTTTGGCATGCCCAATTGGAAGGAGACCCCGGGGAAGACTCAGGACACATTGGAGAGACTATGTCTCTCGGTTGGCCTGGGAACACCTTGGAGTCCTACCAGAAGAGCTGGAAGAGGTGGCTGTGGAAACAGATTTCTGGACCTCCCTGCTCAAGCTGCTGCCCCCGTGACCTGACTTAGGAATGAGGAAGGTAATGGATGGATGGATGGATGGATGGATGGATGGATGGATGGATGGATGGATGGATGGATGGATGGATGCTTCCATCTACCAACAAGGACCTGCAGTACTTATGGGTGCTTGAATCTACCAGTCTCTGCTGGAACACTGATGGTACCTTGTCCGGCCCTGGTGTTGCTAAACTTACCTATTGTCTTTCATGTCCTCCCTGTAGCTCCTTTTTCCATTTATTCTTTGCCTCCTTTTCCAGCCACGAATCTTCCCCTGGTGTCGGTGATTCTGGGTCCTCCCTGGAATGCTCCTGCAGAGCAGACCTCTACAAACAAGGACCATAACCATCATTGGAATATCTTCACCACCAGCCTTAAGGTCTGTCTGAAAACGACCTCCTCTTACCCGTTCACCTGGTGTTCTCCGTCGTCCTGGAATCCTCTGGTGTCCTCTTCTGAAGAGACATCTCTATTCTCACAAGTCAAAGACTTGTCTTCAGTCTCCTCTCTCCTGTGTTCCTGTGTCCATTATCAAACTCTTCCCTGTGTAACAACCTGTTGGTCTCCTTCCTGTGTCTCAGTAACATCCCTGACTGTTACTAATTCTTAATTTAAAACCTTCAGCTGACCCAAAATGTTCTGTTTGTCCTCGGTGACTCTTTTTGAAGGTTCATTTGGAGTTCTGTGTTCTGAACCGATTCTTTTACATCAACTTTTAATTCTGAGGAAGTTCCTGCAGGGAAGCTGAAATATCAAAACTCCAAAAAGTTGATGATGTTTCTGCCCAGGTCTGTGTTTATGTGTCTGTTAGCAAAATATCTCATGAACCATAGAAGAACTTTTAATGAAACTGGCAGAAAAACACACAAATGGCTATAACTGAGTCGTTTTAAAGACACTGAGGTGTGGTGGTAGCTGAGCGTGATACGAGCGTCTTGTCATTTTCAGGTGTCACGACTCAGTAAATATTCAGATGTTTTCATCTGCAGCTGTGAGAAGAATCTCCTGAAGGTCAGAGACGTGAAGTGGGTCAGAACAAATCAGGTCGGTCTGCAACCTGAGGCGTCTCGTGGATATTCATATCTTTTCTGCAGAACGTCACTCAGAGAATCGGTGGTTTGCACACGCTCACTGGTTCTCCTGGTTCCTGGTGTTCAATCAGAATGTTGACGATGGGTCAGAGGTGGGCTAACCTGAAGGTTTAAAGTTTCCGTAAAGAGGAGTGGGCCACAGTCCCACCTGCGACGTGTCCAAATCTGGAGACCAACTATAGGAACCATCTCACCAATAAAGGTTCTTCCACCAAGAGACGGTTCTGGTTTCACTTCAAGGTCAAAAAACAATTTTATTAAACATGAAAATCAGTTGGACTGTGAGTTCTTGTGTTTTTTTCTGCAGTTCCTTTAAATGAAACAGAAAAATCTGTTGCGTCAGTTTGTTCTCAACGTGACCAAAACAAACCTTCATCTGACGTGTTGACAGAACCAGAACCAGCAGAACCTCAGCCAGGTCAGGACACCCACAGGTTCAGATGTTCTCTCTGCAGGACGCCCCTTTATTTACTGCAGCAGCTGTTTTGAGAAACAGCTAAAACAGCTTTTCTTCCCACAATGGCTGCAGCTGCGGGTCAGAATTAAGAGCCCGTCCCCACCCCCGCAGAGGACTCCTTTCTTTGCAGATGTTACATAACAGGAGTTTTCAGAAGAAATCAACTTCACATCAGAGAACCAGGAGGCGGAGCACAGAGCAGACTGGGCGGAGCCGAGGGAGGGGCCAAATGTGACGTAATCAAAAAAACTAACAAGCTGAACATTTAGCTGATGTTTGAAGAGTTAAAAATAACAAGAATCACTGTCAGTTTAGCTGCTTTTAGCTCTTAGACAACCTTCAGCTACTTTCACTTTAAAAAAATTAATAAATTTGTACACGTCCTTTATGATTGTCCATTGTTGTCATCACTCTTTGTTAAATCAGGTCTCTCTTGTAAATGAGTCCTCGAGGCTCAATGGGACTAACCTGTAGAAATAAAGGTTGAATAAAAAGTGCTATGTTTAGCTTTCAGCTAACTGTTGCTACTTTTACCTTTTAGCTTGTATTTGCTCTAAATTAAACTTCCTTCAGTTGTGTTTTTATTCATGCTCAGCATACTTCTGACTGTCTCATTGTAATCAGAGTATTTGTACTCACAGGCGTTATGTAAATGTTCGGCTGCTTCTGTTGCAGCGCCTCTTTTGTCCTCATGCTCCTCCATCATTAAACTCTGGCTGATGTAACCGTCCTCGTCTCATCCTCCAGCTGTGACGTCTAATCCTCCTCTGGCAGAGCCAGCATGGACGCCCAGTGAGGATTATGGAGCTCAAGGGCGACGCAGCACTTCTGACTTCAGCTGAAGATCCTTCAGCTGAAGTCAGTCCAAAAGAAGCTGAAACTGTCAGAAGTTTGATGCGGATCAGAAAAACTTCAGCTGTGTGAGAATGCAGTGAGCGAAGAAATCCAAGCTTATAAGATGTTCAGCTGTTTCTCAGAGTGATCTCGTTTTTATTATTTTATTACATGACAGAAATAAAAAGTGTCAATCAAAATCATCCGTCGGTCTGTCTGTCTGTCTGCCTGTCCATCTGTCTGTCTGCCTGTCCATCTCTCTGTCTGTCCGTCCATCTGTCT
>NC_056516.1:39786532-39788309 GCF_014905685.2 Nematolebias whitei
GTCTGTCTGTCCATCTGTCTGTCTGTCTGTCCGTCTGTCTGTCTGTCAATCATCCATCTCTCGACAGATCATGAAGACCTCCTCAGAGGCCATGTCTAGTTCCTCCTGGAGGACCCCCCACGTTTTCTCAGACCAGAGACAGTAAATGGTCCATGTTTTGTTCTCCGCAGGAACTCTACGAGAACCACATGATCTGTAAAAACCATAGTCAGAACCTTGGGGTTCCCTCCTCTCCGTGACTGAGATCTTGTCTCTGAAGACCAGGATCAGAGACCAGGAGCAGCCCTGGTGGAGTCCAACCTGCA
Organism: Nematolebias whitei; assembly: GCF_014905685.2. Taxonomy (NCBI): domain Eukaryota; kingdom Metazoa; phylum Chordata; class Actinopteri; order Cyprinodontiformes; family Rivulidae; genus Nematolebias; species Nematolebias whitei. Next base: position 39,786,838 of record NC_056516.1, read on the forward strand.
CCCAGGACAAGCTTGAGGACCTGACCTCAGCTCTTGGTTTGGTTCTTCTGGGACCGGATGGACCCCACAGGATGCCTCTGGAGACATCACGAGCTAAGATCCTGTTTCCTGTTCTTTGTCTGTCTGGATGAGGTCCAAGGTCTGAAAGACCTTCAGGCAGTTTGGAGAACCGTTGATCCAGAAATGTAACAGGTCTGGGTCACTGGAAGGAAAATACAAAGAACTGAGGACGGGATCAGGAGGTTTGGACTCACGCAGAGGAGTTGGACCAGTTCCGTTTGTGTGTACACTGCACACAGTTCATCTGAAGAACGAGTGGAACCAACATGTGGGTCAACAGAGACCTCCGTCAGCTCCCTCTGGTTCCAGAAGCTTCTCCCTCTGCACTCAGACCACATCATGACCCGAGATGCCGGGGGAAGATAAACCATCATCCAGAGACTGAGGAAGAGGAGGGTTGTTTGAGGGACATTTCTTCATCATCGTCCCCTCTGAGTGACGTCAGATAGACTCTGTGGAAAGCTTTTATTTTGGTGAAAACAGTGACAAACTTCCTGTCATCAGTTAGGTAAGACTCAGGAGCTACATAACACACACACAGAGGTTTGTTTTGCTGTATTTATGGGGACTTTGCATTGACTTTCATTCATTTTTTATAGCCTAACCCCGACTTTTACCCTAAACCTAACCATTACCAGTACATACCTAACCATTACCAGTACATACCTAACCATTACCAGTACATACCTAACCATTACCAGTACATACCTAACCATTACCAGTACATACCTAACCCTAAACCTAACATATCCTCAATTCACGCCATAGTCCTAACCCTAATTCACCAACGGCGCCTCTTCTTATGGGCCCCAGCCTTTAAGCCCCATAAGAAGCAGTTGGTCCTCACAGTGTAGTATAAGTTGGAAAAATGGGCTTTACAAAGTAACATAAACAAAGACACACACACACACACGAGTCAGAGAGATTTATTTGTTATAGACATCACATGTGGTACATGTGGTGGAACGAGATTATGTTCACAGGGTCCCAGTTACATCCAACAATAAAATGTAAAAAAAAAAACAGTAATAAGATCAAAGATATGAAGTAAGAAATACGTTAAACTAAATATAAACTAAGCACTAAAAGCATAAAAACATTACGTTGAACAGCAGCACGAACATGAGTCTGTGTGAGGAGATGAGCACGCATGAACACAGCAACATGAAGCAGATCAGCAGCAACATGAAACAGATCAGCAGCAACTTTATGTGATTTTTCACAGTGATTATTCTGGTTAGAGATTCATGAGTCTAACAGCCTCAGGGTAGAAGCTGTTCCTCAGTCTAGTGGTTCTACACTTAATGCTCCTCAACCTCCTTCCTGAGGGGAGCGGGACAAAAAGTGTGTGTGCTGGGTGAGTGTGGTCCTTCATGATGCAGGTGGCCCTCTTCCTGCATCTGGAGGTGTAG
>NC_056516.1:39788319-39795937 GCF_014905685.2 Nematolebias whitei
ATTATTATTATTATTATTATTATTATTATTATTAACAGGAGCAGGAGTCATGTTACCAGGAGTGGGACCAGGACAGGACAGGAGTGAAAATCCACTCCCGTGTCATCCTCTACTAGACACTTCCTGATTCTTGTCCCTGTCAAATCAATTCAGGTCTCTCTTGTAAATGAGTCCTTGAGGCTCAATGGGATTAACCTGTAGAAATAAAGGTTGAATTAATTATATTATTATTATTATTATTCCCATGGGCTCACCACCTGTGGGAGGGGCCAAAGGGGCCGAGTGCAATGTGGGATGGGTGGTGGCCGAGGACGGGGACCTTGGCGGTCTGATCCTCGGCTACAGAAGCTGGCTATTGGGACGTGGAATGTCACCTTACTGGTGAGGAAAGAGCCTGAGCTGGTGTGTGAGGTTGAGAGGTTCCGGCTAGAAATAGTCAGAATCACCTCTACGCATGGCTCTGGAACCAGTTTCCTTGAGAGGGGTTGGACACCCTTCTACTCTGGAGTTGCCCCTGGTGAGAGCAGGAGTGGGCATACTTGTTGCCCCCCATCTTGGTACCTGTACGTTGGGGTTCACCCCGCTGATTGAGAGGGTAGCCCCCCTCCACCTACATGTGGGGGGACGAGTTCTGACTGTTGTTTGTGCTTATGCACCAACAGCAGCTCAGATTACCCACCCTTTTTGGAGTCCTTAGGGGGGGTACTAGAAAGTGTGCCTCCTGGGGGCTCTCTTGTTCTACTGGGGGACTTCAGCACTCATGTGGGCAATGACAGTGAGACCTGGAGGGGTGTGGTTGGGAGAAATGGCCCCCCTGATGTGAACCCGAGTGGTGTTCTGTTTTTGGACTTCTGTGCTCGTCATGGATTGTTCATAACAAACACCATGTTCAGGCATAAGGGTGGCCATATGTGCTCTTGGCACCAGGACACCCTAGGCCGCAGTTCGATGATCGACTTTGTTGTCATCTCATCTGATCTGTGGCTGCATGTCTTGGACACTCTGTCTGACGTGGTGAAGAGAGAGCTGAGTCAAAAGGAGAAGCTCTCAATTTACCGGTCGATCTACGTTCCCACCCTCATCTATGGTCACGAGCTTTGGGTTGTGACCGAAAGAATGAGATCTCAGATACAAGCGGCCGAAATGAGTTTTCTCTGCAGGGTGTCTGGGCTCTCCCTTAGAGATAGGGTGAGAAGCTCGATCATCCGGGAGGGACTCAGAGTAGAGCCGCTGCTTCTCCACGTCGAGAGGAGCCAGTTGAGGTGGCTTGGGCATCTGGTTAGGATGCCTCCTGGACGCCTCCCTGGTGAGGTGTTCTGGACACGTCCCACCGGAAGGAGGCCCAGAGGAAGACCCAGGACACGCTGGAGGGACTATGTTTCTCTGGCCTGGGAACGCCTCGGGATTCCCCCGGAGGAGCTGGACCAAGTGGCTGGGGAGAGGGAAGTCTGGGCCTCCCTACTTAGACTGCTACCCCCACGACCCGACCCCAGATAAGAGGAAGAAAATGGAAGGATGGATATTATTATTATTATTATTATTATTATGATTCAATACTTTTTCCTCTGCTGGGATTGGACTGGTGACAGAAGTCCCCCTAAAAATAAAATACAAGAATCTAACATCAAAAAAAAATTTACTAAATTATTCAAACCTTGAAAGTGGGGGCTGCGGTGGCTCAGCGGTCAGTGCTGTGCTCTTATAATGCTGTGGCTGAAGGTTTGAATCCCTGGTTGAGGATGACATCTGACCAGTAGCAACATTTCTGCACAAACATCTAAACGACGACAGTTTCAGGCCTCGGTCAGTCAAAGAACCAGAACATTGAGGAAGCAAACTGGTTTTTAAGACTCTCTGTGATGTTGTGAACCACTGTGGCTGCCTGGGAGGAGTCGATGGAGGAGAGGGCGGCCCCCAGAAACCATCTTATCACCAGCAAACTGGTTGGTCCACTGTAGGAGTGTACTGCTTGGTGGGGAACCAGATTGTTTGTGACTCCTCAGACTGATGAAGCGCTTCGGATGGAGGGTGAAACGGCTCAACAAAAAAAGAAACTTTCCAGATGACCTGACTGAACATTGTTGGATTTTTAATCTGGATTATTGAGCAGGAGCGCTGATGATCTCTTGTTTTGTATTTTATCATCCTTCAGCTCTCAAACCTCAACTGTTTGAAAAGAGTTCCATAAATAAACTTTAGCTGTTTTTACTGTTTCGGCTTATTTTTTATTCACATGTCAGGTTGGTTCAGAGGAAACTGCAGGATCTTTGGTTGTCTTTCTGTTTTCTGCAGTTTCCTGTATTTGTGCTCCTTCAGCTCTGGCCCCGCCCACTCTCACCTGTCCACAGGTGTCACTGGGCCATGCCGTCGAGACTTCCTGCTGGCGTTAGCATCGTCTGTTTCATGTCTGGTTCCCCTCCGTGTTTCCTCGGGGTTTGCTCATTTGTAGTTTCGCAGCCCCGTCAGCCATTTTGTTTTCTTGGAGCTCCTCTGCTGGTCTTACTGGGTCCAGTTCTGACTGTTTCCTGTTTGTCTGAAGACAGAGGAAGTTGGAATTTGTTGGAGTTCAAACCCTTCGATCTTCAGCACCAATGTTTTGTTTTCGTCTTTCCCTTCGCCCATTCTTCTGTTTCCTTTCCCTTCAGATCACAACGAGCTGCAGTCAACGTCCAGCAGTCAGAGCGAGACACCTGGACATGTCTCCAGTCCATCACAGGGACACAGAGACAAATGAGTCCAACAGCCTTTCACCTCCTCACGCACACCTACAGGATCCTCACACGGAGGTTTTGGGTCTGTGGAAGGAAACCCACGGGTGAACATGTAAACTCAGCACAGAAAGGCCTCCGAGTGGGAGACAAACCTGCAGACCTCTTGCTGTGAGGCAACAGCTCTACCCACTGTACCACAGTGCCACTCATTTTGTTTTCATCTCCAGCTGTATTTATTTCTTGTTAGTCCAGTTTTTGCTCCCAGTGCTTGTTCTCCTTCATCAAAGTCCAACGTTTAATAAAAGCCATCGTTTCTGCGCGCCTCTTGAGAAGTTTCATCATTTGTTTCTCCTCCACCTCGTTCTGTGACGGCACGTCTCATTTCGTATTCGTCTGGCTGCTGGGACACGTTTGAATCTTTAATGAAGTAAAGATGAGCTTGTGTTGGTTCCTCTGCGTCCTGCGGTGACCCCTCACCACCAGGGTCACACGGTTCTTACGACGACGAAGCTTGTTTCTATTTCTGCAGCAGAGAACGATAAGCTGAAGGTCTTTATCCGCCTGCATGAGCCTCGGCTGCAGTCTGGAGCTCTGCTTCCTGCTGCTCAGGCTAATGCCTTCTGCAGACGTTGTGTTATTTTAGCTGTTTGTACATAAAAGCATTCAGCTCGTTCAGCAGATGGAAGCTGGAACATTTATAACTTTTCAAAATATGTAACCTCGCTTACTTCTTATGTGACTTTAATTCTTCTAAACATTGTTCTGAGAATCTGCTTCAGCTGCTGGCTCTGTTTCTGTCTTCTTATGCTACTGCTAGCGGTTAGCATTTAGCTACATTTAGCTTTAATGTCTCAGTTTTAGCTTCTTCAGCAGATTTCAGCTGCTGTTCAGCGTCATAGTGTTTTTACAGAACCAGCACGTCTCTTCCTGTAGCTCAGCAGCTGCTAATCAGGTTAGCAGCAGCAAAAGGTGAGGCGAAGCCGTCGTCAGGGTGACTGGCTGCAGACACAGACTGATCCTAATCCCTGACCTCCTGAGAGCTGCAGAACATCCTCAGGAGCTCCAGGAGCAGTCAGACTCCCTGAAGGTAGTTGGTGGTGGTGGACCAGAACCTCTGTAGACCTGCTGCTGCTGGGCTGCAGGAAGTTCTTCCTGGAAGAGATCAGGTTTATCTGCAGCTCCATCACTGTTTCCTCTGGGGGTTTCTAGAAACTGGTGACAGGTTACCTGTTCTGTCCAGATTACCTGGGTTCTGGTCCACATGAGACCTGTTTTGGTCTTGTTCTTCTGAAAACTCTGACTAACGGTTGCACCCAGGTCCTTCACGGAGCAATAAGAGGGAAACAAACACCCAGCTGGTCTCTGTGTTGCTTCAGTTCTTCACCGTTTGTTTTAAAGTTTCTGACTTTTTAAAATTAAATGTCGGGTTTGGACTCGCAGGTCCTGACCCCAGCCTTCATCAGGTCTGAGAAACCAGATCATTCTGTTCCTTTAGGCTCCTGAGGGACTCAGAGGAGCCTGCAGAGCTGCACCTTCTCTGGTGACCAATTAAAAGCAGGTTTCAGAGACTCTGGGTGTCCTTTGGGATCCTCAGGTGGTTTCTGTGTCATGGAGACCGGTTCTGCCCCCCCCCCCCCCCCCCCCCGTGAGACTCCCACCCTCACAGGAGCTGCAAGCAGACACCTGGTTCTGCTTCGTTTCCTCACTCCTCAGGTGAACAAGGACATTAATCTGTTTTACCACAGCCACAGCTGCAGGACAGGAGACAGAGAGGGGCATTTATCTTTCCCATACACCCCATCACCTGGACCTCGCCTGGCCTTCACCTGGACCTCACCTGGCCCTCACCTGGCCCTCACCTGGACCTCACCTGGCCCTCACCTGGACCTCACCTGGCCCTCACCTGGACCTCACCTGGACCTCACCTGGCCCTCACCTGGTCACACTGCAGAAGACAAACAGCAGGAGGACATGAAGACCGGCAGGAGATCCTTCATTGGTAGGTGCTTTGATTGGTTCGGTTTTCTGAGTGCTGGTCTGAGCTCTTGGGTTCTGTCTGCTCAGACCTGGTTCCGGGGTCACTGGGGGAACCCCAGGTCCAGATTTCAGTGAAGCTGTGGAACCAGTGTGAGGAAGAGGAGGGTGGAGCAGAAACACCTGCTGATGGACTGAACTGCTAAGAGTTTCCACCAAAACACCAGAAGAAACTAGAAAAAATGACAGCTGAAGGATGTGAAGCTGAGCCGAAATCCAAAAGTTACAAAACGATAGCTGAAAGCTAAACGTCGCATAGCATCTGCTGAACAGTGACTCAGTCAGTTCAACCTGTGTTTTAAAGACAGGAAGTCCTTCATCTTCACTTCCTGGTTCTGGTTCTTACAGGAACCCTGCTCATTTTATTTGGCGTCTGTTCTCCTTAGACTTGAAACTGAAGCGTGAAGGTGTTCGGCTGTGGTTTTACAGAGGAGCTAAAGTCTTGATTAGTTGTAAATATTAATGAGAGTAATAACTGGTATTGATGAGAAAGGAACCCTCAGAGCAGAACCTCCGGACCTGGGTCAGATGATTTAAAGCTGCTCAGGTTTTCTGTCTCTTCACAGATCAGTGAGGTGGTTGAACCTCCACAGAAATCAGTCAGAACCTTCCAGAGATGAGGCGACTGTCGCTTCACATCACCTGAAGCACCCGGCTGGTTCAGACCCACGTCTCAGACCTGACCTGGACTTGACCTCATCAGGTCCATGCAGGCTGGACTGTGGAGAATCAGATTCACCTGAAGTGAATGGATGATACCCAGGTGTCCCTATGGTAGCTGGGCAGGGACATTTGATCCTCACCACATGAGACACAAGAGCTCGTTTCAGGTGTTGAGCTGCTTCTCTTGTTATATCACAGAGGAGGACAAAGAACCGAGTCCAACTAGTCAAAGTGTGACAGATGAGGACGTGGTTCTCCTCGGAAACAAAAATCAAGAAATCAAGAAACTAAAAGAGTCGCTGCTTGTTTGAGGCATTACGAACTGAGAAGTTACACAACGTTCAGCTTATTGTTGAGGTATGAAAACTGTTTGTCCTCATGTCTTTGGTCCTGAACGTCCATCCCAGAAGAGAATGTTCTGGCTCAGATGGGTCCCTGAGAATATTTTACAACTCTAGCCTCTTCAGACAAGTTGGGGACATGTCTGAGACGATATTGAGACGAGTCATAGACATGTCGGAGACAAGCTTGAGACGAGTTGGAAACATGTCAGAGACGAGTTTGAGACGACTCGGAGACACACCAGAGATGAATTTGACATGTCTGAGACAAGTTTGAGACGTGTTGGAGCCATGACAGAGACGAGATTGAAATGAGTTGGAGACGGGTTGGAGAAAAGTCGGAGACATGTTGGAGACAAGTTTAAGATGTGTCAGAGATGAGCTTGAGACATGTCAGAGACAAGTTGGAGACAAGTCGGAGACATGTCGGAGACGAGTTTGAGACATGTTAGAGACGAGTCAGAGAAGCCCACAACAAGTGAGACAGTTCTAAAAGAAAGTTTGTTGCCCAAATAATTAAAACTTTTCAGAACCCCAGAGAAAGTTTCTGTGACTCTCGTTAGAAAACAGAATCATTGAGAACGTTTCGAGATATTTTGGAGATGCCTGGTGATGAACGGAGTTCACTGCTTCAGTCTCAGGCCGGCAGAAACTGGTTTTATGGTTAAACACAAATCTTTTAAACCTCCTGACTGAGGCCTAGAGAGATGGAGCACATTTCCCTGAGCACTGCACGGTCTAACCTTCGGGGTGAATTCCCTCCTGTTTTCCATTCGTATTTGTCTTAAATGAAACAGTGTAACGTGTCCCGTCCCTTTTATGCCCGAAGGTGCACAGTTTTAGTTTTGTTCTGTGTTTATCTGAAAATCTTGGAGGGACTTGAGGCAGAGACTCGACGTCGACTCGTTTCTTCTGAAAACATAAAATTCTCGGCTGTTGTCTGAAAATTCATCAGGAAAAAAAGTTGAGCAAAAAATCTGTTCCTCACACTCAAAGGCCCTGGCCCTGAGGATCTGACCCTGGATCTGTTTTCAGACCAGATGACGACGTGTGTGTAGGTAAGCGTGAAACCAGAACCATCAGGAGAACCTTCAATCAGCTGTTGGACCCTCGTCAGAACCACGACTTGTTCTCATGACTCAGCCCTCCTCCGGCTGCCGCCCACACTCACAGCCGAACGTCCACAAAGACGATTCACCAGAGACACAAAACAATCAGGCACCAACTCAAGCTGCAAACTGCTTCAGCAGACACACAGAACAGAACCGGGTTCACTCGGATCAGAACCAAACGTGTTGGTTGAACAGAGTCCAGCATTATCAAAGGTCTGATGTAACTGGAGACAGAAAAACATGCATTTTCTGCTAAAATACAGAGACCAAGACCAAAACCAAGACCAGCTAAACAGCAGCTAAAAGCTAGGACCAGCAGAGCAGCAGCTAAAAGCTAAAACCAGCAATTGTAGAAGCTGCAACCAGAAAAAGAAGCAAAAGTCCTCGCTGTGACTCCTGCAGGAGCTAAAGTTTCTGAAACCTGAATGGCTGATCAGAGTCAGAGATTCTTTATTGTCACACACATCACATGTGGTACATGTGGTGGAACGAGATGATGTCCACAGGGTCCCAGTTACATCCAACAATAAAATAATAATAAAAACAGTAACAAGATCAAAGATATGAACTAAGAAAAACATCAACTAAATATACACCAAGCACTAACAGCATAAAAACATTACGTAGAACAGCAGCACGAACATGAGTCTGTGTGAGCAGATGAGCACGAATGAACACAGCAACATTGAAACAAATCAGCAGCAACATGGAACAGATCAGCAGCAACATGAACTGGATCAGCAGCAACATGAAACAG
>NC_056516.1:39795947-39800618 GCF_014905685.2 Nematolebias whitei
CAGATCAGCAGCAACATGAACTGGATCAGCAGCAACATGAAACAGATTAGCAGCTACATGAAACAGATCAGCAGCTACATGAAACAGATCAGCAGCTACATGAAACAGATCAGCAGCTACATGGAACAGATCAGCAGCAACATGAAATGGATCAGCAGCAACATGAACTTGTAGTGAACCTGATCTGACCCTGATCTGACCCTGATGACCTCAAATCTATCAGATGGACAGAGACTGTTATTTTCATTGATCTGAATACAGTCTGAGCCATCTGGTGACTTTCTTTCTTGAATTAATCAAGCAGAAAAGACAATTCTCTATAATCATTTACTGTTTTACAAATGTTTGATAATCAAATTGTGTTAGTTCCATTCAATGCTTACAGGTTGGAAAGAACTACTCATTTTTATTTTACATAAACAGTAAGTAATGATTTTTATTCCTCATTTAAAGAAGAAATCAGGTTAATATGCATTTCTTGATTCTCTGTCTGAAATGAGCCAAGTAATGTAAGTATGTTAAAGGTCGGTTTTCGGTCAACTAAAATGTTTACTGAGAAGAAATGTCATGTTTTACTATTTGAGAAGATACAACAGCGTGAGACTCCACGAAGTCTGGTCGTCTGCAATAATCTTTTCTGTATGTTGAAAACAATCCTTGACTTATGATAACATCTTACATCACAAAAACACACCTCTTTCTGGTCCATCGACCAATCAAAAGCTCTCAAATGAACCGGAAGTCGACCCATTTTAAATGTGGCAACTTCCCAGTTCATGTTAGAAGGGAAGAGAATTCAGAAGAATTCCGGAGGATTCGAGAGTACAGAGTTGCTGACAATTAAGAGTCTGAAAAGTTCTGAAGAATGAAAGGAGTTCAGTATTCTTGGGTGCAAACGCATTCAAGATGGTCCAGAGACGTTTTGGAATTATAACTTCTGTTTGAACAAACCACACACGACTATCTAAGGATTTCAGCCGCTCTCAACGGAGACGCTGAAAGGTCTGGAGGATTCTCTATCGAGCTGATCTATCATCAACCAGGTAACGGTCTCTTCTTCGACTAAAGTGTACCGGAGGCGAGCTGAGATCTGATGAAGCGTGCACGTTCTGGTCAAACAGATTAATTCCCTCACATAGTTCTCTGTAAGATAAATCTCCATGTCATCTTAAAACTCTCCTCTTTCTCATAAAATCAGTACAGATATTTTAGAAATATCTGAAGCAAAGTCCTCGTTCACCGCCGAGTGATCGATGCTCATTTTCTGTGAAACTTGTCTGTTATTATTTTCATATTTTGCCAAATTAATGTAAATGTTCGATGTTAAACTTTGATTCTGAAAATAAATGACCGCATTCATTTTGATGGGTCAAAGATAAATGACGTCTCTCGTTACATTTCTGTTAAATTCAATGCACGACATTACACAGTCAGAAAGATGAGGAACTCGTGAATATTGTATCAATATATATCTCATATATTGTCATACTACAACTAGTGGCACGTACCCACGTGTTCACTACAAACTGGATCAGCAGCAACATGAAACAGATCAGCATCTACATGAAACAGATCAGCAGCTACATGAAACAGATCAGCAGCTACATGGAACAGATCAGCAGCAACATAGAACAGATCAGCAGCAACATGAAACAGATCAGCAGCTACATGGAACAGATCAGCAGCAACATGAACCGGATCAGCAGCAACATGGAACATATCAGCAGCTACATGGAACAGATCAGCAGCAACATGAAACAGATCAGCAGCTACATGGAACAGATCAGCAGCAACATGAAGCGGATCAGCAGCAACATGAAACAGATAAGCAGCAACATTAAGCAGATCAGCAGCAACATGAAACAGATCAGCAGCAACATGATGTGATTTTTCACAGTGATTATTCTAGTTAGAGATTCATGAGTCTAACAGCCTCAGGGTAGAAGCTGTTCCTCAGTCTAGTGGTTCTACACTTAATGCTCCTCAACCTCCTTCCGGAGGGGAGCGGGGCAAAAAGTGTGTGTGCTGGGTGAGTGGGGTCCTTCATGATGCAGGTGGCCCTCTTCCTGCATCTGGAGGTGTAGATGTCTGTGATGGTGGGGAGACTGACTCCAACATCTTCTGTGCAGCCTTCACCACTCTCTGCAAAGCTTTTCTTTCTGCAGCTGTGCAGCCTCCATGCCACACGTTGATGCTGGAGCACAGGATGCTCTCCACTGATGTAGCTGAATGTTTGTTTAAAACATGTCCAGGACCACCAGAACCACGCTGGCAGTGATCCAGCTGCAGTCCAGGCCTGACTGATGTTTTTGACTCAAAGTAAAACATTTTAATAATTTTCTGTTTATCATTAATTAATTAATTTTAACGACGTGACGTAAACACCTGAGCTCCAGTCTTCTTCTGGAGTCGGGTCTCTGAGTTCTTCGGAACCAGAACCAAAGCTTCAAGACGGTTCTGTATTCAGACTGTTGGGTTTATTTGGTCCTGGTTTTGAAGCTCGTTTGGACCTGGAGGAGGAACCTGAACTGACAGCATGACGTGTGGGCTGGTTCTGGTTCCCCTGAGCCGGGCCCTGAATAATTCACAGTCTTAGAGGAGGTGTTGGTGTCGTGTGAACCGAGCCGAAGCTGCGAGCTCTGGATCAGAACCAGCTGGATCTGTTCTGATTGGACCCACATCACAGAGCACCTCCTTCCTGTCAGATGTCACTTCCTTCAAACGAGGCATGAGCAGCACCAACTCAGCCGGGCCAGGAGGAGGAACCAGAACCTGATTTTAGAGGACCCAGATCCTGATTCTGGAGTAAAAACAGTCCTGAACATTTCTACTCAGCTCTATGATCAAAGCTTGTCGTGTGACGAGTCATCAGTCCAACTGGCGTGGACCGGATCTTATTTCTGTTGAGTCAGAATCGGGTCTGGCTGTCCCGGTTCTGGGCTCTTGTGTCTGATTTGTTTTGGTTGATCTTTTCAGGTTCTTGTGTTTCGTTCCTCACATCTCATTCGTTTCCCTCAGCTCCTCTTGGTTCACACCTGCTCCCTGTACTCATCAACCTCAGCTGTCACCCCTCGTCTCATCGTTTCAACTCCTCGTCCTCCTGCAGGACCAGGACCAGGACCGAGAACCGAACGTCTCACCTGATCTCTGTCCAGCAGAGAGAATTCTTTTAGACCTCCTGGATCAGGGTCTGGTTCTTTCAGTCTCTACCAGAGTTCAGGGCCAGAGGTGAGGGAGGAATGTAGACCAACCCATGAGACCTCTCTCTTCACCACAACGGACCGGAACAGTGTCCACAGTACTGCAGACAGTCTGTCAGTGTCATGCTCCATCCTTCTCTCACTCGTGAATAAAACCAAATGCAAATGAATTCTATGAACCAGTTAAAGACCTGCTGGTTCCCAACCCAACACTGGTCCTGGTCCTGCAGGACCACCATCCTGGGTTTAGTGCTCTGCTCCAACACACCTGATCCAGTGACTTAATTACGTCCTCAGGTTCTGCAGAAGCCTGCAGGCTCATTTGAATCAGGTGTGCAGAGCAATGACTATGCAGTTTCTCCAGGACCAGAACCAGAACTGATCCAGTCCAACTGTGGACTGAGAACAGTTTTTACTGAGGCAGCTGCTCCTTGTGCACTGATCCGGTAAACGCTTTCAGTTTGATGATTTTCTGACACCGCTGGTAACTGGACCCTCAGAACATCTTGGACCTTCGTGGAGGTCACTGCAGAGAAGTCTTCATGTTCTGTCTGACTGAGCCGGGCCGGTTCTGTTCGTCCTGCAGCAGCTGCATCGCCTGCATTATGGCACAGTTACGCAACAGGAAGGTTAGTGGAGCAACATCAGCACCAACATCTGGACCGCCAGCTGCTGCTTTCTCTGGATTTATGTAACTGTTTTCAGAACCGGCTCAGGAGCATTCAGTCTGAGGGCCAGACCAGAACCGGATTCGGCTTCAGAACCGTCAGAGCTACAGATCCTCCCGGGTCGTGACTCTGATCCGCAGATCTTTGTTCTGATGAAGAGGAGACAGAAACCTCCTCTTCCTCCTCCGTCATCCCTCAGTCTGCCGCAGCGGAATCCCGTGACGTCACGGCCCGGCTTTCGTTGCCCTGGTTACTTGTGACGCAGAAATAGGCGGGGCATGCGGTACCACGTGCCCAGTATAAAAGACCGGTCCTGATCCGGTTCGGCTGCAGTCAGATCACAGCATCAGAGGAGCAGGACTTGAGTTTTGCTTGCGGTAATTTTGCGTGTTTTCTGCGTGTTCACGCTGGACTCTCGGTGCGGGATCAGAACCATGGCGGTGACGGAGGCGGGCTGTGACCTGACCTACTGCAGGATGCGGGGGGTCGTTGCGGTTCTGACCGGTGAGCCCCCTTTGATCTAACAAAAACTTTAATTGACTATGACGTCACCAGGACGGATTGTTGTGATATAAACAGGAACATTTTGTTCCGGCTGCTTCTTAGAAATAGAGTTCAGATTTAAACATCCGAGCTGTGCGCATGCGCACTGCGCTCCGCCGTGACGCTGAGTGGAAAAATCCGCCTGCATGAATGAATGAATGAATGAATGAATGAATGAATGAATGAAACACTGAACCACAGTCTGGGGTCATTTAGTCCAGAACCAGAACTCGGTGTCAGAGCCACAGTCTAGTCCAGAA
>NC_056516.1:39800628-39801903 GCF_014905685.2 Nematolebias whitei
CCACAGTCTAGTCCAGAACCAGAACTCGGTGTCAGAGCCACAGTCTAAGTGTGTTTTTTCTCTGCAGCTTTCATCAAGGAGAGAAAAATGGGTCTGAATGATTTCATCCAGAAGCTGGTGTCCACGCCGCACATCTGCCAACAGTGAGTACAGTTTTTTCAGCTGCAGGAGGAGCAGGTTTTATGAGGGACCAGCGGTCCATTCATGATCTGTGACGCTGCAGGACCTCAGGGTAATCTGCTCCCTGAGGAGCAAGAATAGTTAATCACCTCCTGACTAATCCCTCATGTTCCCTGCGGCACCATAAACCTCGAATCCAATTAATCCACCCTGCATCGGGTGGTTCTGACCCACTCCATGTCCGGTGCTGTGGAAAATCACAGACACATCTGTACCCCCAGATGTTGCCATGAGGAGGGGCTCACAGCTGATGATCTGAGAGTTCACCTGTCTGAGGTCTCAGAGGGGGGTCAGATCTCAGCTCTCAGACTAAACTCATCCAGTCTAAGATCCAGAGTCACTGGATCAGAACATAAAAGAGGCGCCGCGATGGATCAGTGGTTAGCACTGTTGCCACACAGCAAAATGTCCTGGGTCAAGTCCCAGTTTGGAACTGGGGTCTGTGTGACCAGAGAGGATGAATAAATGAATAAAGAGGAAGTGACTGTGACTTGTTTTCCTTCAGCGTTGAAGTGAACAACTTCCTGAAGGTCGATGAGAACCAGAACGAGGAGGATGAAGATGGAGGTCCGGTAAGATCTTCCTCCTTTTTCACTTGTCCTTAAATCTGTCACTGGATCCTAAATGTTTCATGAATGATCCTGCAGATGTGCCTGAACCCGCGCAGCTCGCTGGCTGACGACCTCCAGTGAGTATTCTTCATCTTCTTCTTCATCTGCATCTTCTTCATCTTCATCTTAGGTTGAAGGATTTCAAAGTTTGTAAAAATATTTTTCTGCCTCAGGATCAAACCGTGTGACTTCGACTACCTGAAAATCATCGGGAAAGGCAGCTTTGGAAAGGTGAACCACCTGTCTGTGTGACTGAACCACCTGTCTGAGGGGCTGAATCACCTGTCTGAGGGGCTGAACCACCTGTCTGAGGGGCTGAACCACCTGTCTGAGGGGCTGAACCACCTGTCTGTGTGACTGAACCACCTGTCTGTGTGACTGAACCACCTGTCTGTGTGACTGAACCACCTGCCTGTGTGACTGAACCACTTGTCTGTGGGGCTGAACCACCTGTCTGAGGGGCTGAACCACCTGTCTGAGGGGC
>NC_056516.1:39801913-39806336 GCF_014905685.2 Nematolebias whitei
GTCTGAGGGGCTGAACCACCTGTCTGAGGGGCTGAACCACCTGTCTGTGTGACTGACAACTGTCTCATCACTGGTTGGGTTCTTCTCTGCAGGTTCTTCTGGCCCGGCACAAGGAGACAGCTATGTACTATGCTGTGAAAGTTCTCCAGAAGAAGATCATCCTGAAGAAGAAGGAGGTCAGAACCAGAACTTTGTTCTCTCGTTTTATAAATTGGTGGAACCTGAAAGTAACAGAACGTCTGATTGTTCTGCAGCAAAAGCACATCATGGCAGAACGCAGCGTTCTCATGAAGAACATCAAGCACCCCTTCCTGGTGGGCCTGCACTTCTGCTTCCAGACCGCTGACAAGCTCTACTTTGTCCTGGACTACGTTAACGGAGGAGAGGTGAGCTCCAGAACCAGGGACAGAACCAGGCTCAGAACCCTGCAGCAGATCTGGGCTCAGTCTCATCCAGGTGTGTTGTTCTCTGCAGCTCTTCTATCACCTCCAGAGAGAACGGATCTTCCTGGAACCCAGAGCCCGGTTCTACGCTGCAGAAATAGCCAGCGCCCTGGGCTACTTGCACTCTCTGCACATTGTGTACAGGTGAGCACCCTGAACCTGCAGCGCCCTCTGCTGGACTTCCAGGATCATGACCCGTCACCTCTGTTCCTCCTGCAGAGACCTGAAGCCTGAGAACATCCTGCTGGACTCACAGGGCCACATTCTCCTGACGGACTTTGGACTCTGCAAGGAAGGCTTAGAACCCAACGGAACCACAACCACCTTCTGTGGAACACCTGAGGTACGTTCAGGAGCAGGAAGTGCTCTGAGGAACCCTGAGAAGTCCTGATGTTTCTGTCCTCTCTGCAGTACCTGGCTCCTGAGGTTCTGCAGAAGCAGGCGTATGACCGGACGGTGGACTGGTGGTGCCTCGGCTCGGTGCTCTATGAGATGCTGTATGGACTCGTAAGTGAAACGATGACCTCTGTCCCCCCACCGTCTGCTCAGACGGTCAGTTTGATCCGGTTCCTTGTTCTCCCTCAGCCTCCGTTCTACAGCCGGAACACGGCAGAGATGTACAACAACATCCTGCACAAGTCTCCGGTCCTGAAACCCAACGTGTCCAACGCCGGCAGGGAGCTGCTGGAGGGGCTCCTGCAGAAGGACCGCACCAAGCGGCTCGGGGCTCGGGACGACTTCGTAAGTGCTGGCTGCTGGTTCTGCTGCACGTTTCAAACCCACGGGTCTGCTCACTGCGGTTCTGTTTCCCTCCAGCTGGAGCTGAAGTACCACTCCTTCTTCTCCCCGATCAGCTGGGACGACCTGATGGCCAAGAAGATCACGCCTCCATTCATCCCCTCCGTGGTGCGTTCAGGGACATCCTGATGTCCCGACTAGCTTCAGAAAATGCTCTGCTGAGGTTGAGACATGTTTTCAGATCTATAGAAGAACCAGATGTTTCCATCATCTGGATGGAATGACCAAAAGGATTTTATCTGCTAAATGTC
This sequence comes from Nematolebias whitei, assembly GCF_014905685.2. Taxonomy (NCBI): domain Eukaryota; kingdom Metazoa; phylum Chordata; class Actinopteri; order Cyprinodontiformes; family Rivulidae; genus Nematolebias; species Nematolebias whitei. Next base: position 39,803,406 of record NC_056516.1, read on the forward strand.
CAAATAAAGAGGGATTTAAAAAAATCTTCTTTAAAATTCAAACCTTCATGTTTGGAGACTTGCCCTGTGGTCTCATGAGACCAAAACAGAGCTGTGTCCATAAAAGTAAAGCTTGGACATTAATGTGTCTTGAAGTGGACAGTGTCCCTCAGCATGTGGACAGATTAGGTACACCGAGGATTATGAACAATGGCGTCCATGTTTTGGAGCATCCATCACAAAGACCTGATCTGAAAAGGCATCAGACCTGACCCAGTTGACCCGTTCGGTCTGGAGGAACGGGACCAAAGTCCAACACACTGAGAGAAGCTTGAGGACAGAAACCAGAACGTTTGACCCGATTCAGACGGTTTAAAGACCGAGTCCAAACGGACCTGAACCACAGCTGACCGAGTCCTAAAGGACCTGAACCAGAGCTGACCGAGTCCTAAAGGACCTGAACCAGAGCTGACCGAGTCCTAAAGGACCTGAACCACAGCTGACCGAGTCCTAACGGACCTGAACCACAGCTGACCGAGTCCTAACGGACCTGAACCACAGCTGACCGAGTCCAAATGGACCTGAACCACAGCTGACCGAGTCCTAAAGGACCTGAACCACAGCTGACCGAGTCCTAACGGACCTGAACCACAGCTGACGAGTCCTAACGGACCTGAACCAGAGCTGACCGAGTCCTAAAGGACATGAACCAGAGCTGACCGAGTCCTAAAGGACCTGAACCAGAGCTGACCGAGTCCAAACGGACCTGAACCAGAGCTGACCGAGTCCTAAAGGACCTGAACCAGAGCTGACCGAGTCCTAAAGGACCTGAACAAGAGCTGACCGAGCCCTAACGGACCTGAACCAGAACTGACCGAGTCCTAAAGGACCTGAACCAGAGCTGACCGAGCCCTAACGGACCTGAACCAGAGCTGACCGAGTCCTAAAGGACCTGAACCAGAGCTGACCGAGTCCTAACGGACCTGAACCAGAGCTGACCGAGTCCTAAAGGACATGAACCAGAGCTGACCGAGTCCTAACGGACCTGAACCAGAGCTGACCGAGTCCTAACGGACCTGAACCAGAGCTGACCGAGTCCTAAAGGACCTGAACCAGAGCTGACCGAGCCCAAACGGACCTGAACCAGAGCTGACCGAGTCCTAACGGACCTGAACCAGAGCTGACCGAGCCCTAACGGACCTGAACCAGAGCTGACCGAGTCCTAACGGACCTGAACCAGAGCTGACCGAGTCCTAAAGGACCTGAACCAGAGCTGACCGAGCCCTAACGGACCTGAACCAGAGCTGACCGAGTCCTAAAGGACCTGAACCAGAGCTGACCGAGTCCAAACGGACCTGAACCAGAACTGACCGACTCCTAACGGACCTGAACCAGAGCTGACCGAGTCCAAACGGACCTGAACCAGAGCTGACCGAGTCCTAACGGACCTGAACCAGAGCTGACCGAGTCCTAACGGACCTGAACCAGAGCTGACCGAGTCCTAAAGGACCTGAACCAGAGCTGACCGAGCCCAAACGGACCTGAACCAGAACTGACCGACTCCTAACGGACCTGAAACGGGACCGGTTTGATGTGATTTGGGTCCAACAGTGTGTTTTATTTCCTGTATGTAAACTTGTGGTTTCAGCTGTAGATGGTCTAAGCGTCCTTGTGAGGTCCAGTTGTTGACAGAACTCCTCCAGGTTCTGATCTTGTTTTCTGTGTTCCCTCAGTCCGGTCCAACCGACCTGCGGCACTTTGACCCAGAGTTCACCCACCTGCCGGTGTCATCCTCCCTCTGCAGCGACACCGTGATGGTGACCAGCAGCCTGAAGGAAGCAGCCGGGGCCTTCCCGGGCTTTTCCTACGGACCTCCAGCAGAACACTCCTTCATGTGAGCAGACACGGACCCCTGGACCCAACAGACTCTGGTTCTGAAAGTTGTGACGGGTCGAGGGGGGCTCTAAACTCCAGCCTGAGCAAATGAAAATGTGCCAAGAGAGGAAGTTGTCCAGGATCTGAAAGATCCCTGGATCGGTTCTGTATCTCCTGCTGCAGGTGAAGTGCCTGACGGATGAGACCGGGTCCAGACCGGGTCGTTAAAGATGATGATGCCTTTTTGGTCCAAACGCGTTTGAGTTCAGTCTTTGTGTGTTTTCGTGGGATTTGAACTCGAGGAACCAAATGTATAAAAAAAAAATGAAGCATTTTTTGCTCGGAGCAGCTTTTGGATCTTAACGGTGCAGAACTTTTCCTCAGACAGAGAAAACTGTCAAACACACTGGACCCAGCACGTCCTCGACCCGTTTGGGCTCAACTAATAAAGCTTTCCCTGTACTGTAGAACCCAAAGGTTCTCTGTGGAACCAGAAGGTTTCCGTGGTTGGACATCTTTAGTTTTATGGTTCGTTGTTCGACGAATCGTCTTCGTGTTTGTGCTTCCTGTAGAAGAGAACCCTGAACGTCTCGTGCCTGAACTGTGTTCAGAACATATCCATCCCCGTTTAGAAGGAGAAGAAGTGGAGCGAACAGGAAGTGCCATAAGAAGGAGAAGAAGAAGAGGAGGGAACAGGAAGTGCAATGAAAAGAAGAAAAACAGGAAGTGCAATAATAATAAGAAGACGAGCAGGAAGTGCAATAAAAAGAACAGGAAGTGCAATAACTAGGAGAAGAAGAAGTGCAATAATTAATAAGAAGAACAGGAAGTGCAAGAACAACATGAAGTGAAATAACTAGGAGAAGAAGAAGTGCAATAATTAATAAGAAGAACAGGAAATGCAAGAACAACAGCAAGTGCAATAAGAAGAAGAACAGAAAATGCAAGAACAACAGGAAGTGCAAAAAGAAGAAGAAGAACAGAAAATGGAAGAACAACAGGAAGTGCAATAAGAAGCAGAAGAACAGGAAGTGCAATAAGAAACAGAAGAACAGGAAGTGCAAGAACAACAGGAAG
>NC_056516.1:39806346-39808076 GCF_014905685.2 Nematolebias whitei
AGTGCAATAAGAAACAGAAGAACAGGAAGTGCAAGAACAACAGGAAGTGCAATAATAAGCAGAAGAACAGGAAGTGCAATAAGAAGCAGAGGAACAGGAAGTGCAATAAGTTAAGCGTAAACATGAGATAAAAGCTTCAGGGCTTTAAGAGTAAAAGATCATTTCTGCTCAGCTGCTTCAACCACGCTCTGCATATCAGGAAGTTGTTGATGTTTTTAAGAGTATTTATTTTGATGCTACTGAAAAAAAACAAGATTATTTACATGATCATTTGAAACTGAACTGTGTCAGAAAACACAAAATAAAATCTGATTGTTTGTATTTTTGTTACTTATGAATCTATTTATTCACACACTGACCTCTTTGAGTTAAAAAGTCATTATTTCATGTTTTAAACTCGTAAATATGGAATAAAATATCATCCTGTAGATTTACACTGGATTATATTTCTTATAAAAATCACTTTATGTTCCATAATTATAACCTTAAGATTCATAATGACAGTAATTCATAAAGATGATGTTTAAACTCTTAATTTTGACTTCAAAACATAATAATAAAAATAATAATAATAATAATAATACAGTAACAATAACATATATATTGACTGGACATGATGACATGTAGCAGCACGGTGGTGCAGCTGGTAGAGCTGCTGCCTCTCAGCGAGCAGGTCCCTGGTTCAAACCCCGGTCCAGGGGCCTTTCTGGGTGGAGTTTGCATGTTCTCTCCGTGCATGCGTGGGTTTTCTCCGGGTGCTCCAGTTTCCTCCCACAGACCAAAAACATGCATGTTAGGCTGATTGGTAACTCTAAATTGTCCCTAGGTGAGAGAGTGAGAGAATGGTTGTTTGTCTCGTTTGTCTCTATGTGTCCCTGTGATGGACTGGAGACCCGTCCAGGGTGTCCCCCGCCCCTCGCACAGTGATTGCTGGACATGGGCACCAGCGACCCCCGTGACCCAAAATGGAATAAACGGGTAAAGATAATGGATGGATGGATGGATGGATGGATGGATGGATGGATGGATGGATGGATGGATGGATGGATGGATGGATGATGACATGTTCATGTGATGATGTTGGCAGAATAACTTTATATTTCATAAATACAACCTTAGAAGACTCTAAACTAAAAACTAAATCTTGACTTTCAAACTCATTTGAACAAACTTAAAATTACCTGAATTTTAAAATAATTCATAAATTACTTTAAAAATCTTATCTTAAATATGAGATTAGACTTATGATTATGACTATAAATTTATTTTATATTTCATATTTAATATTTTTAAACAAAAAATGTATTTGGACAAATAAAAAAAATTACAGTTTTTAATAATTATGACGACATATCAAAAGTTTGAATTTTTAACTCATGAATGAAACTTAATAACTCATAATTTAAACTTTATAACTCATAATTTAAACTTTATAACTCATAATTTAAACTATAACTCATAATTTAAACTTTTAACTCATAAATTAAACTATAACTCATAATTTAAACTACATAACTCATAAATTAAACTATAACTCATAATTTAAACTTTATAACTCATAAATTAAACTATAACTCACAATTTAAACTTTATAACTCATAAATTAAACTATAACTCATAATTTAAACTTTATAACTCATAAATTAAACTTTATAACTCATAATTTAAACTATAACTCGTAAATTAAACTATAACTCATAAATTAAACTATAACTCATAATTTAAACTAT
>NC_056516.1:39808086-39809533 GCF_014905685.2 Nematolebias whitei
AACTCATAAATTAAACTATAACTCATAATTTAAACTATAACTCATAATTTAAACTTTATAACTCATAAATTAAACTATAACTCATAATTTAAACTTTATAACTCATAAACTAAACTATAACTCACAATTTAAACTTTATAACTCATAAATTTAATTTTATAATTTATATTTAAATATTTTAAAATCACATTATGTTCCTTTATTTACACGTTTTGACGGAAATGACCACAATCCTCAGCTCGTTCATTCATGTCCCCCTGTCCTCTGTCCTCACCTGTCCACACACCTGTCCTCTCACATCCCGCCACTGTGGAGACGAGTCGGCGCATGCGCAGCAGCTCGGCAGCGTCTACTTCCTGTCAGATCGTGCTCGCTGACGACAGACGCAGCCTGTTTGTGCGGACTCGGCTGGAGAGGCAGAATAACGGCGCTGCTGGCTCCTTCAATGGTAAGACCGGGCCCCGGGAGCCGGGAGGCTCCGCTCTCTGACCCGCTTCCCTGTCGGTCTCCTCCGGGACACGCTCCACACCATGGCTGCCGGCTCCGACTAACGGCTGGAGCGGGAAACTTTCCGTGCCCGGCCAGTACCTGGGTGTAGCCAGTTCCTCCGTTAGCATCGCGTGCAACCCCCGGGCTGTCAGAACCACAGCCGGTGACCGTTTGTTCAAACTCTTATTGTTCTTAAAACCAGAAAACTTGTGGTTCTGACTGCTAGCATGGAGGCTAACGTTGTTGTTGCCCGGTGCTGACTAATAGCTGGTGGTTCGCCGTTTTCCTAGAGGAATGGTTTTATACGAGTGTTGTTCAGATCCCTCTCCTCATGTTGAGTTTACAGTTTGGTTTATTATTATTATTATTATTATTATTAATAATAAACGAGCCGCTCCTCCAGGAAGTAGTCTGATGCAGCGCTGTGCTCGGCGCCGTGTATTTGCTGGAGGCAAACGAGATGTTTACCTGTGCCCGGTACTGAGGTCTACAGACTGCACGGATCTCAGTCCAGGTAGAAATAATCACGAAATACTGGTCTATGGTCTGCAAACATTAGAGGAGACGCATCCCCCCCCACGCCTTTCTTTCTTTACAAACCGTTTTCTGAGCTCTGGTAAGTCTGTCCAGTGTTTTGGTCCAAATGCATGAGGACCACAGAACCGAGCCTCTCCACCTCACCTGTCTGCCACCTCACCTGTCTACCACCTCACCTGTCTGCCACCTCACCTGTCTACCACCTCACCTGTCTACCACCTCACCTGTCTGCCACCTCACCTGTCTGCCACGGGCTTGTTGGGGCTGATGGGTTCCAGAAACCTTCACAAACATTAAAGAGACTTCAGTTCATTACAGCAAACAGCTCAGAAGACCGACTCGAGTCAACCTCATTTCTTACTTTCCTCTACAGTAACCCGTCTGCACTTTCCTCTACAGGAACCCGTCTGCACTTTCCTCT
>NC_056516.1:39809543-39809638 GCF_014905685.2 Nematolebias whitei
CGTCTGCACTTTCCTCTACAGGAACCCGTCTGCACTTTCCTCTACAGTAACCCGTCTGCACTTTCCTCTACAGGAACCCGTCTGCACTTTCCTCT